>NC_072736.1:159810797-160178387 GCF_026930045.1 Uloborus diversus
ACTCTTGATTGCAAGGCAACATCTGTTCCGCAGTCAAGTTTCTACCACGCTCTAATCAACATGGTACTGTTGGCAGCATGTGATTGTATACTTTTTCTGGTGGGTGGTATGTAAAAAACTTAAGTTTTCATGCCCCCTTTGACACCTGATTTGGCTGAACTGGATAACATGCGTTGTCAACACTTTTGTGTGTTGGTAGTACTATGCTGAGTCGAGTGTAGGAGAAACTGGATCGTCACATTAATGCATGCCGTGTGCTGAAGGGTTCACAAATAGGAGAAATGCGAGATATGTAAATATAACTTGTATTGTTTCTGTATTTTTCAAATTGTATTCAATTCTGTTTTTCTTTTTGTATTTGTCTTAGCGTTTTTTTTTACAATAATGCTTTGAAACCCTGTATACGTGTAAGAATTATTTGCCCTTCTTTCCCCGAAGGAAAAAATTTACCTGCTCTATTTACTGTACTGTGGAATCCGTTTAATTGGACTACGGGTTAATTGGACCAGCTGCTTATTCGGACCAAATCTTGAAGAACCAAAAGAAATCCCATTACACAAGCCCAATATTATTCGCTTATTAGGACCAAAAATTCGTTTAGTCAGACCAAGGAACATGAGAACAAATTGGAATTTTTTTTTTATTGCTTTGCTTGAAGCAAGTTTCTAGTGGGTCAACAAACTTAATAGTTAATGCATTAAAATTTAATAATGGTTCCTTGTAACTTTCAATTAAACCCAGCAATATTTATAGGAAAAAATGGTTAACAAAACTCCCATTGCATTGCAGCACTAAAATTTCAGTGAAATTTTAAATTTTTCAGTTCAGTAAACATGTTCAATAATATATAAATTTTTTTCATAAATTTTTTTTTCCGTTGTAAAATACGTAATTTACATTTCATTGGATTTTTTAATGACCGATTAGTACTTTTTAGCACCTTTTTTTTTCACTCTCACATTTTTAGTTACTTCTGGTTATTGAATTGAATCGCTACTGACTCGAAGGAATAACTAAAACTGTATCGGTAAACACGTTGTTGAATTGCTGTAAAAAGATTTGCTTTATTTTAGCTAATTTTTATTGAACAAATTTCGTAAACTGCACATTTTCTTCTTTGTATGCTCACCATACATATGAGGCTCAGAAAAATAATAAGGGAATTTAAATGTTTTGTGTATAGCATGTTCGGTCAAGCTGCACAGGTCTTATTCGCTTAATAGCGCCAGCCGGATATTAGGACCAAAATGATCCCTTCCAAATGTGTCCTATAAACCAAAATCAACTGTTCGGTCAGTACTTTCTGTAAATTACTTTTGCACAAACATATATTTATACACATCACATCATAAGTTGTCTGACATCATGTATTTTTTATAATATGCTTATGAAAAAAAGTGCGACATGTGTGCGATTGGGACAGGGGTACGACATAGTGTGGCAGTTTGTGACACGGGAGGGGAGGGATGGGTGTCAAATTTGTCGAAAAAGTTGCATTATTTGTGGGCACCCCCTAGAATCAATAGTTTAAAAAAAAAACCCAGAAAAAGTCTGCATCTTTATCATGTCTTGTTATATTGTATGAAACCATCTTTCAAGCAGTGAAGAGTTTATTACTTTCTCTCTATTCTGTTAGGTTACAATTAAAGAGAATTTAAACTACGTTAAAAGGGAAATGAGCAATTGAAAGAAAAAAAAACATATTTTTAGTCTGGGAAAAACACATATTGAATACCTTTCCTTTCAAAAGTTAAAAGCAACTATGAAAAAAAAAACATTTGTGTGTATTTTGTATACTTGTACATAAATCAGTTTTAGAATCTGTGCCATAACAAATCAGTGAAAAGTATGTGCTTACCCAAGTGTCAATGTTTTAACTGTTAAATGGCAAAAAATTATTTGTCTGCAGAGTTCGTGGACTCTAAAAACTTTAGCACTTTCATTTGAAAATTAGCATTTGTTGGTAAAACTTACTGAAAATTTCTTATTTTGTTGTGTTTCAGATATTGATTCAGACAGAAATTTCACTAGGCAGTCTATCTCTGTGTGGAATCTGTTGGTTTCCCTTTGGGGAAAAATAAGAGGTCTTAATGAAGAAGATCAAGGTAAGGATATGTATGTATTTACAATATATACAGTCAACCTTCGTTTATCGCGGTTAATTTGTTCCATACTTTACCGCGATAACTGAATTTCCGCGAAGCAGGATTCTGTATTTATAAACCGAACATTTTCCTAATTAGAGCGCATGACACTTGCTTTATGACAACTTAAATAGGTTTCTAACATAGCTAGAGCCCCCTAGACATGAAACAGCATCCTTTGCCACCATTATATTTGTATTACTTAATATATTGCACAAAATTAGACAAAATATCTATCACATTGTTAATCATTGAGAAATAAACTGCACACACATGAAGTTCTTACAATCTATCTACTAATCTATGAAGATAACTCAACTTGTTCGATGATGAATTAATTGCCAGTTAGTGACCGTATATGCCCCTGTTCTTCCTCTACATTTAACCTCATTTAAGGTATTACATATACAACTTAACAATCTCGTACATTGTTGAACAACATTTACAATTACAGATGCAATAATACAGTGATTTGTACTTTTCAGTTAGTGTTTAACGATTAAAATGAGATAGCGATTCCCAACTCTTTCTTTGACGATTTTATACCGCCACTCCCTCAACTAGTGCAACTGCAGCCCTCAGAAGAGCTTACCTTACTTAAAAGACATACTTTGTTATTAGTATGTAGGAAGCAGTTTACACGAGCTCATAAAAAAAACTAAATACTATATTTAAAATTAAAAAAAAAAAGAAACCGCGATTTAGTGAAGCCGCGAAAGTTGAAGCGCGAAGTAGCGAGGGACGACTGTAATGGACTTCAATTATCTGAAGAAAGTGGCAGAGAATGGAAAAAAAAAAAAAAAAAAAAAATCAACATTCCTCAGCATGACCAGCAATGGTAGTCTGTATCTGCCTTCAGTTTTGGGGCTACAAGGAACGTCCCTTTCAACATAAAACAATATGAGTTTGTGGATACAAAGATAATAATCATTATTTATGGTTATGATAGTCCTTTTTAAATCATTGTTGAAAATATTTTAACTTTTTATCCCTAGGGTATTTATTTATTGCATATAAATGAACAGTTTGTAATTAGCTATTCATTTACAGATGTTTCAAACTATTCAGTTCAAATGGCAAGGCGAGAAGCATTATCACACTGGCTCATAAAAACAACTGAAAATGCCATAAACAACAAAGTTGTGACAGTAAGTCTACTTAATATTTATAGCTGTCTGTTATGTTCTTCCACTGTTGCTATTCAGTGGATAAAATTCATGTCCGTGAAGAATTCCAAATTGTATGAGATTTCTTTTCTTCTAGAATGTGGATGATTTGCAGAAGATATTCTTATCCCTGACTGGTCGCCGTATTTCTGATGCTGTAAAAATAGCCCAGAAAACTCGCAACTTCCGTTTAGCTTTATTGTTGTCTCAAGCAGAAGGATGTTTTACTGTTCGCAAACTACTTAGTTGCCAACTTCAAAATTGGGAACAAAATGGCGTAAGTTTTTAATTTATTAATGTATTTCTTTAAATTAAATATTTAATCATAAATATTTATAAGTAATAACAGATAGTTTATCGATGATAGTGAAGCACATGATAAAGATTTTTCAAGTTTAGAACATTGGTTTATTTAATATTTTGTAGTTAAACAAGAGAAAAATCCGGTATGGTATGACGTACTGAAGCGATACATTCATAACCTGTTGAATATTTCCTGTTTAACAGCAAGAAATAAAAAATAAAAAAATTTGAAAACTTTTCTTTAGAATATTAAAAAGTATTAAACTTTTTAAGAAAAATGTGCTTTCTAGTTGCTCTGTCTACTTGTATCTAATTGGCTTACTGATTTCATGTAAAAGCTTTAAATCTATTTTAATGTAATATTATTTCAGAACAAATAATATTAAATTAGGCAGTACATTTACCAAAGCCACATTACTTTTACCTGCCTCATTACTTTTAGAATGGATGTAGGGTCAAATTTTGTTAAGGAATATTTTGCTTGAAATATTTATTTTTAGCATGAAATTAATTACCCAATTATTTCTATACTTCTCTTTAATCTAAAGATAAACAAATAATTTGTAAATTATGATTAACTTGATTTTTTGTCGCTCATCTGTATTTCGAAATTTTGATGCTCAAAAATTTTTTTACGAACATATTTCATTGATTTTTTGACTAGGCTATATTCACCAACATTTTAATATATATATATATATATTTTTTAAAGGCATATAAGTTCATTCACCACAATATGATCATGCTGTATTGTCTTCTCGCTGGATTTTTGCTCTGGGAGAACATATATGAAACAGTGAATTGTTGCAAAAACCTTGAATGGAAGCAGACTTTAGCTCTTCATTTGTGGTGAGTTCACAATTCAGTGTTAGAAAATACATATGTATATCAAAAAACTTGCTTTAATTTTTATGTTTTTTGTTTTCATTGTAGGTATCATTGTACTCAAAATGCTAGTATTCAAGAGGCTGTGAAGGCATATGATGATTCTTTTCAGGTACTAATTCCCCCCCCCCCCCTGAAGCTAGTTTGTAGAAAGTGTTTAAATTACTCTATTATTCGTTGAGTTAAAATCATATTTCTGAGCATGGCACAAATTATTTATGATTATAGTAATTAAAGACGCAACATTTATCTGTTAGAATCCGTTTACTTAAAAGTATTGAATCAAGAAGAGTTATATTCATTTTGTCTTTATATATTAAGTGGAACTTGGTTTTTAAAATAACCTAGTTTTTTCATCAGAACTTGTCAAAACCTTAGACCTTTAAAGCACTTGATCAACAAAGTTGTTCTTGACTCAAGAACTGATCTTGATTTTTATTTCAAAGTTGATTCTTTTTTTATTATTTTTACTTTATTATTTATTTGATAAATTATTATTGTTCTAATATTTTGATCAAGAAACATCAAGCTTTTGAAAAGAAAAAAACAAATGTATGTTATGAATAAATTGTATGGTACTTCCAGTTACTTATATTTCAACAAAAAAAACTTCCAATCTTTAAAAAGTAATACATCTTTAGTGAGAGTGGCAATTTTTGTAACCATGAATAACTATCAAAGACATCTTATTCGTCTCTTTGAATTATCTCTAAGCTCTATTTGGTAATTTTTCCCCTACACCAGGCGAGGCCTTCGAGATAAAAAGGCCATCCAACTAGCAAATGACGTCATCGTTTGTCGATCCACAATGATATTGGGAAGGGAGCACTTCGATTCATATTTTGGTTAAATAAAACTATTTGGTTTATTTATTATTGTCTTCTGTTATTCAAGTAGCATTACAAGTTCTACTTTTTCATTTGAAAACATAAAAAGGAACCGATAATCATACATTAAAAAATACACTGAGCTTAATTCATAGTCTTACAAAGTATTCAAATAACTAAACACGATTTTATTTTACAATCATGTTAAAACAAAGTGATAAATAAACAGTTTTATTTTTCATTAGAAATTGTTTTTTAACTAATCGCATTTTAAGTACTCGTATATTGTATTGAAACATTAAGTCTTAAGAAGTATTCAAATAAATAAATGAACTTTCATTTTACAATTACATCAAAACAAAAAATAATATTACTATTGTATTTGAATAAGAATTAAATGAAATTTTAAAAAATAAATAAACATTTTTACTTAAGTAAACGGGAAACAGGACTGCAATATGTTTCAAAGACATAACATCAAACTAAAGTACATAATACCAGAGTATTAATGTTAACTTAGCTGAGCAAATTTATGCTTTTAAAAAGACGTGAATGCTTGGGTGCCATCCCCAAAGTAGACGGTGCCCTACCCCCTTCAATTATGAAACCTTCAAAAAAAAAAAAAAAGCCAAAACATCTCCATCTCCCTTAAAATTTCAAGGGCACAGTTATTTATAACTATAGCCGTTGAAAAGCTATCATTACTATGAGACTATGATTCCGACCCCCCCCCTTCGGTGGGCACTCGCGAAAAATTACACAGGAATTCAACTTGAAAAACGTTAATTAAAGAATGAATGATACATCATGAATACTGTATGTTGTATATCAAAAAATGTATTCAATATCTAAACAGCCTTTTTTTTTTTTGGAATTCGGCTACTTTCCCATTTTTAGCTTTTTCTGCTGCTAATGATTCTTGTGTGTGTGGGGGGGGGGGGGCTTTAATTGTTCATCATTTTAGGCTTTTGAAAAATTATTTTAAAAAGCATTAATTGATGACAAAGTAATCTTTTTCAAAAAACTTTTCATAGAATGACCATTTTAGCAACTTTCTTTAATACTTAAAACCTCATATATGTTAAATTTAGATCAACATTTTGCTAAGTATGCTCTTTTAGGAAATCAATGTGACAGTTTTGTGACAGGGGGAAGGGAGGGGATAACAAGAAGTGTGACATCACGCGTTGTTTATAACAATATACTCATGTTGAACAGCGTTACATGTAACAAGGAGGAGGGGGTTGATTTGTTCAAAAGTTTGTAACATACTTTATAGACAGCCCTTTAATTCAATTTATGTTACAGTTTCAGAGTTCCTGAAAGCTTATTAACAGAAAACCCAAGGAGTTCAAAAAATATGTAGTTCAAGACATTTTGCCCTTTTCAAACATAAACAAACAAGCATAGAGCATTTTGCAAAAACACGTTGTGTATCCACTGCTCAAAATTAATCTTTCGCAAGCCCAGAAATTATGAATACCGTTAACTTAACCACAATGTGTGCATAAATATCATAAAACCTAAAGACAACAGTGAAAAAAAAACCATATATATATTTTTTAATTTACGCACAGAACCAGCTTGTTTGAATAACATTGCAGGGGCGTAGTTGGGGGGAAATGTTTAAGTATCGAACCCACGACCTCCGGCGTTCAAATCTAATCTTTTATCTCAGAACTACGGAAACCCATCAAGGAATGTTTTTTGATCAAAATAACACATGCTAGCGTATAAAACAATTTAATCGAAACCGAAAATATAAGATTAGTTCAGTTAAAAGCCTGTTTCAATAAACTTGTTTACATTTTTACTGAATATCAACACCAAGTTACGCTTCTGATAGCAACAAGTATATTCGCAGAAAATTTTGACATATGTATATTGTTAGTTTGGAAAATCCATTTCGAATAAATGCGTGTTCAAAGTTGAAAAAATAAAGAAATAAAAAGTTGCAAGTTAACCGTTTCAAATATTAAAGCAGTATGCTGAAATTACAAATTACAGACAAAGATATCGGAAAGGAAACTGACAATTGTTTGTGTAATGGAGGAAAACTTAAGAAATCTTAACTGCATAAAATGTAAATTTGTTTATCTGAGAAAAGAGTACTTACCTCCGAACTTTAAAATTTATTCCATGAGGCGCCCAGCTTTTTGCTTTACATCAGGTTGTTCGGCAGCGGAACTCGCTGACTCACTTTTCACTCAGCAGACACTTAAGACTTATATTATACATATATTTTTTAATTGCCTCTACATTCCGGTACGTGGGAGTAATCCATCAGAATTGTATTCAAAAATGTGCATCCGAAGTTACATATTTCCTATTTCATCTATATCAACCAGAGCAAGCAACACTACTGGTAAACTGCACTGTTTTTAAGTTTCGCGCCAAGTTCAAAGATCGACTACTGGTGGTGTAACGAAGCGGGGGGGAGGGGAGTTGTCTGGCCTGTTATCACGTGGGTCTCGCACCAGGTGCACACTGTGAAAAGAAAAAATATGTATAACTTTTAAGAGGAAATTTTTTTCTCTATCATTTTGTAAACAATATTTCTGATTATTAATGGAAATTACAAAAAAGATAAGCAAATTCAAGATTCATCATCATCACTGACTCGACGACCCATTGTTAGTCCTAGCCTTTTCCATAAGTTTTTTCCATTTGGACCTATTTTTTGCCCAACTTCTCCAGTTTGAAGATTTGATAGTTATAAAGTCCCCAAACAATCCAGCCATCCATTTTTTGGTCTTCTTCTTCGACATTTGCCAATTGGTCTTGCATTTAGGGTCTTAAGTGGAATGGACTCGGGGGAACATGAGGATAACATGTCCTGCCCATCTCATTCTTTGCATTTTGATGAATTTTACTGTGTAAAGATCTTGATAGCATCTGTACAGTTCAAAGTGATACTTTTTTCTCCATACTCCATTTATTTCCACTCCACTGAACATACCAGGTAGGATTTTTCTCTCGAAAATTGACAAAAGAGACCTGTGCTTTTGGTTCCTTGCCCATGCCTCTGACCCATTAATCAGAATTGACCTAATGATGGGTTTATAAAGTAAAATTTTTGTTTTTGTCTTAATACGTTTCATACCATAATAAGCTTGGTTCAAGATTCAGCTTCGTCAAATTTTATTCTTTGCATCAAAAGTCTTAGTAATTAAATAATCTTTCAAATACCTGGTCTTATTAAAAAAAAAGTTTACTCGATAGCTATGTAGTACTTTTACAGTCGGACCCCGATTTAACGAATTCATTGGGACTGAAACTTTTATAAGTTAAACTTTGGTTATTTGTAAAATCGGGGTGTGAAAAAAAATTTAAAAAAAAAAAACGGCACTTACCTTATCTTAAACCCCTAATAAGCAACAGCGCAAAAATATCCATAATTAGAAAGTGTACACTTTTTATTCAGCATTTCACGACTTATTACACACTAGTTTATTTAAAATTTTAAACTACTGAGTAATAGATGTTTGACAATTTCTTTGATACTTGACTCGAAATAGTTCTCTTTTGACTTTATGGAGAGAAGAAAATACTGTGTCTTTTGCAGCCTGCTGCATGAGATATGTTTTTACAGTTTCCAGGCCATGTAAAGCTTTTGAAAAAGTAATAGTTTTAAAGGGAGTATCATTATCACTTTTTGTATCAAAATCAATATTCGATGGTTGCCCATTCGCCCGTCAAAAATTTCTGATTCCAAGAAAAGTCTTTTTCTATTTCGGATAATATGGATATAACATTTGAAAAACAATCCAATACTTCCTAACTCACACTAACAATTTTTTTTTCTGCTGTTAAAATAATTCATTAATTCGGGGTTTACTGTTCGATAAATAGGGGGTTTTGTCTTCATTTTAGTCGGTGGTAGAGAAAAACTCGTTAAATCGCAAAACTTGTTAAATAGAGATTCGTTAAATCAGGGTCTGACTATATTAAATCCTGAAGAATTTTCTTTTTTAGGGCTGATAAAAACTTTTGATGATGCTTTCAACTGTCATTTGTTGTTTTTTCAGGGCACAGAGACCAATCAAAAGTATTCGTTACCTCCATACCCAGACTACTTTGATTTAGATGCAGTAATAGAATCTGAAGTTGACTCTACTGAAGCTCCAGACAAAATCTTCGATACCTGTTACCACTTATTGAAATTGTACTGTGATCGAACTCATCGCTTTGACCAATTGCTTATGCCAGCTACATATACTTGGGATCATTTAGATTATAGATTGAGGTGTGTAAGCCATTTAATTAACTTCTTTGAATAGATATTTGCAGGGTTCGCCGATATATATCAGTCGATATATATCACGATATATATCCGATATTTATTTTGAAAATATCATGATATTTTGATATTTTCTATATTTTTTCAACTACAGTATTTTAAATTTAAAAATTTTATTAATCATAGTAATCTTGTTCATTTATTATTAAAAATATTTAAAAACTCATATACTATATTTTAATGATGTATTAATACATTATTAATATAACAAAGTAAAATAATATTCCTTTTTTATTTTACATTCATAAAATTATTAGTCATGTAACAATTTTAATTCATACTAAAAGTGCCTGGTTAAATATTAAACATTGGTCAGAAAAAAGTAAATTTGTTATGACTGTGCACTGACTAATGCATATTTTTTATTCCTTAATCATATAACTGTAAAACTAGCTAACAAAAAAAATGAGAAAAACAGCTTATGCTAAATTATTAAAATTCATAAAAATGTCAAATGAAATATTAGATACAAATAATGAAAGAAACCTTAAATTTAAGTCTACATATTGTAATAATAATATAAAAAAATAAAGAGTTATTTGAGGATGCATTTAACTTTTTTTATACTTTAGTTTGTGCTGATTGAAAATATTTGATGTGTATCAAAATATCCGATATATATCAAAATATCGGATATCATGATATTTTCGAACCCTAATTTTTAAGTCTACATATTGTAATTATAATATAAAAAAAAATGATTTGAGGATGCATTTACTATATTGAAGACTTTAGTTTGTGCTAATTAAAAATATTGGATACATATCAAAATATCGGATATTTTTGAAAATATGATATTTTCAAACCCTGGATATTTGTTTTGTATGCCATTGACGCAAATTTATTATTTTTATCACATTCTAACTATTACTATTTATATTTCTGCAGTTTGCATTGTTGTACATTCAGTGTTTAGCGTAATGCCTTTTCTGTTTTTGTGAAAAAAAAAAGGTTGTGGCTACTAATGATAAAAATGTAACTACTAACCTAAAATTGTCGACTGGCAAATAATTTGATATTTCAGGTCTATACTGCAGAATTTTTTGTTTCTTTCAGCTGGTTTTTGCAGTTATCTCTAACATCATTAGGATTCAACATCTCTGACGATTTATCTTCTACACTACATATGAACTTTGCATCGCAACTGGAATCTATAAATATGTGGCACTGGGCAATATTTGTAATCCTCCACCATCCAGATGTTGAATGGTATGTCCTTTTCAATAGTTTACAAAATGTTCAAGCATAGTGATCACTTATTCTTTGTATTTGATTTTTTTTTTTTTTTTGCCCAAAATATTTGGCAAAGAGGAATAATTGAAAATTGGAGGTTACAAGGTCGAGTTAGTGGCTGCCAAGGTTTAACACGAGCAAATCATATTTACTCATAATGCTTGGCCACATGCAGCTGTGGTTACTCACCAGAAAATTGCATAGCTTGGCTGGAAAACCATTATACTCCCCAGACTATGTATCTCAGTTTTTCACTTATTATTTACTCATTTTGCAAAATTTGTGGTTGGTAAAAAAATACAAAGACGAAGTTGCCAAAGCAGCGCTACACATGTTTGCTGATAGACATCGGTAAACGGTATTTAACGGCGTTCTCATTCCAAATGTAATGTATTGTAAAATCGACTTTATTCAAATTAGATTAACTTCTCAACTCTTTGGCACGTGTAAAGTTTTCAGTTTTAGGTTGGCATCCTTTGATGCCCAATCATATGCAAACGAGGCAAGTATAAATAGTGAACGATTCCAATCGTTCTCTCTCGCTTTTGTGTTCGTCAGCCTCTTGTGTGCTAGGTCCGGTAGGTGTTGGGGAGTTGCGAACTCCACCTCCGCTTATGGCCAGGGTTTACTTTTATTAACTTATTTTTGTTAGTTTATTTATTTTAGTTTCTATGGACCAATAAATTTTTGGTAAGATTTTAAACAAGTTTCCAATGTTCATTTCTTCACATTGACATTCATTCTGCATCTTCCACTGTGTGGTATTATCTCTGCTTGTATAAGCAAGTAATATTGTTGACTGACTTACGGAACTTAGCCTTTCGGCTTTTCGTTTAAACATCGTAAGTTATCATTTGCAAATATAACCCATGCATTTCGTAGTTTATTATTGTGATAATGCATATCACATTTTTTTACCCGTTTGTTTTTTTCCCCATTTTTTGGTCATTTTAATCGTTTTTTCCCCATTTCGTTTTTTTTCCCATTTTCAGGGGCATTCCACGTTTCATCTGCGTTTCTCTTTAAATTCCGCTCATTTTACAATATTAGCTAAGCGTTTTAATCATTTTTCCGCGTTTGCGTCCTTTTTTAAAAAAAATTTTGTGTCGATGATCCGATTTTTTCATCTTTTTGAGCCGCCATTAAAATGGCTAGCATCTGTTCCTCCGTAGTTTGGGCGCTAAACACGCTCATTGGTGATACCATTGATGAATGATATCACCTATTAACTTTAATACTTCTTGCAGAGTTAGTGGAAGAACTAACATTTCATCAACTTCCTGTGAGTAACAGATGAAGAGACTTCTTTAAAATAACTAAAATTTATTAACACGTGAGAAAAAAGTAAATATAATTGTATAAACTACTAGCTTTTCCCACGTTGATGTAGTTTTTTTCAATCGATTCAAGTTAATGGTCAACACAGGGAGAGTCAAATAGTTACCAAAAAATGGTTTCTCCCCAGTTTTGCCGACATTTAAAATGACCTCCCCCCTTTAATATATCAAAAGATATGATGAAAACTGAAAATCAAGGGAGGGGGGGGGGTAAATGAAATGTTGGCGAAACTGGGAAGACACCCAAAAATTCACACAACATAAATCAGGAAAACGTTCAGGAGTTGTAATGAAGTTAGCTTGGATAATTCTCAAAAATTCCAATTCGAGTGAGGTCAACAATTCTTAAATAAAGTCAACCATTTCCCTTATAATCCCCATCCCCGTCAAATGGTGTCCAGCGCTACACCTGCTATCTAAATTATTGTATAGCTTCTTACCGGAGAAATCGTCCCAAAATAGGGTCAACAGTCACTACAAATCCAAATTCTAATAATGTCCCTTTAGAGTGAGAACATCAATCCTTTAAAATTCCCCACATGAAGGAAATCAACTGTTTCTTAACAATGTAAACAGTCCTGATTAAAATACCAAAAAAGTTTAGAGTAAAAATACCATTAAAATCAAAGCTAGCACAACAGTTTTTTTTTTAAAGTTCCCATTTAAATGAGGACAATAGTACAAAAAACTTCTCATTTCCGAAAGAGAAACATTCCCTAAAGTCTCTATTAGAATGGTGATATTAGCGTTTTCAAATAACATCTCCCTCTGAAGATCTCCTTCATGATTAATTCCAAAAATCTTCATCAGTACAGGTCCGATAGCATAAAAAACAAATTAAAAAAAAAAGAAAGAACAATACTCTCTATTGTCGTTATTAAAGTAGAGACATTAATTCCACAAAATCCTAATTAGCACCATTATTCCTTAAAAAACACACACACAATAAAAGAAAAAATTTAATTAAAAGTTTTATTAAAATTTTAAATTTGCCAATGCTCTAACGTAGTCGCCTCGTGAGTCTGGAGTTATAAAATGGATTAATTTACATTTTAATAGCAGTTTTAATGTTATTTGAGCGTGTTGTTTCACTAATTTGGTTTATTAATTTTAACTGCAATACCCTATATATAGTATTTAATGATATTTTTACCAAAATTAGTTTGCCGAAGTTTTTACATTTAAATGCAAATTTTGAAATGGCTGTAGCGCCAAGATTTTTGAACACTCGTCCCAACAGCGTTATCAAACCTCTGTCTATCGAATAAGTTTTGAAAATGTCTTTTTTTTTTTTGAAATTAAATTCATTTTCTTCAACAAATGCAATCTAATTCATTTTGCAAATTATTTTTGCAATTAAAAGCAGCGTAAAAATGTAAAATAATCCAAATCCATTATTTATCGGAAAAAGGACCACAGTGCCATCCATACATTCGCCAGAGACTTGCCAAGTTTATAGAACTGCGTAAAACGTTTGCTTAATCTACATTCATAAGATATGAATTTTAATTCCGAACAGAAGATGCTACAAAGAAAATGTTTTGCATGTATTTGGCCTTTCCTGGTAAAAAATAAATATTTTTTCGACGGTAACTGGGGGGTAGGGGGGCAGACTCTATTTAATATCTTTCTTTATTTAGTTACCAGATTGTTGTACATAGCAAAAATTCCCGGCATTGCCTGGGAGTGAGTTAATTGTAAGAAAATATATATATATATATATATATATATATATTATATTCGTTTTCTTCTGTAACTGAAATAACTCAAAACACACCACTTTGACGTGATTAAAAATCCAGCTTTTCCTTACCCATAAAAGTAAAATGGCAATAAATATGAAGGACAAAATACCACACTTTTAGAAACGAAAAAACGACATTTAAGAATATACAAATTTGAGGAATTTCCAAAATATAAATTAAAACTTTACTTGTTTAAAACGATTTACCTTTTTTTTTTGAACATATTCTAAAATCGTCTCTATATTGCTATTGAAGTATACAAACTTTTAAAAAATGTAGCAGCCCATAATCCCTTACTGTGATTTAAAATGTTACGAAATTTGCGGTAATCGTTTTGGGATACCTTGGATAAGTCTCCCCCACCCTACTTTGCAACACTGTGTGCTACTAATTTTATCGAAGAGATAGTGTCGCCAAAAATGAGATACTTCTGGTGACCATGAAATGATGCTATCCGAAATGTTTCCAAAATAAGTGGTAAAGTTTGGCAATTGTGTTTGAAATTGTGCGCAAACTTGTGCTGTTTATGGATTTGATTAATTTAGTTGGTGGATCATTTTACATGTTAACAAATGATATAAAGAAAGGAATATTAAAGAAATGGCGATATTTGGTTACATGGGGAAAACCAAGAAACAGTATTTGCGTAGTTTTTAGCTTCAAAAACAGCGACAATTGAAAAAATTGCCACATGCCTTAGCTATTGAAATGATTCCGCAAAAAAAAAGTTTGGCGAGATTCCTGCTGGTCGGTCAAGCACCCAATCAACAAGTAAATAAAAAAAAAAAACATTAATTTCCTCAAAGTTGCGTAAAATTGGAAAATAATCAGCCAAATCCATGTATTATTTGCCTATCTTGTGCAAAAAATCTTACTTTAAAATTTGACTTGAGAAAAGCCTTGAACAGTCAGACGAAAAGCAAACATAGTCAACAATGCAACAATTGTCGCTATCGACAGGGAGTTGAGATGACACCCTAAATACTATATTACGTTGAGGAAAGCCTTCGAACATGGAACTAAAAAGCTCATAACTCGTTTTTTATTCTACTTAGAAATTTGGAACAGGTGCCGTCTTCAGCAGAAAAATCAGAGCTTTCGATGGACATATAATGTTAATATGTGCAAGTATTTTTTCATCCTCATATTAGAGAATTTATACGAAAATTGGGTTTTATCGCCCCCCCCCTCAGGGGGTTTTGCCCGCCATAACGGGGTGAAAACTACCCTATGTGTTATCCTGATGCATAAACTATATTATTGTGAAGTTTCATTAAAATCCATTCAGTAGTTTTTGCGTGAAAGAGTAACAAACATCCATACATCCATACAGACAAACTTCCGCACATATAATAGTAGTAAGATTAACTGAAGCCAAAGGTAAAAAGATTAATTAAATATGACTAGCTTGTTCATTAAAGCTCATCCTAATACCGCTAATCTATTACTATGATCAGCTAAGTATCATCGGCAATCAGCCGAGCAATACGAGCTCCACCCAAGCTACCTTTTACAGGACAGACATCACCGAACGAGTCTTAAAAAAAAGAGAGAGAGAGAATCTCAACCCCGTTCGCTGTTAATAAGCATGTCCTCATCAGTATTCACATCAATGCCCTCACGTCCACGCAACCAATGAGGATGCACTAAGTGGTGGAGACGCCTCCCTGTTAAGCCAATGGCGGGAGTCCGTTACGTCACGCGTCCGATCCGACAGCCAGCTTCCGATTCACTCAGATCGTTGGTCCGAACGAGCGTCGGTTGATTATCTTGAAGTTCAGTTACATGGGCAAAAGTAAGTGTAGAGATGGTTGTAGTAATTCTATTTCTAACAATTGGTTCCCACGCTGCGTGGCCATCTCCGCGTCGATCACTCATTCGCCGATTTTTTTTTCCACTCCACTACACTCGATCTGCAGCCCTCAGCCCGAACGGACGTGTAAGAAGGGCTCTCTGATGCCTAGCGATGGCCAAAACGAAACGAAGATGCCCGGCGTCTTTGGACGACCGCAGCATTATGTTGCATGATGTTTAAGTCCTCTGATATGAGGTGAAGATTTTAGTTTGAATCCATTTACGTGTTCCCCTATTTAATCAAGTGATTGGCAAGTAAAAGTTTACACGATGATACCTAATGTTCCCGCTAGGCCGTTTTTGAAGGGCGCAGCGCCCTGCCCTTTTCCATATCAGCAGAATGCGCCCTGCCCTTCTTTTAGATCGCGAAATGCGCCCCGCCCTTTTCAAAAATAAGAAATTGCACCTTGTGTTTTTAAAAAGATGCCTCAACCATCGTTTCGACCTGCCGCGATATCGGGGCAATTTTATTTGTCCAGCCATCATCTGTAAAAACGCCCATGTCTTATCCTTGTTCCCAGAATTTCACCCTGAAAACGGCCCCATAAACAAAAGGAGAAGCAAACACCTAGGCAAAGAGGGGATGAGATTCTCAGAATTCAAACAGGCTTATCAGTAGGAAACAAAGGCATGTTCTTCCCTTCTACTGAGGGTGGTTTTTTGAAAGGTTGTGGGAAGGAGTAGGGTCTTCTGGGAAGGGAGAGCTTTGTTTCATTCCTTCCCATCCTTGATCTTCTGAGAATCAACAATGAGAGAGGGAATAGGACATTTTCCTAACATTTCAGCCCTTTGTGTCCGTTTTTCGTCTGCACATGGAAATTAGGCTTAGCTAATTTTAGCGCATTGCTAGTGATTCTGTAGCAATCTTTTCACATCTGTTTCTGGAAAGTTAACTTTCTGATTGTTTTCTAAGAAGAACATAGTACAAAGCTTACTGGGCTAAAATGCAAGGGTATTTTTTAAATATCTTGGATTTTTAACCCCCATCCCCAGCCCCCCTAAAAAGCCGTTTGAAATAGAAACATCGCATTGACAGGGCGTTCATTCAATTCTTTCCTTTTTGTTAAGTATTTTTCTTATCTTTGTATATGATTCATATAACAGATTATTTAAAACACTTATTGACATAATAAAAAGCATACTTTTGACATACTTGTGCTTTTTTCTAACAAAAATAATCTTGCACTGTTTCTTTTTCTTTTATAAATATTATACAATTGATTTTTAAAAAAAAAATCACACAATTAAAATGCCGAAATATTAAATTTTCACAAAAATTGTCTGAGATAAAAAATCTTAGCTTGGCCCAAGCTGCTTATTCATTGCATTTAGGAGCGCATACATCTGCCAACACATTTGTGTTATGAATTTGAACTCCAAGACTAGGAAATAAAGCTGAAATAAAGTCTTTTTAGTTTTGCAACTTGCTATCACTGCATTTTTGAAGCACTGGCACACAGTATTTTAAGTTAATTATTCTATTTGAAGTGTAATATATTTAAAAAAGGAGAATTTACATTCATCAAAATTTTGATGTCTACTAAAATACTCAATGGCACAATGCACATTACTAGGCAGTTTCTTTGTTAGGAAGGGGAGATCAGTAATTAAATACTGTTCCTTCTTAAATTGAAATTCAAAGGCTTTTGAAATACCTAGAATTTTTTTTACTCTTATAGGTAGTTAAAATTATGGCCTGAAAAGTGTTGAAAAACACCCAAAGCCAAGTTTCAGCATTAGCCAAATGTTCCTATGGAGTGTGGAAAATGTGCTTAGCTAAGTTGGCATTTGTGTGTGTGTGGGGGGGGGGGGGGGGGTGAGCTAACCCTATTCTGAAGACAAGTGCATTTTCTGGATGAAATCATATTTAATACTAAAGTCAGTGGTGACGGCGATCAAGGGGGGGGGGGGGGGTCATGGTGCAGACTAGACTGTTTGAATTTTTGCAAGGTGTTTTAAGTATTATTTCTCTTAATTTTTTTTGTAGGGGGGGGCACTCAGTACTTTTTGAGTGGTGCATCATTGGTCTTGGGTGGGGGGACACTGCGTTGAAATAGTGCCCTTTTTAAAAAAGATGCCCCTTTCAAAGGCCAGCACCCTGCCCTTTTTTTTCTAAAGTGAACACTACCAACTATAATCTGATGATCAACAAAAATGCGCGAGAGGAGGCCGATGGCTTCCCGCTTATCCCTTCTATCATCTTGATGAATCTCGAATAGTGAACCCTCCATTTGGCCATCACGTCATATGGTAACGAAATTCTTCACCCCAAAATGCTAATTTTGATCCTCGATGTCCTGAGCGCCACCCGATGGCTGTAGATGCAGTGCCATTTTTTTCCAACCAAGGGCGCGTCTCACATTTTCAACGCTTCATCCAACTGCAATAGCAATGATGGAACCCGCACACTCCCTTGTCCATACTGAGTTTTTCTAACGATACTTCATTTTGTGCGTACGGTGGTGTCTATCCTTTTTTTGCGCAACTTCTCCAATTATCCAGAACTGTCCATACTCCTGTGAAATACCTTTTTTATATTTTTTTGCACCTGATATGCACAATGTTCTCAACTAATACCATTTTTAATTTTTTAAGAGCTGTGATCACCCTAAAATTTCGTGTATGTCGTCAAAAACGGATACTCAGCCAATAAAATGTGTTTTTTTGTCAAGAAAAAAAAAACGTCTGTGCTTTCTTCGTAAAATCTTCATGCTACATTGGGATAAGTCACTTTTGATTTTTAATGTTCTTTGGGCATTCAAAGGCAGTCGTTGGCTTGAGCTTATTTGCGGCGACGATGCTTCCACTTCCATGGTCTAGAATGTTAAATTTGTATTTTTTAATGTGTTTTATATTAAATCTTCAATAATGAACGCGACACACCACGACAGTTATGTGAAAATTTAGTGTTTCATTTTTATGTGAAAGTAGAAACACTTGAGAAACTTTTTTTGGGGATTTATTTTTGTTTGCTATGTTATTAAAGCAAAGGCCTAAAATTAAGACACAATTGTAAAACATTTTCTTTGCTTATTATCAATTATACATATAGTAGTTTTCTAAAATTTAATTACGAAATGTATTGTTTTCATAGGAGGAAAAAGTCTGCAAAAGACATATTACTGAGGCATGTTTCACTTGAACAAAGTAGTGAAGTTACAGAGAAAGAGAACTTCTTGAAAAATGACTTGCTGATTCCTGAAAGTTGGATTTTTGAAGCTAAGGTATAAAATAATATTTTCTACATTTGTTTACTTATTTTTTTCCACATCAGATGTATGATAGAAGGCCACCACCAGGGTTTCAATTGGGGCACAGGATTGCTCAATTCTTGCAACTTTTTTTTGCAATCTCAGGAGTTTGGACTTTGGAAGAGGGGAAAATTTTGTCTGTTTGCAATGCAGCATCTGTGTAAAATCAAATCTCATCCGCGTAAAATAAAATAAATGTGTCAAATCGTAAATCGCATAAAACAAGGGCCTACTGTACTTCATACACCCTTTTGAAATAAGAAAAAGAAAGATACCAAAGCACACGTGTCAGATAGGGGCATCCCAGTAACTTTCGCTCATGTCAGACAGTAAAAGTCAAGATTTACGGTCGCCACTCGCCACGTGGCGACTCAGTTTTCAAAATTGGTGACCCCAAAAAATTTCTACAGTCACCAACTTTTTTTGGGGGTTATTTTTATTTTAGATCCGAAGAAAAGAATTCCACACCACTCCAGAGATGATACAATTAGGCTGCAAGGCTGCGGAAGGAAATACAATAAGTAGATTGCTTTGGGAGAATGCCTAAGGATTAACACTGCCCCTCAGCAAAGAAACGGAAAAAGCTGCGGAAAAAAAAAGTGGACTAACTGGAGTAGCTGTGGGAGGGTAGAAACAAAGTTTCAATTCTTCCCCGAACAAATGAACTTCGTGAAGTTTCAAATGAACTTCGTGAAGTTCATTTTTTTAATGAGAAAAAATGAAATTTTTTTTTATGTTGATGCATTAATAGAAAAAATGAGGTGAGCAAAAAACTTCACAGACATTGATTGTTCAACTCGAAAAATAACTTTGTTTTTGGTAGACAAAGACGTAAGTGATAAACCATGTGGTCAGCAAAATGATGAGAGTAATTCTGAAAGGCAAGTCAATTGAGAATTTTCCTGCATATAATCCGCAGATTAAAAAAGGCAAAGTTTATGAGGTGCAGATTATATGCTGCTGCGGATTATCTGATTTTTTTTCTTAACACCAGCGTATTGAACCTCAATATTTACAGTAGTAATCACCAATGGAGACTGTACGCCGACTGAATATTGTTTTTTTTTTTACAAAACTTGCATGTTCTTTCTCGCTGCCTGCCTGTATGTTGGTTATTTTACGTTGATTGAATGTTCCTCTTACGCAATTCAGGTCATGTAAAACAAAACAGAAGCCATTTGCACAAGATTATGCTCCTTTGTCTTGACTCTGTTTTTCAAGTAATTAGCATACTATAATCATGATTTCAAGAAGACATTGTTATATTTCAGATTAATTTTGATTATGCCTTCAAAGTAATTACCTTTTCACGTTTTTAGTTTAGTTGCTCAAATGGTATATTAAATTCAAACTTTATTTTTTTTACACCGTATTGTACGCTGGCGCGAATTATACACTTTTTTTTTCTTCAGGCCGATTTTAGGACCTGCGGATAGCATGCAGGAAAATACGATATTACTTTTTTCTACTTCTTTTTCTAGAACAGTTATATGTTTTGCTTTAAATCTTGTGCTGAGAGTGTGAAAATATTATGAAAATTGTGGCTCTATTCAAAAAAGAAACACCATAATATATGTTTTTTTTACATAAACCCTTGAAGGTCGTTCCGATCCTATTTGATTCCAATTATCTCAAAGAGCCTTCATTCTGAAAATCATCAAAATAGGAAGACAAATTAATTTAAAACTTGAAAAAGCAACTTTGTGTTGACTGCACAAAGTCACCCCCCTCTTTTTTATCATTTCTTTGCCAAAATCAAAGTTCTATGTTGCCCCATAAATCCTGTATTTCATTAAAAATCCTATACATCATTGAAAACAGAAAGAAAAAAAAACTATTTCTAGAAACTATATCCTATATTTCTGCTGTGATGTGTAAGCTATAATACTCGAGACTGATTATGAATGTTCAGTAAGGTACCGCCCTATATCCAGGGCTAAGGCAGAAATACATGAAATACACCGCCAGCTCAGTCAATTCCAGCCGAGGACTGCAGTTTTGTGCTTATTAGCACTCATCAGCACGGCATAGGAGTGACTGAGCTGGAGGTGGAAAACCTCTTAAGGAAGCCAAGAGTGCCAACCAAACTGGTAGCTAATACAGAATTAGCACTGACCACACGAATGACCGAAACAATGGTTCGGTTCAACTCGAAGATTGAAGGCAAGGCAAGGTATATTCAGTAAGGTACCGCCCTATAGCCAGGGCTAAGGCAGAAATACATGAAATACACCGCCAGCTCCGAGGAATTAACTGAGCTAGCGGTGTATTTCATGATTATGAATGTGTTCCATTGAATATCATTTAAACAACAGGGGCTAGTTTCTATTTATTCGAATAACTGCTGTACTTTTTTAATCCTCAATCGCATCAGATTAAAATATAAGCCAAATAGTTAGTCCTTTGATCGTTTTCCCTTCATAACCATCCTAACATGGTGGCTGCGCATGGAATGTAGTTGCCATGTTTGGTCATACTCTTAGTTGAAATAATGCAAAAAGGTTTTTTTTTGGAAATATTTTCTTGGTAAATGCCAAACTGTATGTTACTGGAGGGGTTCTTGAGGGCGGTTTGTAGTTAATTGTTTTTATCTCAAAAAAAAAAAAAAAAAAAAAAAAAAAAATAAATAAATAAATAAATAAAAAAAAATAAATAAATAAATAAATACAATAATTTTAATTATTGAAGAAATTCAAATTATATGTTTATCTAATATTTTTTCTAATTCCCTTCGTGTGAATTTTCTTTAAATCAATTCTTTTCATTAATCTTGTTACCTGAGAAGTGCATGTTGATTTTTATAACCATGGCATTTGCAATGATTTACAAAAAATTTTTTTAAAGAAATTTATTGTTTTTTTTTGAGGGGGGGGGGATTCTTTTTATTTTTCCTTCCCACTGTGGGCATTGTTATTGTGTACACTACTTTATTTTTGGTTTAATGATTTTTTTTCTTATGAAACTTTAAAATGGGTGGAATGAACCATTTGCTTCAGGAGCCAACCTGGAACCTTCAGCCAATTCCTCTTATATTTCCATGATTAATATAATTTATATTTCTTGTTCACATTCTTTAACATCACTTTCATAATATTTGTTAGTTCCCGTCAAGAATTAAAATTAAAAACAAAACAAATTTAAATCCCCCCTCCCCCATTCTCGTAGTAGAGCGCTGGTTTCAAAACTCGGTAAAACTGGTGGCCACCATGTTTTTTGAGTCCAGTGGCCATTGGCCACTTGAACATTTTCTGAATCTTGAGCTCTATCAGACAGTTAAATGTATTAAGTGGTAAAAAGAAACAATTTGTTTGGAGTAGAACTAGTGCAGATGAACAGTATGTTGTAACAATTATACTAATATATTTTTTTTGCAATTAATCCCAAATCAATTTATTTTTTCTGTGGGATTCTTTTATACAATGAATGTATTAAAAAAAAGAAAAAAATATTATTAAGCATTTTGTTTTTCTAGGCAATAAAGGCACACAGTATGAATAAACGAGCAGAAGAAGCTTGGTTTTTATTAAAGGCTGGTTACTGGAATAAAAGCCATGACATAGTCATTAAGCATCTAGCATCAGATGCAGTCATCAATGGTAAAATATTTGTTGAAAAGTAAAATTATGAGTTTGATGATCTGTAGCAAAAACTTTTTCTCACCGACTCTTTCCTTCTTTTTTTTTTTTGGTAGAAGATTATGATTACCTGCTGAAGTACCTTTCAGAACTATCTTTGCCCGAAAGAAGTTGTTCTATACTGGACTGGGCTAGTGGAGGACAAGTGTATCTGGATTATATTAACATGTGCCGCATGGTGGAAGGTGTATTGTCGGTACGTAAAGAAATATTGTTTTCATTGGTGTTTTGATTTTTCAGTAACCATTTGTTTTTGTTCGAGAAAAAAATGATTGAAAAATGGGAGACATTCTTAATGTTTGGAAAATGTTTTATTTTAATTAGAATTATCAATGGGGAGCATGTTTGGATTTTTTTGTTGTTTGGAAAATTAAGATTTCAGTGCTGTTAATTAATGAGAATCATTTGAAAATCTCTCACATTTCCATTGAGATAAAATGTAGCTTTTCCCCTTATTTACAGTGAACTAAAATATGCGTTATTTAGGAGCAGGCAGAACCCGATTCAATCCAACTTTTACCTTCTGTATTGATTGAACTGATTTATTATTACTGTGTAGAACATGGATTAACCGAGACCTCTGTTAACCAAGCCAATAATAAAGTCAAATTAAAAAAAAAAAAAAATGTAAATAGGTACAAAGAAAAAAAAGATAAATTTTCAATTTGAAAATAAAAATATTTTCTGGAAATTTGTTTATTTTATTTTATTTTTATACATTTTATCTTTTAATATTTAACTTGGCATTACAAAAAAATTCCAATTGCATTTTAAAACTTCAAGTTATTTTTCTATTTCAGTTTTTTAACTGTAAAATATTACTTTTATGTTTTCATCTTTTAAAAATCTTAGATTGTATATTTAATTAACGCATTTAAAAACTTGCAATTTTGACAAGTTTTTATACTAAGTTTCTATTAACCGAGGTTTCCAACATCCGAGGCACTAAAAGTTCCAATTAGCTTAGAAAATTGAGGTTCCACTGTAATGTTATTAGTCAATCAAGGTAATCCCCAAAACTAGGTCTTTAAAAAGCTATGGATACAGGGTAACTTTGTATGGTTCTTAGCAACAATATTACTTCCTCCAATCTCGGTAATTCTCCGGGGAGATTCAGTTTTAACTTCGCTAATATTTTTAACGGAGTTCCTGAGAGCTTAATAATAAACATTAACTCATTGAAATTCAATAGAAACATTTATGTTGTTAGAATAATGATTACTTCTACTAAAGTTAAATGCCAGTTTTTTTTAATGGTAATATTAATCAAATATCTGTGCTTCAGGAAAACTTAGTCATCACCTGTAGTAGTTTCCATAAAGCAACTTTAACATTTTGAAGCATTAGCTCATATTATTTCTTTATACGTCAATAATATATAATTATTTATTTTCAGCGAGAAACCAGTGCCTATGATTTAGAGAAATTTACTCCTCAAGTGATATCATTATGTAAACGTTTATCTAGTGTACCAACTCCAAATTTGAAAGACAGGTAAGGGTATATGTGATAACTAAATGTAATGCAAACAAATTATTTTGTAGCATTGCTTTGAAATATTTCATGTATGTTTTTTTCTTTATTAATGAATAATGGATTTTTAATTATATTCTTTTTGCTAGAAAAGTTAGGTTTTTGGCTGTCTTGTTAGTAGGTGTAACCTCCAAAATTTAAAGCTTTGTTTAGATCAGGGATGAGATTTTTCCGGCTTTTGCTGGAATTCCGGCTTTTTCTGTTGACTTTTGAAACCTTTCCTCCTTTTCTTGTCTTCTTTTAGGCCGTGTTTTTCTCAAAAATCGGGAAAAAAAAGACTATTTTTTTAAATTTTCGGGTCTCCGATTTCTTATTCTTTTTATTTTTCTCCTTCGAATCATTACCCTCCGCGATATCTGCCAAAAACGTATGTTTTGGAATCATGCCAACGTTGTCAAACACGTGGTGCGCCGAAATTTGCATGCCTCGTTTGAGATTTCAATCTTTTTGCATCCTGCAAGTATTTCAATTATTTTTAATGTTGGGTGGTATTTTTCTATATGCTACCTTATATCTGCTTATTTTATTCATTATTTCAATAATATTTTTATTTCTTTAATTTATTTTAGAAAAAATGCGGCATAGCACCCACAGTCTCGAATTTTATTGAAACTTGGCATGGTTACTTTTTTTGTGCATTTTAAGAAAGTGTAAAAAGTATTTATGGTGAATCTCAAACCGTTTAGGCTTTACAGCTTGTTAAAAGTTTTGAGATTTCATGATTAAATGAGGCGGCTGCAAGTTGTCCTTTTGATTCCGAAGTTGTATTAGGAAGTTTTTAAAGACAAATTTTGGGTTGCAATGAATGCAAGGAAAAAGATAACCAATTGTTTATATACATATATATTTATTTATTTTCAGTTCTTCCTATGAGAAGTATGTTCTACCACATAAAGAAATTTTAGATTTTTTTCTCCGTTGTAAATTTTTACTTTACAAACAGACCTATTTTTAAAATTTATAATCTCAGTCGTTTAACACTATAAACTCAAATGCTTTAATGAGAAAAAATCTATTTTTCTCTAAATGAGCTGATGGATGACTCACATGACTTCCTTTTACTCTAATTTAAAAATAATAGTGCCTCGGAGTGAGCAAAGAAACACTTCAAATATTTTCACCGCAAATTTGTTGTGAACCTAAGCAAAGAAAACGTTTTATGCAGATAAATTTTCCCAAATGTGATTTAATGGTTAACTCTCTAAATATGGCCAAATTGAAACCAGATTAAAAAAAAAACAAAAAAAAAAAAACCGCCGAATTTGTCGTCAAGTTGGCGACTAAAAGCTTGGCCAGGGTGGCGACAGGCACTGTGAAAAAAAGTTCCCTGACTTTTCCCTGATTAAGTTCACCAAATTTCCCTGATTTACGTTACCAATGTAAATGGTTTCCTTTCTTTGCTCCACTTGAAATCCATTGTATGTTTGTATACAATGCAGTATTTTAAATGTTTTAAGTTGTGTAAAGTTGTTGAACTAAAGATATATTTTAAAAAGATGATACTTTTTAGAAAAATGGAAAAAAAAAAACCACATCAAGAAAATTTTTTTTTTTGGGGGGGGGGGGGGGGAAACTGCAAAACAGCATATTAAATTTTTTCTGCAATGGAAAGATTATCGAAAATTAAAAAAAAAAAAAAAATACTTTACTTCCAGAAACCACTTTGCATAAGAGTTTTAAGAAACTATTAAAATCACTCTTAAAAAACATATGTGTATTTATGGTAGAACTAAAAAAGTAATTGAACCTATTTTGAAACTAAAATTTTCAAACAGTATAATGATTGTTGCAAGAAGAAACAAGTAATAGTGAAAGAATAGAAGTAATGTAGTTATTCTTATATAACTAATTGACATATTTATGCAAAACAGATGAAACCTTTTGACATCCATTCATAGGGAGCTTTTCTCTAATCAAGAACATAGGTTTTAATGAATGAATACAGCATTTTAACAATAAAAAAATAAAGACATTTACTTAAGTACACAAGTTAACTCTATTTCAAATGATTTCAGTATGTAACCGAAAAAAAAATCTTAGATTGCCTTTGTAACAACTTTGAAATGCAAGAAGGAAAAAAAAAATCAAAATATATAAAAGAAAACCACAACTTGGTTATAAATTAAAAGAATCATTTAAGTCTGAAGAAAAGAAAACCTTTATAATCTGCGGCAACAGCAAATAGTATAACAGCAAAAAACAAAGTTTTTTTTGATTGAAAAGTTCAATTTTAGCAATTAAATTAAAAACGCGAAGAAGAAATAACTTTATAAGCTTTTATCAGTATTAATTCAAAAACCCAAGATTTCTTCTTGAAATTGTGATTACAGTTTACTAATCATTTTGAGACAATGGAATAAAGGCAAAGGAGCTAAGGCATTAATGAAGGCTTCCTCTTTGCCTGTATGGTTGTTTATTTTACGTCACATTGGAAAGCGTGAAAGGAAATTTTCAAGCTAGGTAAAATAAACAACCTAACAGATGCAGAAGCAATCTAAGGAAGTTCATCCTGTGTGCTTAATAAGTAAGATTAAATACTTTGACGTTGAGGAAAAAAAGATGCACAAATATGCGGCAGTGTATAATCGCACCATCATTAATTTTACTTTTTTTTTTGAACAGATAATTTGGCGGAAAAATGCATATGGAATTAGGATACTTAATTTTGTAAAGCACACACAAAAAAAAAAAAAAAAAAAAAATTTGTTTCTTTTCATAAAATCAATTTTTTCCTGATTCTTTGTTATTTTTCAAAATTCCCCTGATTAATAAAGTTCCCCGACTTATCCCTGATCTATTGCCACCCTGTTGGCGATATAATTGCCAAATTATAGCACCGTTTGAGTTTACATTGAAATTAACAATGATTTTTACCCCAAAAAAGGTGTAAAAAGACCCCCCCTTTGGAACATCCGAATGCAACCACAAAGAGAAGGTGCACAACTAGACCCCTCTAGAAGTCTACGTACCAAATTTCAACATTCTAGGACATACCGTTCTTGAGTTATGCGAGATACATACACACATACACACGGACGTCACAAGAAAACTCGTAATTAACTCGGGGATCGTCAAAATGGATTCTTCAGGTGTCTATACATTCTTAGGCATGTATCCATGTGTGGTGGGGTTGAAAAAAAAAATCAATATTCATTCGGGGGCGAGCAAAAATGGAAATTAAGGCCGATTTTTGAGTGAAATTTTTTTCGCGAACACAATACTTCCTGTTTTGTAAAAGAAAGTAAAAACATGAAAAGTTGATACTATTGTGTGATGCAGCCAAGATTAACCTCTGACTCCCCCCAACCCTTTCTTCAAGAACTCCGGGGTTTAGAAATTGTGGCCTCTTTTTCAAAATTTAGATTTATTTTAGGCTCTTGCGAGAAATGGTACAATGCAGGAAATTGTACAAAATTATTAACGTATTACCTTTAAAAACTGGCAAATTAGCCATTTTTTATTGAATTTTTGAATATCATGGCTTCCAGGTTCTACGTTGATGCGGTTTTGGATATCAATTCATCATCCCTTTCAGGAAATTTTTTTGGATATCATCCCCTTTTAACGAATTTTTTTTTTGGAATTCCTCCTTTTTGCTCTCTGACCCACTCAGATCCCTGTAAGATAAATTACTGTGTGATAAATGTTCAAGTTTTATGTAATAGAAGTGTTTTTTGTGTGATAAATCAAATGTTAAAAAATGTTTTGGATGCTTTCCACAAGTTTTTATTCAGACATGATTTTTTTCTAGGCTTAGTATTGCTGAAATGGCAAAAAAGACAGCTACAATACTTCGGTCCATTGCTATATTACAAGCAAGTAGAACGAAAAAGAATACTTTCACTTCATTAACACGCTATTTCAAAAACCTACCTATGCCTTATGATTATGCAGAATCGGAAAATAGATTTTTGGCCCATTGTTTCGTTGAAGAAGTTACTTCAGAAATATAAGATTAAGAAATTGCACTTGGAACTATAGACGAATTATTCATTGGAAAATGAGGTTTCTTTGATGTCATTAATGTATTATAATGTCACAAATGTTATTGCATTTTATTGTATATTGATGTAATTTTTTATTATTATGATAAGCTTGTAAATACATAGCAAATTATGAAGATGAATTGTATTTTAAATTAAAAATAAAATAGATTTCTTTTAAATGTCAGCATATTTTAATAAAAAATGAATATTTAAAAGAAGTTTTTTTTTTTTTTTTTTTGAAAAGTGGTATGCAGTGAGAAAGAAACTTAATAAAAAGATGGACAAGTATTTTCAAAAATATAAATCAGTTTACGTCTGCAGAAGTGATTGAGCTCTCATACTTTAGTTTTTAGCTTGGTTCTTTAATGCATCGAAAAATTAAGCTTTAAAAAGTCCTATTCTTATTTAAATAAGTTCTAAACAATAAGCATCTGTATTTAAACATATCCATTTTATTAGTTCAATATACACCTTAAAAACTTTTTTACATTTTTTCTAACGGCTTTAAACCTAAAATATGAAAGCCTGTAGTCATCATGCTTGCTGTAGCATCACACAGCAGCAGCCTGCTCATGTTGATATTCTTTATTTGACCTGAAAAGATTTAAAGAATTTCAACAAAAACCAGTTTCAAAAGTGACAATGAATTTAGTAAGAATTGTTTTAGAACAGAAAGGGGAAAATTATGCTAAAAAGTATTAAACAAATATAGAACAGGGACTCTTGGGGGCATGAAATTCAACATTCTAAATGGGCTTGTCATCAAAGGAAATCTGCATGTACACAAACATTTGGAAAGTCAGAAATCAGAGCCCTCCAGCTTAAAGCAGTTGGATTGCTATCCATTTGTTAAAATATTTTGTTTGAGCATTGCGCTGAGATAAAAGGAAACTCTTTTCACTGCAGTGGCTCTTGCCCATACGATATTCTCCAGCCAACTGCCCCCCCCCCTCCCCTATTATACCTGATACTGATATCTTCAACCAATCCTGGGCAAAGCATAAAAAATGATGATGGAATATAGAATACAGGGTTCAAAAATATGATATTTTCGAAACTATCCGATTTTTTCAATCGACACAAACTAAAGTCTTCAAAATAGTAAATGCATCCTCAAATCGCTCTTTATTTCCCTACATTATTATTATAATATGTAGACTTAAAATTAAGGTTTCTCTCATTATGTATATCTAACATTTCATTTCACATTTTTGTCAATATTAATAAAATTAATTTAGCATTAGCCGTTTTACTCCTTTTTCTTCTGTTAACTACCTTTACACAGTTATATGATTCAGACATTTAAAAAAAAATGCATTAGTTGGTGCACAGTCATAAGACATTTTCTATTTTTCTGACCGACGTTTAATATTTAATTCAGCACTTTTAATATGATTTAAATCTGTTACATTACTAATAGTAACTAGTATGTTGTGGCCATCACGAAACTTTCTTCTATATTTTTCTTTTTTTTCTGATCCCTCCCCATGCTTGATGAGGAAGCAATTATTCCCAACAAAAACAAAATTACACATGCGAAAACTTGACGACCATCCCAATGTCTGAATTATTGCAAAAGCAAAGCAAAGAGCGAAAATTGAAAGTTATTTTAAAAACCTTGCTTGAATTAATTACAAATATTTTATTTGTTAACAAACGCAAGATGGCAACAGTTAAAAATTTTAAATCATTGAGATAATATTTCCGATCATTTCCATACAATTAAAATCACGAGAAATACGCAGACGACAATCTATTACGATTTATCTTTCTCATTGTTGCATTAATAAAGCTATTTTTATTCGCAAAAAAAAAAAATCAACACCTCTTGGAGCGATTGGTGTCAAAATTGAAGCAAAGCCTGTTTACATATGGATTCACATATATTCCAAATTTCAACCAGAATGTAGCATTACTTCTTGAGATAGGGTACTCACAATGGAAAAAAAGAACGGGTGATTGCGCTACCCCCTTTTTAGCTGTTGACACAAAAATAAAATCAGCTCTTATACCCACTAAGGGCTACTTGCCGATACATTTTTCTTTCATTCTGTTCATTATTTCTTGAGGTACAGCAGTCACAATTGACGACAAAAAACGTTCTATAGCTCAACCCCCGTTTGAGTTATTGACACCAGCACCTGTTCCTGTTAATGGCAACATATGGACCAAATTTTGTTTGATTCCGCCAGTTACTTCCTGAGGAATAGCAAGCACGCGTAACTCAAAAAACGTCCCATTGCTCCACCCCCCTTGGAGGAATTCGCGCCAAAAACCAATGGGCACAAGTTCACATAGCGGCACATATGTGTACCAAATTTCGTTCGATTTCATGCGGTAGTTTTTGCTGTAGAGCGGCCACAAAAAACTGGTCACACACAGACGTGACACACACACATACACACACACAGACAGACAGACATTTTCCAAAAATAGTCGAAATGGACTCAGCACACCTCAAAACGTTCGAATCCGTCGAAATTTGAAAATTTGCACAAATCCAATACTTTTTTTCTATATATTAGATATAGAAGAAAGTAAAAATGAATGTAAAATAAAAAAGAAATGTTATATTACTTTGCTGTATTAATGATGTATTAATACATCATAAAAATATAGTGCATGACTTTTTGGCTATTTTTAATAATAAATGAACAATATTACTATGATTAATATAATTTTTATACTTAAAATACCATAATTGAAAAAATAAATATCAAAATATCATATTTTCAAAATAAATATTGGATATATATTGTGATATATATATCATGATCTATATCGACTGACATATATCGGCAAACCCTGATAGAATATAATGCTGTATATATAATTTCAATTGCAGAAATGCAAAGGAAATTCTGGACAGTAACTAGTTAATAACAAGGACAAAATTGAAGCAAAATTAATGGAGAAATAGTTGCAAGTAGGACTCAACCAAATAAAATCACAGAAGTATTAGAATTAACTTAATGAAACTATTTTCATAAAATTGCCACTTTTGATGGAGAAAATCACTATCTAAGCAAAAAGTACATAAAAACAGAACTTTTATTACCAAATAGGTGAATACTTTAGGTCAGTGTTTCTCAATATTTTTTGACCTACAAACCAGTAAAATGTTAAAAAAATTAAAAGAACTGGGGAATGATTTGATTATTGAAAGGAAAAAAAAACTATTACAGTAAAGTAATGTAAGATTTTTATTTACTTACAATAAAATTGAAACAAATATAATTATTGAAAACTATTAAATTTAAGTAAATGAACCTTTTAGAAAAATCACAGAAAATTGAAAAATCATGGTCAAACTAACATAAAAAAAATATTGTATGGTTTTAATTGCATTTATTTAACTGTTTTCTTCTATTTATATCTGTTAACATGGAAAAATTTTCAACGCAGAGTCTCTGAGGAGCTATCATTTTGTTCCACAGACCTGTGGTTGAGAATCCATGCCCTAGATCAACACCTACAGCTTAAAACTTATTTCTCGATAAATGTAGAAGCTACTTTAATACAAAATTTTCTGAATGTATTTTAAAAATAATATCAACGTTCTACACATAACATCTTTAACATAAGGTGAACACTTAAACTTCTAAAATGAAAATTTTTGAATGAAAAAAATCATGGCGAAAGCTTTGTTACCTGTGGGGTCTTTTTCAATGATGTAGCAGTTGTCATAAAATTCACTAAACACCACAGATAGTTCATACAGATAATCACAAAGTGTGTGCAAAGATAAATCCTCAATAACATTTATGATAACTTCCTGGAACCTTGATATTATTTTGGCAAGTTTTAATTCTTTAGGATGTTCCAATATTATTTCAGTTGATTTGGCAGCTTCTTTTAAAGCACTTTCGCTCACATTTACATTCCTGGCAATGGATCTGAAATATATTAAAAACATTTTTAAGGACATGACCAAGTTTTCAGATAAAAATGTCACGTTCTTTAGTTCAGAAAATATGAATGAAACCTTCAGTTGAATAACATTTGACTGAAATAGTGAATATGTGCAATAAAAAAAGTAATTTGTCAAAAAAAAAAAAAGTGTAATACAGAGGAATTTGATTTTTTGTTAGGTGTCATACACTTTCCACCAGTGGCTGGAAAAACTACTTTCTTTTTGTAGCGAACTACAACTACTTTATTACAAATGTAGTTAACTACAACTACAACTACGTTTTTCAAAATGTAGCAACTACAAACTACTTTTGAAAAGTAGTCGCTACTTCGCTACTTTTAAAAAAATAAATAAATAAAGAGCATACACATACACACCGTTTGAAGATTGCACAAAAAAATTAGAAAACTGGTTTAGATTAATAAATTTGTTCACTTGAACATGGACTAAGAATTATTTATTGTTTCATTCCTTTACTGAGCCATTCCAAACATTTTTTTTGCGATTTTTACGAACATCCACAGCAGGAAAGGATTTAAAAAGTTGAAGAAAATCAACCTTCAAGTTTTTAATCTTTTGCTGACAGTGAATATTTCATTCAAGAAGTGCAACTCGGCTACTTGAAAATGTAAATAGATGCAGTCATAATTTGATTACCATTTCATATATAGATATACATACACTACAGTAAGACCAAAAGTATGGGGACACTTTTAAAAATTCACATTTTTACGGATTTCTGGAGAAATAAAAGACCGAATGCTCTGTAATTTATTTCACAAAAAAAGTATACTCCAGCTGTCGTTTTCCAATAAAAGCTATGTCTATACTATTCATTTAGGTGACCAGCAACAAGTTGAGGGAACAAAAAAAGGTTTTTGATTATTTTTCATTGCAAATAACTGGGAATAAGCTATAAATTTCAGAAATAAGTTTTAAAACTATCAAAAATTTATTTTTACATTTTCTTGAAAGTATCTCCCACGGAGATACAAGCATTTTTTTTCAAAAATGCAAAATTGTTCTTGAAGGTTTTTGGCTCTCATCACGCAGAGTTTTTTAGTCAAACGTTACTTAATTTTCAGAATATTTGACAGCATATTAGAGAAATATAAGAATAAAATTTGTGGTTAAAATATTGAAAATTTAATGAAATATAAACATTTAAAGCAATTAATCATGTTCGAGCATGCTCAGTGAACGTTTAATTCACTGCGCATGCGCGAAAGATAGAAATTTATAACTTTCATAACTCAAAGCTTAGATGTATCCTACAACTCATAAAAAAATCCACCTCAATATCTTTAAAATTCAAAAAGTTATCAGCAATCTAATGAGCCGAATTTCTATAATTCTTGGGTAGACGATGAAAGGTAAGGGGTCGTTTGCAAACTGGCAACGCTTTCCTGTTATCGTTGCAGAGTGATTCATGATCAGAATGAATTATTTGCGAACGTTCCCTCACGATTCGTCGTCTAGCTAAGAAATATTAAAATTCGGCTCATTAGATCGCTGATAACTTTTTGCATTTTAAAGATACCACGGTAGGATTTTTTTTACAAGCTGCAGAATGTATTTGGGCTTCCAATTATGAAAGTTATAAATTGCTATCTTTCGCGCATGCGAAGTGAAAAATTAATTAGTTTTAACCTTTCATATTTCAGAAAATTTCCAATATTTTAACTTCAAATTGTATGCTATGTTTCTCTAATATGCTGTCAAGTGACGACACGAGAAATGGCTAAATAGCGAGCTTTTCTCGAGTAACGAATTTTGGAGCTAACGCGAATTCCTCACCCCGTAACACGAAAATTTTGGGAAGGGAATCGCAAGGCGTAAGTATCACCTTCTTTTATTGGGTACTAAATATTAGTTTCGTGAATGGACTTTCCTTTCAGCATCACTGAAAGAAAAAGTACCCCACATTGTACTAGTCGAAACATCACTTTATTAATTTACAAATCGCCTCTCAGCATATTTTTCATTCTAAGTATGAAGTTGATGAAACATTATTTCACATAAGCGGGCTGTTAATCTAAAGTTTTAAGAGGAATAATAGAAAGTTCCTGACAACTAAAGAAATTAAAAGATTTTCGATATTCTTGAATAAGTAAAAAGTGCGACGAATATAATTACTGTATATACTGTATAGTACTACTACATTTTATTATTGCACATACTATACGTACCGTACTGTTTCATTTTATGCCATTCTCTCCCATTGATTTTGTACACCTTAACCGTATTTTTATCCAATAACAGTTTCTTTTTAAATACAGTAAAATGTCAGTTCTCTACTTTTAAATTCGGAAAAATGAATTTAAGCAATGGGCTAAAATAGTTTTAGGGGTGTTTACAAATGTCTAAAATTATTGGTAAGTTCATTGAAAAAAAATCGTATAGATTCTCTTTTCCTCAACGCGAAATGTCAACCTACGTCTTGGAACTCATCCCTCACGTAAGTATCGATAGTAAATGCGGATGACATTCATACCTTTTTGCTTAACGGGCAAATTTTGCTTGAAACGGAAGCATTTCCGTTATCATACATTTTTATTACATTGTAATATTAATTGTTAGCCGGCCAAAAAGGCAGTTCAATGTCATCCTCTTCTATAACATTTACAGTAGCTTCCATATTAGGAAGATATTGACACAATAATCTTATTGACATCTAAAATGTTCATCCACGGGACATTCTCTGCTGACAGAAAACACAAACGTGATACTATTTGGAAGTTATTATTCTTTTCTTTCTAAGCCATGCTCTAATGGGAAAATGTGAACATTTTGATACCAAACAAACTAATGGCCTCTAACAGATGGAACGTATGGCGTCAAAATATCTCTGATGACAGCTCGTATTTTTCAGTCTTACGAATCTGATTGATGCAAGTTTTACTCGCGTAAGACTTGCAGCAGTCAGATTGTTTGAAACGTCGTTTTTTTTTTTCTTTTTTGAAACTTTATTCAAAAGTAGTTTTCAAAAATCGCTACAAACTACTTTTTTTGTAGCGAACTACTCGCTACTCTACTTTTTTTCAAAAGTAGTGCGCTACACTACAAACTACTTAAAAATGTAGCTACTACAGTAGCGTCGCTACTTGTAGCGCGCTACTTCCAGCCAATGCTTTCCACTGATGAAGAGGTTTTAGTCTTGAAATGGCCATATGCTGCATTTTCTTGCCAATTTTTTCATTTTAATCGTAGTTTAGCACTAATTATCTCTGATGACTTTTCATCTTTGTTTCTTTTTTGTTTTCAATTATGTGATAAAATATTTTATTTGGGATTCTCAAGAAAGTAGGTTTTTAAAAAGTTTTAAAATGCGTAGAAAATAAGGTATAAAAAGTAATACAGTCGAACCTTTTTATCTCGAACCTGCTTATCTCGAAAACCTGTATATCTCGAATATTTTTAATGTCCCTGCATTTGCAGCCAAAATTCAATGTATTTTCCATGTTTATCTCGAAAACAAAATACGAAAACCTCTATATCTCGGAATTCCAGCAATGCAGTCATTTTCGGATTCGAAGCACAGTAATCTTCAAAACAACTAACAACAACTTCCCTTAAACACTGAAACAGTAATATGTCCTCAAAGGCGGAGAAGGCAGTGTAGAAAAGACAGATTCGTTTCGAGCACTTTTTCGGAAGCAGAGCAGAGGGCAGAGAATGGGAGAATGAGGTGAGGGGTGAACTTGACAGATTTGAAATGTGGGGTGAGTTTTTCAAGTTCGTGGTTAAAGGTCATTCAAATTAAAAGCCGATTTTAGGCGTGAAAAGAAAGATGAAAGAAATTAATTCTAGAATTTTTGCACGGCAATCCATTAATGGAAAAAAAAATAATAAAATGGTTCCTCCAATGCAAGGATTAACGTGTTCGAGTAAGTGGATAAATGCTACAAAGAAAAGTGGAAGATTTTTCCAATGATAGATTTTCAGCCATTGCCAACCTCAAGTGCATAGTTGAATCCAAAAAAATTAGGCACCTAAACTTTTGCATGTATTGTCTGTAATACAAAATTCAAACTTTCATCGTCAGATTCCAACAATTTCAATAAGTTTCTCAAAACCTTCGTATCTCGAAACCTCTTTATGTCAAATTTTTTTTTCCTTCCCGTGAAATTCGAGATAGACAGGTTCGACTGTAGAACAATTGTTATGAATATAAACATACTTGCAGTTTCTGATATAATAATCAGAGACCTGTTTTCCTGGGACAGTTCTGATTTTTAATTTACATTCCTAACTTCCAACACATTGCTTAGGTGCCCACCTTTCTTACAGTGTAACTTTTTAAATATCTCAGATTTTACTACTTCTAAAACTGTTATAGTTTTCAAAGAAAAAGTACCGATAGTGTATTTAAAAATGGGAAGGCCAGTGGAAAAGAATGAGAATTTCAATTTTAAACTGACGTGGATAGCGAAATTATTATTATTTTTTTCATACGTTATAATTTTACCCTTTGGAAAACTTTTAAGGCTATCAGTAAAAAAAATTACGTTTCTTGAGTAAATGAGTAATTAATTTTAGGAAGCATGATATAGCAACCTCACAAAGAACATAATTTCTTTGACACAATCTAAATGGATGCAATTGGAAGTTTTGTAGCTGTGAAAAATGGTCCTAAAAGGGTCTAAATGTACTGAATTGGGGAAGAGGGAAGCATATATTGCTTGAAACATTGATTAGAAATTATAGATTAGTATTAAAAACAATTAGAAACATCATAAGGAGCACAAGTAAATAAAATAAATGAGTACTTTTCCATTAAAGATCATTTGGTTAGGCCACTTGTTTACTTTCTACCTTGGCAACAGTAAAAAAATTGCTATAAGTGATATCTACAAGTATATGACTATAATTTAGAAAGTGAAGTTGTTGACTGTTGCCAATTATAAAATATTTTATTTGCAACAGCAAAAAATGAATCAACATCGCCAACAATAAAAAATGCGCCAAGTGAGATATTTTTAACGGAAAAGTTGCATAAAATGAAACAAAAGAACTTTTCAGTCCAACTCGTTCGTAGCTAGTGCAAAAACTCGGTTTAAAATAAATTATAATAATTTATACATATTACTTTATTTTTTTATTTCTATCAGGAGCAAAGGAGTTGGTTAATGCGCTTTGAACTGTCTTTTTATTTCTTTCTTCTGTTATTGTCTTTCGGAAAGCTTATTCATTTGCACCCTTGGCTTCAGAAAAAGTTTGTTGTTTCTGAATAAAACAGGAGCTTCATCACTTGTTCTCAAAGATTATGACTCAACACTGAATTTTGGCTGACTGGGATGTTACTTTTCTCCAATAATAATAATAAACAGAGCTGGCAGGCTGAAATTAAATTTCATAAATTACATAAATATTGCTCATCATATCCGGGGTTTGCTCCTTTAAAATGAGTTGTATTTCTGAATTTCTTGTTAAACCAGGGATCATAAAAAGCACGTTCAACTGTAGTACTTCAAATTCTTAGGCTATCATTGTGAATATCAAAAAGGTTTGAAGTCATCCTTTCATTTGAAATGCTTTTACTTTTGAAAAATGTACTAGCATTTTAAGTGAAATATATATAATAAACATACTAACCGAATTCTTACAAGTGAATACAACAAATAAGCTGCAGAGTTTCCACGATCGTCCAACATCTGTGGACACAGAAAAAGATTCATTTTATAAAATAGCTATTGAATACATAGAAAGATTTTTAGAACTTAAAAGTTTAAACTTACTCTATCAAAAGAAAACACATAATCATGTGATCTATTGTGACTCAAGTCTGCATATTTAATGCACCCATAGGCTACTGCTTCTTGTGCTGCTTTCAACTCCTCAGGACTTAAAACCTGCATGAAAGTCAAATTTTACATTAAAAGGAACAATATCTACATTACAGTTTTAAATTTAAGATCATGTGTGGTTGCAGCGTGAGCGTTCAGAATATAGATAAGTTTGCTCCATTGATTTATAGAGCCTGTTTACATTAACTGAAAGTCACTTCATATATCTGGCACCCAGGGGTGGATACAGACTACCATTTTAGGAGGGGTCAGAAGAATGACCCCCGCTCCCCTCCACATTAACAAACTTCCGGTTTTGGTACTAAAGATTTCTGAAACAGCTTGGGGGTCAATAAAAGCACCAAATTGGCCAAGAATAAGGTACTAAGTTCGGAAAAAAATAAGAACAAATATTTCTTTTCTTTTTCCAAGCAAATCTTATTATTTTTAATGCAATTTTATGCAACATATTGTTGCTGAAAATTCTACATTTATTATATTCTTTACTAATAATAAAGCTGAAAGTCTCTCTGTCTGGATCTCTGCGATGCGCATAGCGCCAAGACCGTTCGGCTGATTTTCATGAAATTTGGCACAAAGTTAGTTTGTAGCATGGGAGTGTGCACCTCGAAGCAATTTTTCGAAAATTCGATTTTGCTCTTTTTCTATTTCAGTTTTAAGAACATTTTCCCGAGCAAAAATTATCATAAGATGGACGAGTAAATTACCAAGTTATCACAACGTGGAACCGTAACATGGGCAAGCCAATTGCCGAGAAAATTCACCATACATTATTTATAAATATACAGGCAAACCAAAAGACCTTTTAATTTTCTACTGTGAGCAAAGCCGTGTGGGTACCACTAGTAGCTAATAAAATGCCAGAACAGGCCCGTAAAAAGTCTTTTTTTTCCCTGGGAAATAGAGCATTTTTTTTTTCTGACAGCATAAAAATTTAGAGATAAGGAGCTTTTAAATATCAAGAACAATCATACAATACTATTTAAATACAAAGGTATTTGAATAAAAAATTAAAGACTATACAAGTATGAAAGTCTTAAGTGCACCTGATAGTAGAGTAAATTTACAGTTATCATCACTCTGAAGGAATAAAACCAGGAAAATGGCTATATGCAAAGTCAAACAACTTATGCAGAATTTCTAACATAAAACAAGAGACTGTTGAAAATATGTCTGCAAGGAGGGGGAGGGGAGAGAAAATTTTAAAACACTTACTTCATCTCGTTTTTTCTCTTTTAATTTCAACAAGCTTTTCTGCAATCCTTCTTCTAATAAATCAGCTAATTTTACTGTATCGCCAGATCGAGTTTTAAATTTTTTTCTAAAACAACAAAAAACTAACTATAAGAAACATTTTTATTTGAAATAGAAAGAAAGGTTTCAAACTTAAACATATTGCTTCACTGGAAAATACTTTTTTTGACATTTTTTAAAAACTCATTTTCATTATTTTTTGTGAGTGTATTCTCATATGTACTGAAATACACGCGTGCATGGTACACAAAGCTTAATTCATACACATGAAGTTTCTTTTGTCAAAAGTCAGCGCATAATTGCTAAGGAAAGTTTCATATTAAGCTCAAATATTATAAAATCATTTATCATTTTCAGAAAATTAACACTTTAAGGTCTATGACCAAGTATCACTCGGGTTGCCGTTTTTGGTTAACTACAGGGTGCGGAGAAAGTTCCCATAATTTTGTTTAAAACGTTTTTTTGGCGTTAAAATCCTATGTTGGCGATTTATTTGGCACATATTGTTTATTGGCATTAAAAGTATTTGAGGTTTAATCACTTGTTCCTTGTTAGTTCATTGAGTTAGTGAGCTATGAATCGTGAAAATGTGCGTGTTACTGTCGTTAGATTACACAAGAAGGGAATGAAAACAGCCGATATTATTCGAATGGCTGGATTCAAGAGTAAAACAGTCTATGACGCTGTGAAACGCTACAAGGAGACTGGACGGATCGTCGTCCAACCACTGCAACGACTCCAGCGAATGTGCAGAAGATCCGCTGTCGCATCCGTCGCAATCCAGAGCGCTGAATGCGAAAGATGGCCAAAGAACTGGAGATCAGCGAAAAAAGCGTCCGAACCATTGTGAAAAATAAGTTGGGACTTTGTTCTTACAAGATCAATCGCCTCCACTTCCTCAATGACACAATGAAGCAGAAAAGATTGATAAAAGCTCGACGGATGCTTGGCTTGACCTCTGGTGCTTGCCTTTCGAAGGTTCTCTTTACCGATGAGAAGATCTTCACCATCGAGCCCACACATAACCGTCAAAATCATCGCCAACTGCTTAAGAAGGGTCAGAAGAAGACCACTGATGCAAAAATCATCGGACACAGTCACTTTCCAGGCTCCGTAATGGTCTTGGCTGGCATTTGTGCCACTGGGAAGACGCCGCTTGTTTTCATTGACAGAAACGTCAAAATTAATGCTGTGAGCTATCAGTTTCGGGTTCTATACGATGTACTGAGGTCATGGGCAACAGAACACTTTGGCCAAGATGGATTCACACTCCAACAACACTGGGCTCCTGCGCATTCGGCCCGATCGACAATTGCCATCTGCGAAAATCTGTTTCCAGGTTTTTGGGGCACGGATGTTTGGCCCCCTAACTCATCGGACCTCAATCCGATAGATTATTCGGTGTGGTCAATCGGAGGAAAAAATATTGGGAAAACGATACGCCACGGTCGACATGCTCAAAGTAAGGCCCCTATAGTGGAGGAGCCGACGCATCCGCCATTTCGGAGCAAACTTGATCCAGTGCTTGGTAGCGAGAGCATTGCTGCTGATGTTTACATTTCTTTAGCATATGTTAAATTGCGTCAAATAGGTGGTTGTTCGGCTGTTAATTGTGTAAACAGCTCCAAAAAAGGATTTCAGCTCTTCAGATTTCTAGCAGATGCAGAAAGAAAAAAGAAATGGATAAATAATAGCGCACGAAGTGACTGGCAGCCTGGGAACGACGCCAACTATTTTTAAAATTTCGCCAATGCTCATCTTCGCTCTCCGACTCTCTCGTTCCCTGTTTGGCGAATGGTTGCCAATAAAGGTAGCTTTTCCCGTAGTACGCTTGCTCCAAAATGGCGGATGCGTCGGCCTCTCCAGTTATAGGGGCTCTAGCTCAAAGGGGCTCTGAGGCGTGCCTGGAATGAGATAACGGTGGAAGCGTGCGCGAGCATCGTTGGCAATTTCAGACTGCAGCTCCGTTAATGTATTGAAGCCCAAGGAGCCAATTTTGAACCATTGTAATAATTTTTTTGTTTAATGTTATTAGTATTGTTTCAATAAAGAGTTTTGATTGCTTTAACTTGTTGATTTGTTGAATTATGTGTTAGTTACAGCCTATTGAAATATCTAATAAAATTGTGGGAACTTTCTCCGTACCCTGTAGTTAACTAAGCCCAAGATTCTCTCGGGGTCAAATTTTTACTCTCTTAGCTGTAAAAGTACGAGTTTTATACATTTCTTTTCTAGCCTTTTTAGATACTATCTACGAACGTTTTACTTTCAAAAAAAAAATCTAGATGGCAGCACCAGGCAGAAATAACTACATGAAACGTGATAGAATAGGGGTTTAACTTCAAGTTTGTGCTTTGAAATGTACCAAGCAAATTTTATTAAATAATGTTTATTTACAAATTAAACCTGTTTTCAGATATTTGTTCAAGATTTAGACAACATTTTAATTTAGTCCGGGTAAACATTTATGGTTAAAAATGATGTTTTCCTATGCAGAACTTTTTTTTTAGTTTCAAACATACTTTTATCAAAAATTTCAGACAAACAACAGACAATTATTGAAAATATGAACAGAAATTTTTTTGACAAAGGAGTGATTCTCAAAAAAATGTCCCATGCGTAACCAAGTTTTTTATTTTATTCAAGTAACTATTAATTAAATATGGGATTAACTGTTATGCTTTGAGAGTATATTAAAGCATGTATTACTCCCCAACAGCATTATTTTTTGAAGGCTTTGGTTAGCTGGAAAAAATAAAAAACTTAATGTTACACACAGGACATTTTTTCTAGAATCACCCAAATGCTAAATGAAATATAAGTAGAAGAGCTTAATTTTTTCTTCGATAAAATCTTAGATAATAGAAGTCACAAATGTAACAGTAAATTGGAGCAATATATATGAAGCTTTTTTTTTTAAACTTGCATTTCAAAAAAATATTCAAAGAATGAGAAATAAGAAAACGTAAATCTCCTCTCTCTCTGTATATTTTTCTGAAACATTTATGCATAATGAACACTTGCGCTGCTATTTTTTCCTGTTCTTTTATTTAATTGAAGTACAAATTAGGGTTAAATTATCATTTCTGAAAAAGTATATGTTAATTTATAATTAACATTTTTTCTTGGGAACTTAAAAAAAAACTTTTATTAACAACAACAATCAACTTCATTTTTTTTATGTTGAAAAAGCAACATAAAGAAGATTGGGAACAAAAGAAAAAAATATATATTTAAATTTTTGTAATTTATATTACATTCTACACTGCCAGACAAAATTCTATAGTCAACAATTTTTGATTTTGCTTATAACACAGGGTCTAAGGACTTTTAACCTTCAAAATTTTCGACTTTCCAAAAAAAAATATGTTATGCATATTTTAATTCTGAACAATTTGATACTTTATTTATTACCATACACAAAAAACTTTTCAAGTTATCATAAAAATGTGTAAACTCTCCCCATAGAGATTCATATTAACAGCAGCTGTTTAAGCGTCTTTTCTCAGGTGCCGGTTTCTTCGGTTTTCTCGTTTTGCGCGCATGATATTTCAAAAAGTTTCTTATATATTTCCGTAAAACTTTTAATGTATGTTTATATAGTTTATATTTATGACCTGAACCTAAATTTATTTATTTTTTTAAAATTATTTATTTTTCTGAAATTTTATAAGTTAAAATCGAAATTTTGCAAAATTTTGGGCAAAAAATATATATTTTTTAAATATTAATTTTCATTTTTAGTTAAAATTTAGGTTCAGATCATAAAAATATACCAGACAAACATGCAAGAAAAGTTTTACGGAAATATATAAGAAACTTTCTGAAATATCATGCGCGCAAAATGAGAAAACCGAAGAAACCGGCACCTGAGAAAAGGAGGCTTAAACAGCTGCTGTTAACATAAATCTCTATTGGGAAAGTTTACGCATTTTTATGATAACTTGAAAAGTTTTTGGCGTATGGTAATAAAAAAGGTATCAAATTGTTCAGAATTAAATTATGCATAACATATATTTTTTCCAGAAAATTGAAAATTCTGAAGGTTAAAGGTCCTTAAGACAATTTTATTTTTTTGTATTCATTAAAATTAAAAGGAATGATTGAACAAAAAAAAAAAAAAAACACATTTTAATTTCAATATAACTCATCAATTAAATTTAAAAATTATTGTCATTACAAAATATGCAACTTTAAGATTTTAACATTACATGAAACCTGGACATTAACTCAAAGACCATAAATCTTCCATTATGGTAGAATTGGTTGATTTAAAGCCAAAACAAACTAAGGCTGCCATTAGTGATCATTAGCTGCTATGGTATTTTAAAAGTAAGGACTAATAATAAAATACACTGCTGGTCACAATTATTAAATTTTTTAAAACTTTGTTTTAATCATAACTTAACCTAGTTTAATGTTATTTTGTCAGGGTAAAAATGAAAATTCTCATGCATGTGACTCTAAATTTCTGGTGCATTTTATGACTGGAAAATGAAACAAACAATAAATTTCATCATTTGATATTGTTACAGTGAAACCTGTGTATAACGATACTGTCTATAACGATAACCTGTCTCAAACAATATTTTTTTTGGACCCAGCAAAATGTCAGCATGAATAATCAAACTATCTATAACGATAACCTGTCTATTATATTTTTTTTAGGTACCAACAGTATCATTGTAGACAGGTTTTACTGTAGTATGTTTTTTTTTTTAAATTTTTCAAACCATAAAATAAATTGTTATTTTTTGTCACAACTGTCATTTTTCCCCATTTCTTTTTTTTTTCTTTTTTAAAAAATTGTTTAAAGATATTTCTTTTTATATTTTTACTGTCTGATTAAATGTTCAGAATGATTTAAGGGTTTTCAAATGTATATTTTCTATTTTGCTAAATCCTTAAATACCTTTATTCATACTTTAAAACTCAAAGAATTTTGATAGTCTAGAGTCACTCATGACAGACCAAGTAAGTGGTCAAAAATGTTTATCAGAGAAATTTTGGGTTTTTTTAAAGATAAGCTTTTGGGGATTTGGGACTTTTTTTTATTTTTTTAAATCAGAGATGTTTAAAAAACTCAAAGCCAAACAGCTGCTTCAGTTAAATGCTTCCAAGCAGTAAAAAGTGTGCTGAAATGGCCATTTGTGAGCAATGCGGCATTGAGTTTTTTTCACCATCTCTTCAAGTCATAATTTTGAATGCTTCTTCTGCCAAGAGTTAAAACTGAAGACATTCAAAAATCCTTAGAATTTCATTTTAAGAAGAACAGCATTTAACCACTTTACAAAATAGAAAACATGCATTTTGAACCTCAAATCATTCTGAACATAAAATCAGGCCAAAGAAAAGTTTCCCTTAAACAATCCAAAAAAAACTAAGAAAATGACTGTCACATAAAAAATAGCAATTTGCAATATGTTTTCTTTTAACTCAGATTTTATCATTTAAAATATTGAGGGAGGGGGGAAACAATATCTAATCATGAGATTAACTATTTGTTTTATTTTCAATCCATAAAACGCATTTATGAGGAGAGAGCCAGAAATTAAGAATTTTACTCATAAGAAGTTTCATTTTTAAGTCATATTTTTATTGTCTTCATAAATTTAGAAAAATAAAGCAACTAAAGATCACTAATTGCAACATTGCATCATAAAATGGCTTTAATGAGTTTATTTTACTTGCAGCTTATAACAGCAAAATTTTTTTGTGATCCAGGAATTTTTACCTTTGACTTTATACTTTTGTACAGGTCAAAACAAAATCAATAATTTTTGTGTCTGTAATTTTACCCACCAATGAATTTTAGTTTCAGTCTTTGTAATATAATGATCACAAAAGAGCAGCCCCCCCCCCTCAACGGGGCGGATTCAGGCGAGGGTCAAAGGGTCAGCTGACATACCTGTGGCATGAATTTTATTATGATTATTACTAAACCTTAATTTTCAGATCCAAAAAAATAGTACATGGGGAAAATATCCATCTTAACCACGAGGAAAATATTTGAGCCTCCCCTTGCAACTTTGAATATGGGCGCCCATGAATAAGATCGGTGACGCAAGTTGCACAAAATTTAGGGAAGGGGGGGGGGGGGGAGCTACGTAGCATATGAGGAGGTGTGCCATCCTCCTTCGGAAGGGGGGGGGGCTGATACTTTTTTATGTTGGAGGTATAACGCTGGCCACTGAAACTTGACCCCCCCCCCCTTTCAAAAATTTCTGGATCCGCCCCTGCCCCTCAACCTTTCTACCAAAATTGTACGCACACACACGTCTGTGAGTGTATCTAGTTCAAAGAATAACATCAGTTAAGGGTTAAAAAGCTTTTTGATACTCAACCTTAGTTTTGTGGATAGGGACTGCAAGAAAAAAAAATCGCATTGGAAAAAAAAAAATCACTCAAAACTTCACGAGTAGCCACAAAAAATAGTTTTCACAACACAGTTTAAAATTTTTTTTTTCATGCGGTGGATAGGGACTGCATAAAAAATAAGTCTCACACAAAAACTTACAAAATAACCATAAGAATTACTTCTTTAAACATAATTCAAGACACCACAGCCACTTGGAACCTCACCAAACTTTTTATAATCTGACTTATAAAATACACATGCAAAACATGTATGAAAATTTTATTCGCCTATGTTATTCTCCTACACATACATACAAAACTTTTCAAAATGTATATCTATTATCCTTCAGAGTCTGACAACACGTGAATTTTCTTGCGGTAAACTGGTTCACAGTCACTTTCGTCACTTGAAGATACTACCTCACATTCGTTTTATAAAGAACTTCACCAATTGAGTCCCAATTTGATAGAAGTTTTCATGTCGGCACAAAAATATAAAAAAAATTGCTCGCAAAAAAAAAAAAAAGAAAAGAAAAAGAAAAGAAAAGGACTACAAAAACAGGTTTGAATGAATAATGAACTGAAAACTTAATTTACTACAATCACAATATGATGCATTACAGATTGCTGTACATTATATTGATAGTTCAAAAACAACCAACCATCATAAGTAGTAAATGCAGTAAAAGCAGTCTTACTTATCTTCTCCTAATACAACACCAAATGCAGCATGGTCAGTTTTAACTTCAGGAGGGCAAAATCCAAGCTCCCTAGCAGCAGCGAAAACAGATTCCAAGTGCAGGGACTATGGAAAAAAATTACTCTTACTTTATATATTTTTTATATCTAAGTAAAAAACTGCAAATGACAATATCATAGAAAAGAAAATATCTTTTACTTTTGTATTAAAAAAAAACAAAAAACAAAAAACCCTCCAAATACATAGGAGACAACAAAGATACAGTTTTCCTATTTACTCTTAGTAATAATACAGAATGAGTCCTAATGATGAAGCCGATTTAAAAAAATCATATTTACAAAACTACCATTATGAAGCTTTCCACTTTTTTTTGATATTTTCTTAAAAAATTTTTATAACACCTATCGTGTGAGTAAGTTTCTTTTAAAATTATTTAGCTGTTTGATCAAGAAAACTTTCTTTTCAATTGAAATATTTCATTTTTTGATACTTAAAACTGCTGAAAGTTATTTTTCAAGTCTTAAGAATTGCAGACAAATTGAAATTTAATTTTGGATGTCATACTGGAATGAATGGTCCTTTTTGGACGTTCTAATGGGAGATTAAATAACATTCCATCTGTAGAACTTCATCCATCGATCACTATAAGGGAAGAGTCGCGATAATGGGAGGTCGTTTAAAAGAGCGTTGACTGTATTTCAATAAGTAATACATGAATATAAAGAGAAATATACCAAGTATTTTTCAGTTACAAATGTTCGACATGTGAGCCTTTTGTTACACAGCAACTGTCTAATCTGTTACAAAAATTCGTTCCATGCGCCATGTTATTTTTTAAAATGAGATTGAGTCGAAGACACTGCTTATCAATCCCTGATGCTGAAAACACTATAAAAACCTCAAGAATTGTATTTGTGCAGCATTATGAATTATTGACAGTGTGATATTCTAAAATGTGTTGAATGAACTGGACTACAGATTAGATAAATGAAATACACCGCCAGCTCAGTCTATTCCAGCCGAGGACTGCAGTTTCGTGCTTATTAGCACTCATCAGCCCGGCATTGGACTGACTGAGCTGGAGGGGGAAAACCTCTTAAGGAAGCCAAGAGTGCCAAACAAACTGGTAGCTAATACAGAATTAGCACTAACCAGACGAGTGACCGAAGCAATGGTTCGGTTCAACTCGAATATTGAAGGCAAGGCAAGGTATATTCAGTAAGTTACCGCCCTATAACCACGGCTAAGACATAAATACATGAAATACTTGGCTTCCTTAAGAGGTTTTCCCCCTCCAGCTCAGTCAGTCCTATGCCGGGCTGAGTGCTAATAAGCACGAAACTGCAGTCCTCGGCTGGAATTGACTGAGCTGGTGGTGTATTTCATGTATTTCTGCCTTAGCCCTGGCTATAGGGCGGTAACTTACTGAATATACAGATTAGATGTTTTTATATAGCAAAATGCTCTAACATTGAGCATTTGAAACTGAACGTTTTGCATAATGTGTTCACACATTATGCATATGTACAATTAAACTTTATTGGGAAAAAATATTAGGTTTATTGTTCTTTAAATTCATGTATCACCTATTGTAAACATGCATTAATTTTGAAAATATTTTTTGAAATCGGATCCATCATTTGTGGTTACTCTGTAGATTTCATTTTTAATGTAGACTATATTGCACAGATGCTTCTTTTGTCAAAATGAAGTGAAAATTGAAAACCATATTCTAGTATAGCTACCAACTCGGCCAATTTGTTTGGATGACCTTAAATTTTTATATCTTTTTCCAAATTCTTTCATCAAATAAAAATCTCCCGAATTTCATGAGGCCTGAAAATTACCTCAAACAGGAACTTTTGAAAATTAGAAGTTCTAATAATAAATCTCAGAAATAAAGATAAAATGTACAACAAAATAGAATAAATAAGCAATCCTGAAGCATAAAAATAGACTCGTGCCTCAGGACGGTGGTGTTTTTAAGAAATAAGATTGTTTTATCATTCCCATCTTTTGACAAAAAGAATCAGGAACAAGCAAAAACTTGCATATGAATTGATTTCCAATTTTAAGAAAAAAAAAAAAGTGTTTTAAAGCCTTTTTTTTAATGAACAGTAAAATAAATAATAATGCAGAGTTTCTATCTGAAGAATATGTCAATCCGTTGATGGTGTTTCAATTTCATTTTTATAACTTTATAAAACCATTTGTCTCAAAACCTCTTTACCTCAAATTTTCCAACCTTCCTATTAAGTTAAGTCATTATGAAACATTTCACAATACCAGCAAATATAGATGAAATAAAATAAAAAAAAAGCCTTTATACATTTTTTTTTTAAATTAACAAATCAAATCAGAGTCGATAAACGTGGTTAATACATTTTGAAAAAATAGAGCAAAAAATACTTTAAAAAAGTTATAGATAAGAAAATAAAAAAAAGTGTGAGGAGTCAAAATTTTCAATAATAAAAATGAATTAGCAATAATTCTAAATGCTTACAAAAAATTTTAAAAAAGGTGGTTGTTTGATAAATTTCTGCAATTTATTGGAAATAAAACTTTTGATTACCTGTCCAGCATCAACAACATAAATTAGCCAATCTGCTTTTTCCTCTTCAACTCTTTGCCTTATTGCAGCTAAATCTGATGTATCATAAGTAAAACCACCATCAGATTTCACAATAGTCATTGGCACATTAATTCCAGGAACAAACAAAATTTTTCTACCTTCATCTTCTATTAATACACCTAATTGGAAAAGGTTGAGGATATAAAAACATAAATTATAAGTGTATTTGCTCAATTCAAACAAATAAAGCTAAGGTTTGTCATAAACGTAAGAATTCTATGTTTTGAAAAAGGATAAAAGTAGACCATTTTTGTTAAGTATTGTAAGGTTAAACTTCCTAGAAATATTAAATAGATGACTAAATTGCTACCAATAAAGTAGCAAAAATGTTCATTTGTTCAAATAAAATAAATTAAGGCTTATTTCTGTTTAAAGTCATAGCATTTAAATTTTTTTTAACCCAAGTGCGGAACCTAAAGGGGGGAGTTAAGGAGCTCTAACTCCCCCCTTTGGATTCAAAGTTACATTTAATATTTAGCAGTGTAGAATTTTTTTTCTCGAAATATCCCAAATTTGCTATTAATCCTTCAGATTCAAATAGCCAAAAATATACTTACTCTCAGAAATCCCCTCAATCCCTCCCCCCCTAACACCTCATTCCAGATACTGCAGTAGTTTGCTTTCTGGGTACGATAGTGGATTAGTCTTCTTTGTGGTCTAGCTTCCTGTTATGACAAGTACAACAGAGAGACGTTTCCTGTGCTTACGTCGGATAAAAACTTACCTAAGATCGACTATAGCCCAAAACCGATGGAACAGTTTCGCCTTGGGGCATGTTCACAAAGAAAGGAATCTTTCTATAGACAATATTATAAAATTATTCTGTGACAAGAAGAAACGCTGACTTTCTGTGAAAAATTGGTCTTAATGTTACAAATAAAGTTAATTTTTTTGATTAGTATAGAGTCTATATTCACACTCTTCATTTAAACATAATACGGTTTCCTTTTGTTTCAGAATCGCTGATTTATACAGGGTAAACGATGTTTTTAAATTTTCTATTCTAGCTCCCCACTTGGGAAGGGTCTCGATCCGCCACTGTTATAACTTTAGAGAGAAAATGTGGTGTATCGAACTAATTGAACTCCGCTATCATAATCGTAGTGACGTCAGAAGCCACTGGGGAAAAACATCCTCTCGGAACAGAGCAGATCGGAACGAACTCCGGAGATGTGCGCATTGGCGACACACTCTGTCTCGTACATAGTATTATGTATATAGTAAATGTAGCAATTAGAATAGTAAAGTCTAGTATTATAATGTCTGAATCATCAATAATCCATTACATGTTCCAGCGAGCATAGGTTCCCTAAAAGGAACCATAACAGAAATGCACTCCAACAAAGAGAAAAGATTTTAACTTAATACACAGAAGAATAAGTTTCGAATTTTACAGATTTAGAAAAATAAATTTTTAGATAAATTTAAAATTTTAAAAATTTATTTCAGTCAAATATACGAGCTACATCGTGGTATACATTTCTATTATAACCTTACCTCTTTCTTCAAGTTCTTTAACTAACGTTTTCATTCGTTCTTGGTAAAAAGATTCTCCTCTTGCAATAAGCGTAATGTCCAAAACTTTGTAAATTTTTTCAATTTCTGAAAGTACAAATGAATAAGAAAATTTCATAAAACAACTTCAAATAAAACAAACAAATACATGATTAAATAATGTTTAACAGTTTCTAACCCTCTAATTAATTCTATACAAAATACAATATAAAAGTTGAAACAAATGTCAGTAAAGAAAGCTTTATTTGACTATCATAAGATTAGTGTTACAGAATATAAGTTTTTTGTTTAAAAATCAATAAAAACTCATTAATTCCTATTTTTCTTTTTCTTTTTTTGAAATATTATTAGAGCATTTTTCAATTTTAGCTCAAGAAACAATTAAAGTAAATAAACATTTGATGATAGTAAGATATTTAGTTTATGTATTCTTTTGAAAAAACAATATTTTTAATGATATCAAGAGATTTTTCACTTGTAAACATACTTTAAGATTTTTATGCATTGAATTAAATTATTTTGTTTTGAATATTTTTTTGAATTAAAAAAGAACTTTAATAGCTACAGTGAAATGATTTTCAAATCAAAAAAAAAAAATATATATATATATATACATATATATATATATAATAATAATAATAAAAGTGAAAAATATTGAAAAGACCACACCAAGAGCCCATAGATGCGCAACGCAGCAAAACTAAAAAGCCAAGTAAATATAAAATTAAGCAAACAGAATTACAAATATTAAACAAATTATAATAACAAATGATGACAAAAGGAAAAATGCAAACAGCTATTAAGTAGGAATAGATAAAGAGTGAATCCAGAGCTCATCAGCCGTGGAGGATTCATTAGTTATGGTCAAAAGACCAAAATTTTAACTATAAACTAGAAAAGAATGTTTAAGCTCCAGTACATGTAATATAGAGTAACAATGGGCAAACGCACCACTTGCTAAGCTAAAAAAAATAAACTAGAGCTATATACATATATATATATATATATATAATTATATATATATATAGATATATCATGCAATAAGAAGACAGGTTCTTGATTTTCTGCAGAAATTATCAGCAACTTAACCAGAGAAAATGTTTCCCATTCTTCAAAATGTTTACATACTTGAATTTAAAAATTTTAGAATTACCTTTTGCTGTTATATCACATATTTGTTTCCAAGCTTTCATCATATCAGGTTCATATTTCTGTAGTTGCACTACGCAGGAATATGCTTTTTTCTTAAATTCTTCATCAGTATCAAACCTCAGCTTTGATTCCTTAATAAAAAATAAATAAAAAGTAAATAAATAAAAATAAAATATACAAATGAATAAAAAAATAAAAAAGTATATTTTTAAAAGTTTTATCATACAATGCTAGGAATAAAGATTTGTTTCAAAGATTAACAAACAAATAAGATATAAAATAAAAACTAATCAAATAATAATGTTGCAGAACATATCAATTATTTTTTATTTATAAAAGAGAAAGGCAAATTCAACGTAAAACATTAAGAACAAAAACAAAAATCAGTTGTTTTAAGTTGCAATAAACAGTTTTGGGATTTGTGAAAGAGTAAAAAACCTTAAGTTTTTTTCAAATGCTTTTCTTCAGCAGAACTCAAATTTTTCAACCTCTTTGTGGCAAATATGGATGTTTCAACCAAATTTTATAAAGTCAGAGTATTTTCATTCTGATTTATCATCTTCTTTTAATAGTTGTTTTTTCATCTTCAATTAATCCCTGTCTCACTGTGCGTTTAATTTAAAAAGCCACTTTTAGAAACGGTTCCTTACTGACGCTTCATAAATGCCACTAAGTGCAAATAATAAAACAAAAGAAATCACATGTGGCACTACTTTATTGTACTCTGCATAAAATGAGTTCTTTTGGCTTCTGGAATCTACTGCACAGAAATTTAAAGAAATCATTTTTATTTGAGAGTTTCTGTTCTTTAGCTATCAAATTTCAAGTCGGCTTCGAAAAAAAAAATGTTGAGTTAAAAGAATTAAACTTCATAAATATGAAGGATAGTTAACAGAAAATTGAAGACCATTGGGTCGGGTCTGAAAAAAAATCGAGTTATAATATTTGAGTTATCAGACTTGTGAGTGATTTGAGTTATCGTGAATTGACTGCACGTTTACACATTAATTACAATAAATGTCTTCAAAATTGTGCATCCAAAAATTAACTTTAATATGACAGCTAGTACAAGCTCAAACTTTTCTGGGCTATGTGTTTCAAGAATAAAATTAGAAACTGCCAAATGTTCTGCATTTACTCTGTAATAAAATAAAGTTTACTACTATAGTATAAAATAAGACATTTCTGTTTCATCACTTCACGCTATTACACATATTATTAGCACTTGATGTATATAAATATTTCTTTTGCACTATTAATGATACTCCTAATATTCATTAAAAAAAAAAAAAAAAAAAAAAAAAAAAAAAAAAAAAAAAAAAAAAAAAAAAAAAAACAAGTACTTGATCTGTTTTTAAAATAAACTATAATTCACCTTGTAAAACTCTTGAAGATTTTTTATCGGTGGAACATTGTTTAAGTAATCAGGAAATTTTTCTTGTAGATGAGCTATTAACATTCCAAATTGAGTTCCCCAGTCACCAATGTGGTTAAGCCTCAGAACATCATTACCGGCAAATTCCAAAAGCCTGCAGATACTTTCTCCAATAATAGTAGACCTAAATGAACATACATTGACAGTACTTTATTTTAAATATTACGTGACATGCATTGATAAGTTTAAACTTAAATTATAAAACAAGTGATTACAGTCAAGTCCCGACTTACGCGAGGGATGCGTTCCAAGACCCCTCGCGTAAGTCGAAATTTCACGTTGTGGAAAAGGGTATACGTAAAAACTTTTATAAACATATCCAATTATTTTAGACACTTGTAAACACCACCTCAAATTGTTAAAAACCATTTCTTTACTATACAGTACTGTTTCTTACATAAAAATCTGAATTTTTATTTTTATTTTAAATTTAAAAAGAAGGTTTTATTCAGCATAAAATGTTGCTAGGATGCACAAAATCAATATTCAATGGACAAGAAAGACATACAATAAACCAGTATGGTGCGTACAGTATGTAGTAAGAAAAAGAAATGCACTATAGTTTTACTGTACAGTGGATCCAGTAATGATGTTTGTAACTTAAAAAAGTGAAGATGATGATTCATGCTGCGTGATCAAACCGTTATTCTTATATATTTTTAAATACACAATACAGTTGCTTCACTAGTTCTTTTATAACCTTTCCATGTGTGGCAACGCAACACCCCTCTTCCTGGTTTCTTAAATTCACAATACAAGAACAGTTTCCATTTTCATAATTTTTACATTTTGCTCAGATACTACTCGATGAACTTTTACGGATTTCCTTTTCTTGACTTTTAATTTCCCATATGGAAGATTCACTCATACCTAATTGTCGTGCTACCTTCGACGCATTTGTTCAAGCACATAATCTGAAGTTTTTCTTTAACTGTCAGAAACACTACTTTCACTTTTTCTCTCTATATATTAACAAGTTGAAACAGCGCTCTTAGGTGTCATTCTATTTCAACAACTTTCACATTTAGAATGAAAAAAAGGAAAATGAGAAGTAATTATTTGTATAAGCGATGTATCAGACTTGTACAGTGTGGGAACTTCCGCTCTCAGTGATGCTAAAGAGATGAAAGTCCATTAACGAAAAAACATTTTTAGTAGCCAATAACAAAGCCGATACGGCCACCGTGATTCCCTTCCGAAAATTTTCGAGTGGCTGGCGAGGAATTCGCGTTATGTTGAAAATTCTTTACTGGTGAAAAAAACTTGCGTTATAGCCATTTCGCGTAAATCGGATCGCGTTGTAGCGGGAGTCGACTGTATACACGATAAAACCAATCTTTTGCTATTGATATATCATGAAAACATGCAGCTACTATACTTGTTTATAGTTGGGGCAAACCTAACCTGGCAGAATTGTGAAGGCGATGCAGATCCTACTCACAGCAATACGACGCTGCCAGGTCAAGTTTGCCCCAACTATAGTTCGTCAAAGATAAAATTTCCTAGGTAAGTGATAAAATTTTTATGCTAAACAGTTGACAGCAATGGTCGCCAAACTTATATTGCGACTGAGGCATACCATTTAAATAAAATTTAAATGTACAATTTACTTAAATGTATATTGAATGTACCATTTAAATACAGTAAAACCCTGCTGTTGAAAGTGTAAAAACAGGTCAATAAATATTTTCAATCCAAGTAAACTTTGATTCACTCAAATACTTACATTCCTAAAGCATAAAGGGGGCTCCTTGAATTGTAACTCTGAAACATCCGTGTGCAATTTGTTTTGCTTGTTTGAACATGATTGTTCCCCTGCTATTGATTTTTTAAATATAAAATTTAATCAGATTTTAACTTGACCGGATCAAGTTTTTATTACGCCGGTTAACCGGGAGCTTACTGTAGTTTAAAAACCAAATTGCTAGTAACAGCAGGGGTGATTGTGAATTCATCAAAAAATACCTGAAAGTTTTAAAGCGAGAACGGGGGGGGGGGGGGGGGGGGGTAATCTTTGGCCCCTATTACTTAAGTGCACCTTTGCCATAGTATTAAATAGTTCTGCGTCAAAATATTGTGTGTACATTTGGTGAAATTTTTAATGGGTTAAAGTTACTTTTGAGCTGGTGTTATACAAATTATCTTGACATTTGTCCATCTTAAGGGATAGGTGTCCATCTTAAGGCTCTTGCAGGTATATTTGATGAGTATTATATAATTTAAAAAGATTGCGGAGGTAGGGAGATAAAAGCATAACAAAAAAAAAAAAGAAACACATAATTCCGGTATTTTCGGACATAAAAATACCGGAAATGCGTCCGAAAATACCGGAAATTCGGTAAAATACCGGAACACAATCACCCCTGAGTAACCGTAAATAAATTTCCTAAATACATAAAAAGTACCATAGCAGGAAAGACAAAGACAAGCATTTTACAATTTTATACACAAGTATGAGTAACAATACCTACCTCAAATGACCCACATGCATTTCTTTTGCTACATTTGGAGAAGAAAAATCAACAACAATTTTCCTCTTCTTGATTGGAGGTGGTTTCACTCCTTCATTAAGCAAGTGGGATATTCGTTTGCTCAGAAAGCTAGTTTTAACTTTGACATTGATGAATCCAGGTTTAGCGATTTCCAAACTCTCTATTGCTAAATCACAGGAAACATTTGCAACGATTTTCTGAGCACAATCCATGGGAGATACTTTGGCACCTTGCTGACGTAAAACCTGACAGTGAAGAGTTGTTTTATCAATTAAAAAAATATATTTTTATTATCACAGACACAGTAAAATGAAACAAATTTTGCAGTGAAACTATGCATACATAGTCTTAGTACAAATAGTGGTTTTTCTTAAAATCAAATAAAAGAAAACAACTCATCTTTTTCAAAAAAAAAAAATACCATGGAATAGACAATGTTAGAATGAAACACAAAAAAGGTATACAGTCGACCCTCGTTAATTCAAACAAACTTAAACAAATTACTGCTAGACAAACTACTTTTACGATCCCTGTCCTATTCTATTTACACGTAAACCCTATTTATTGCTTTTTCGGATAAGACAAATTAATTTTAAAGGTCCCTTTGAGTTTGTTTCAATGAGGTTCAACTATATTGTTCTTTTTATGAATACAGTGAAACTTTGGTAACTCGACACATGGATAAATCGTCAACCCTGGTAACTCGACTTTTATTTCTCTTATGGTTGGCCCAATGCTAATTTCAATGGGTGAAAACCTTTCTAACTTGTCACACATTTGCAGGAACCCCTATAAGTCAACATTCAAATGCTATTCTAGACTACAATTTTTGCTACCAACATTCTTTCATATTGACCCTTTTTCAAAATTTTACGCTGCAGTTTTTTGGTCAGTCAGCAATTCACTGAAAAGCTCTTTTAGAGAGTTCCATCTTCTAACCTGGGGAGTTAGCCACCACACTCTGTGCTGTTAGTGCAGTTCTACAAGGCTAGGAAAGGATAAATATACCTAGTTGAGTCCTCTAGAGAAAAAAGGCACCATGACAAGTTTTTAACACAAGTGTGAGAAGGACTTTTTCCTTAACACTAGAATTACGGAAGGGGTCATTTCGACCCCAATCGAACTCTTTTTGCTAACTGCTAATCTGTGTTTTCATAAAAAGACTAATCCTTTCTTGACTTTTCCTAAATCATTGTGCTGCATAATAATAAAAAAAATTTCAAGAAAATTGTAATTCTTTTAAACCCAAACTAAAGGGTTACAATTAAAATTGTGGGCAGGTGTCATTTTGACCCCTTTGAGAAAAAAAGAACTGCGAATACACTTACTGGTGCTGAAACAGAGCAGAAACTCAAAAATGTCTCTTAGAACATATCATTTTAAGTTCTTAGAACACATCATTATTTAGAACATATATTATAACTTGAAGCATTTATAATGTTTTTGTACATAAAAGGAAACATTAGCTTCTAGCTTCTGAAATGCAACTGAAACAGCACTGTTTTTTGGAAGGGCATTTTAAACTTTAATATTTCATTATGTACACAGAAAATCTCTAAATTTTATAAAATCTTAATAAATGTAAGATAAACACTGAGGAAAATCAATGAAGATTTTCACGAATGGTATTAGCTTGAATCAACATTGATTCAAATCTATTAAAATTTTCGAGTGGGAGTGGTAAAATGACCAGCGTGCAAGTCTTCAACTGCACAGTATAAAATACATGAAGGGTTAAAAACAATGATAAGCACAAAATTATTTATGTCCACATGGTAGGATCACATAATAAACAAAAATGAGCTAGATTTATAGAAGCGGATGCAATTGGAAACTGAAATACGTAAAATACGAAAACTTACGCATCAGAGCCTAAAAAAGGTTACGTCCAATCAGTAAAATTTGGTTTTTGTGTATGTTCTAGAACTCAAAATGGCCAACTGTCAGTTTCCTTGATTTGAGCATTTTTACTCAAAATCATAGTTTTCCATGCCAAATTTTGATCATGGTTGAATTCTATGACTTTCCAAGCGCATGGATATTCTGTATGTGATGATTATTATTTGTTAAGTTTAAAGTTACTAATAAAGGTACCACATTACAATTTAACTAGCAATGATTTATTGTCATAAATGATATGAATGATTCTGAGTAAATAGGAGGGAGGGGGCAGGTAACGTTAAATAAAAATCAAATACAGCTTTCAAATGATTTCTTTAAATGATGAAAGTGAACCATTTAAGGTAGAATATAGATACAAATATGAAGAAATCTTTTAAGATTTTTAGAATTGATTTAACATGCAAGGTCTCAAAAATTCTTAATTGTTGGCCAAGATTAAGTAGATTTTTGCTATTTAAACACATAAGAACAAAACCTGAAGTAAAAAAGACTACATAATTAACAGCTTGCCTTCTAAAATCTTACTTGGATTTTCAATTACCAGAATATCTAAATCTATGTGTTTGAAGTAAAATAAAATTAAACTAAATAAATATAATGATACTTGGAAATACAGACATTAATTTCATAAGATACAATATACAAGCTAATTTATTATATTTTCATGAAAAGATGTGATTCTAACATTTTGAACACATAACATTTTTGTCGTAGAATTGCTTCAAAATCATAAACTAAAAGTTGTCTATGCAGAGGAAAAAAAGTTAGAAATCAAAATATCATCACATAACCTTTGCGAGTTAATGATATAAGTAATACAAAACTTGCCTGTGCTATATTCATAGCACTGTTACATTGGTAATCTCCAAATTTTTCAGAAGTACTCCTTGTCACACTGCAGGTAAAAGTTTTCAGTTCTGGAAAACTTTTTTTGATGCTTGATGTAAAAATGTCTTGCAAAAAATTTAATATTGAACCTTCAAGAGCAACATTTTCAGTCAACTCCTCAGCATGCTATAAAGAAAATAAAAAGATTTTTGAATATTTTACGCTATTGATTAAGAGTATACAGGGGTGCCCACATCCCCTAAGATCAGGACGCACCCCCTAAATATTGCAAAGACCCCCACCTAAAAATGAGAAAAATATCCTTCAAAACACCCCCTAAAAATTTTAATGCCTGAGGGGGGGGGGGGGTCTGCGCCATGACCCCCCCCCAGGTGGGCACCCCTGGAGTATAGAGCCTTAAATTTTATCAATAAATAATAAAATTTATTTAATCTTTATATGTAAATGGCAATTTCTGTATGTATGTATGTCCATTGGACCGATTTTAACCATTTTTTCACCATAGATAGCTACATTATCATGGAGCAACTTAGACTATAATTTATTCCTAAAAAACTTAGTTTAAAAACGTTATGATGGAAAACAGTAAATGTCATGTAATTTTCCCATTAAATGATTAAATATAAAACCCATTGTTACGAAAATTCGTTGCCTTACAACAGCAATAATAAAAGTAATCATAATGAAAATTTTTAATCAAGGCTTCTCCGGAGCAAACATGAGCTTAAAGTCATTTGAACATTTGAAAACTTTACCTTTTGCACACTTAGGGAAACATAGTAAAGAGCTTTTTTTTCTCTTTTAGTGTGTACTATTTAATTAAATAAAGCGCATGGTTTTTTAAGTGATCTTTGTTAATTCATATTTTGGAAATTCTTCAAATTTTTATATGCTTCAATTCGTGCTTTCGTTTCTAAATGAATACTCGTGCATTCTTTATATTTATTGCTATTTTATTTTTATGGGTAAGGAAGAAGTTTGATTTTTAATCACCTCAAAGGGGTGTGTTTTGAGTTCTTTCAGTTAAAACAGAAAATGAAAGAAAATAGCGATTGTTTCTCACAATTATTACTGACCCAGGCAACGCCGGGTGTTTTTTGCTAGTTTAACATATAACTGCAAAAATATAGTTTCTAAAGTACATTAGAAGGAGGGGAAAAAGAGTAATAATTAATTCTGCAGTACTTAATAAAATTCAAAATAAGTAAGAAATTTCAGCATTAAAGTCATTATGATAACAATCAATTGACTGCCGATTATCTTTTAACGATTGATTTGGCAATATACCAATTTATTTATTGGTGCATACCTAAAATAAATTTCTCATGCATGTGAATTTCTTAGGAAGTCTTACGTTCATAACAATAGCAAACTATTTGATTTTTCTTTTAAAATATTATCATTTTGTCATTGTCATGTGTACTTCAAGAATGGCAAGATTTTTTTTAAAAGTAAAAGTACATTGTCCTTTAATTTAATGATACGGTGAGCGCTAGATAGTTTAATCAGTGGGTAGTTGCTTTAAAGAATCAAATCCTCAAAAACAGAACGAAATCCAGCTTTATCATTAAAAAGCCGCCAAAAATTTTAATTAAATACACCTAATGAATCAAGCACATGTAATTGCCCTTTTCCCTAAACACCTGGTGCATCAATGCAGTATTTTTCTTTGCAATCTTATGGCAAATGGACGTTTTGTTTTTTTTTCTGTAAATAGTTAAGAGAGGGGGATGCAAGGTTTTGCCTATTTTTAGTGAGTTTTCTTGGGAAAAATCAAACCAGTGAGATGGAGAAAGATATGGTGTTGACAGGGCTTTCTGCGCTCTTGGCTTTGTCACTAGTATCGTCAACATTGGAGCAATGAGTTGTGAATTCTGAGGACCCATTGGTAGTTTTATAACAGAAAGAAGAGTACCTGAACTAATTACTACCTATTTTGATTAGCAATCAACATTTTTCAAAGCACATAAAAGAATGAATATTTTAGGTGAACGATATACTTCAAATGATATTTTATTTTGTTCTTCCAATGTAGAATTCCACATTAAGAAAAAATAATTAGGGTTAGTCAGGGTAAGTAACTCAACTCATTTGAAAATAGTTCATTTTTGAAACGTTTTGAAATGAAAAAAATTAAACCTATTGTTACGAGTTCAGCCTCTCTTCAAGAAATTCTTTAAATGACAACACAGTTCTTGAAAGAAAAAAAACACAGGAGATTTATTTACAACTATGTGCAAGAAATATCGTTAACAACTGCTAAATTAACCATAGCCATTAGGCAAATATCAATCAACATCGTAAACTCAACAATGGCACACGTATTTACATCCAAATACGCAAAAACACAGCGCAAAGGCTAATACACACAGAGCTAAATAGCGCTACAGCTCAGTCGAGACTCACTTTGAACTCGCCGCATGGCTATTTATAAACCTCGAAAGAGAGCTCTCAAATATTCCAGAAAATCCAACACCATTCTACCACTTTCTCATATTTTCTTTTTATTCCATTCACAAATCTTATCATTCAGAAATGGGAGGACTGTATACTTCAGTCAAATGTTAGGGGGTTGTATGAATATTACAAGAAACTATTTACAGGTTATGTTACTAAGATAATTTTAGATGAAAAATAATGGAATAAACGCCAAATTTAGCCAGATTATGACAAATTAATCATAAAAATAATTATTATTTACAGAATTTATAACACTATTCTCGTATTTTATCTTGGACATTATTAATAAACAAAAGTTCATCATTATTTTCTGAAATAATGGTTTAAATATTCTTAACGATTGTATTTTTAAAAAAATCAGATGGATGTCCCATTTACCTCATAATAAGGGATAAGTGGATCACCCCCCCTTTTATTGAAATTTAAATCAAGCACATCTTAAAAAGGGGTAAGGGAGTTTTACTGGATAAAGTATGTAAGTTTTTTATATGAATTATTTTCTTGGAAATGCATCCATTTATGAGATATTTATTGTCTTCTAAATCTGTATGACGGAAAATTTTAAAACAAAACATTTACATCTGTGAAATTTATTGAAAGCTTATAGGTGCATATTTTACTTTTACATATAAAGGTGTGTTGAAAAACATAACAGTTGATTAAGATCAATTTTGGTAATTAGCCAAAACTATAAATTGAAAAAGAAATTGGAAACACTAAACGGATGCATCACTTTAAAGTTGGCAGAGGAAGAACTATTATCACTTCATCCTCAGTAATAATTCCAAAATCCTCTGCAACAGGTCAATGAAAAGTCACTATTTTTATTTGTTCTTGCAAAATCCGCAGTATTTTTTTAAATTTGTATCATCAACTATCAATATTAGACCCCCAAAGCAGAATACTTGATGATGTCCTGCAACGTATAATCATTTGACTAAAATTGTTCTGCAAGTACATCAAGAATTGTATACACAAGCAACAATTGTAACCTTTTCCACAAATCGGGAACCCTAAATCAAAATCATTTGATACAGGTTTTTTTTCTTCAGTTTTTAAAACTTCACTGGTGTTATGCATTTCTGAGGAACCTAAACCGATTGAGATTCTTCAAAAATATTTTATATGGTTTCTAAAATGCATAAAAAGAGCAAAGATACAAAATTTTATAAAAATCTGAACCTAAACCACGTTTTCTTGTTTAATCCTACACGGCATGAAGGAGCAATTAAATAGTGTTAATAAATAAATAAATTACTAAAATGATAAATAAAATGAGTCGAGTTAGGGTAGCATATAATAGAACGCTTCAAAACTTTCTAAATAATTCAAATATTTTCAGGATTCAAAAAGGATTGAAATCTCAAACAAGACACAATTTTCAGTGATGGACGAGTTCAATGTTGGCAGGTTTCCAAAACATACGTTTATGGAGGTAATTGCAATGGATGAAGATTGATTGGGAAAAATAAGTTAAAGGGGAACCAAAAACGCTAGAAAAACCAGAATCTTTTCAGATTTAGAAAATGAAATTTCTGCAGAAAAGCTGCAGATTTTCTACAAATATCTTTTAACTCAAGACAAAATTTTGCAAACTCTGCATGTTTTTTTCAGTTCAAAGTAAATCTAAAGTTCCTGCAAATGACTCATCAAATTTAACATTTTTCGCGGGTTTCCCCAAATTATCGTAATTAGTGGGAATTTTAATTTTTCTTCCAATTTAAAGAAATCTGCAGCACTTCTGCAAAATTCTATCTTGAATTGGAGGATATTTGTTGCAAATCTGCAGAAATCTAGAATTTCCGCAGAAAATTTGCCTGAGTTTTCCTCTCACATTTGAACAGCATTGTTCTGCAGCTCAGCATCTGTTCTGCGATGTACGTCACAAATTTAGTAGTATTCTGCTTTGCGGCATTAGACCTACATAATACTTTTTTTTTTTTCAAATGAGGCAGCGAGAAGCAAAGGGATGTAAGTGGCAAAATTAAAAGTTTGGAGATAACCAGTACAAATGGTAGGTGAACCTCTCCTCTGTCTTGGGGCATGAGATGGTACTAGTAGCCCTGGTAGTTGCTGTTATACAGCATGATATAGAAAAAAAATTTAAATGAAAGCCTACCCAGGATGTTATCTTTCAACGCGTTTTACTCAAAACTCGAAAATGTCCATTTACATCCCTTTGCTTCTCACTGCCTCAAGTGTTAAGTTTCACAAATACAGTAGGCGCCGCTTAATGTGATCATGGTTAATGTTATCAGAATCACAAAGAACACTTGTATATTAACATGTATTAAAAAAGTTGGATATTATAACCAGTATCTTCATTTATTGTTATCACTTTTTCATAAACTTTTAAATTTCTCCCCGGCTATGTAGGGGAATATGGAGCAAAGTGAAATGTTCAAATATTTACTCTGCTTTTAGCGCCACCTGTCTAGTAATACTTTAACTACGTAGTAACACATACAGTCTATTCCAGTCAAGAAAAAAATTACCTCTAAAAATCAAAGAATATGGTAATACAAGCAATTTTCAAAATTGATACTCATATTTTAGTATTTTGTTGTAAGTCAAAAATTATTTTTGTTATTATTATTAATATTTTATAATTAAAACCTACTAATATATGGTGCAGTATTTATTTGCTTAATATTAAGCTTATTTGTATTTCAAATGCTTTGTACAGTTAGTCAAGTGCATGTGGGGCAAAGTGAAATACATAGTCCATTTCATTTACTTATTCAATCTTTCATAAATCATTTACGTATTAGAAAATTAATTGTTCCATTCAAATTCTTTCATTTAAGAATTCCCTTATTTGTTCATTCATTCAATTATTTTCTTCTTCATTCGCTATTTTATTCATTCATTTAATTTTTCTCATGTATTAACTTATTTATGTATTTATTTATTTGTTTATTGTTTCATTTTATTTTCATTTCTTCATTCATTCTTTTATTTACTCTTTTTATCTATCAAAAATATCTTTAACAATCGAATAGAAAACATTTCATTAAAAAAATTTCATTTTTCACTTTGCCCCACGAAAAAAAGAAGGGAAAAATTTCGAACATTTTTTAAAGGTACAAATTTACTGTCAAAAATAAAAAATAATGTTTCAGTGCAAGTTTTATTATAAAAATATAGTGTTTTTTCTTTATGCACCGTAATTTTCAAAACAAATTTCCAATTTGTTCATTTTGAAAAAAGTAAGTGATTTTAACCATTTCACTTTGCTCCACATTCCCCGACCTCAATCAAATAATACCATGACAAATCCTGACAAGACTAACTCTGTGTGGCATTTTGTGGTTTTCAATAGCAATGCAAACTTTTTCTAGGAATGAAACAACAAAACGTTCGTTCTCAGTGACCACAGACTCCCCCTAAGATGCCTTTCGCTTGCACATAAAAAAATTCAGTCGCTGGACCTATTTCAGGCATGGATGTAGGACCTTCATTGTTGCAGATACTGTCCGTTCATCACGAGAAAAGCCACCGCCGAAATGTCTGCGCCTGTCTACTGCTATAGTAACGAGGTGAGTCTCATTTTTTTCAAGGGAAGCTTAACATGTTGGGAAAACCGCCACGACTGCACAAAGGCGAGCAGACGAGTGGCGAAATGTCGCCATAAAGCCTTCCTGCTAACCATTGCAGAAAATGAACGAAGTCCGTTGCTATAGCAGTAGACAGGCGCAGACAATTGGGCGGTGGCTTTTCTCGTGATGGTCGGAAAGTAGTGGTCTCCCCACTTCGAGAGAATTAATGTAGCTTGAGGGAAAACAAGATTCCTTCTTATTAGTAAAGCAGAAGCAGTTTCTTTCTGTCCAGTTACCTTAAAAACTTCACTCTAAACTGTTAAACATTTAATCCATGGTGGAAAAGCGCAATTATCTGTCAAAGAAAAAACTTACAATTTTAAACGCTTCGATAGTTTACCCATGCTGGGTCAAAGAAATGCTGCAGTACAGCTAAAAAAAAAATTCAGCCATTATTGCTTTGTAAGCTGTTAAAGAATTGTGAGGAGATTGAAAACAAAGGGAAGCTAATTGAAAATTTAAACAACAAGTGAAACCATGCTGGAAAAGATAGAAAAGCTGAATCTGCTTTGAGACTGGTTTACGAATGTCAGAGAAAATGGTCATATTTTATTTCACCTATTACTATGTGATTAAAAATTGCATAACTTAGCTTCAACTGTTCATAATTTAGATATTTCCATTCTGTTAATTTAGTATTTTATAATTTAAAACTGCATTCAAATGAATCATTGTGATTTAAATTTGAGGTTGCAAAAATAAATGCTCCTTAATTGAAAAATAAATTATTTTGTGTCTCCTGGGTTCTTTTTGGTTACTGTTATCAGTCGGTTATTGTTATCAAATTATATTTGACCCAAAGTGATCAAATTAAGCGGCGCCTACTGTACATAATCACCAGTTTTAGAAATTTTGTAGCTGAACTATCAATTCCTACTTGGTCATCATAGTTGTCTGGTATATTTTCCTAATAAATGCTTCAACTCAGTTGCTTTTGATTTTTAAATTCTCACTATTATGGGGGCTCCCACTTACCTCTAAGAGCAAAAATTTAAGGGGTAAGAGGGACCCTCCTCTTAAACTCATGAATAAAATTTTGAACAAAAATTCTTGTTGCAATATGCACTTTAATTTAAACTATACACAAAAGTTGGATTTTCATAAAAAAAAAATAATATAAAAACTGACCTGGAAACATTTCTTTAAAAAATGTAGCTTGAAATCGCAAAAAAATATTTTTCAGAAATTTTTTTTGACTAAGTTCTATGACCCAAAAAGAAAAAAAAAAAAAAAAAAAAAAAACCAAATGTATGCAAAACTTAACACTGTAATGAAATATCACATGACCAGCGTAAAAAAGTATATAGAAACCATATCTATATTTCAGTTTTAGGGGGTTGACCCACTTTCCCCATCCAACACTACATATATTTGTTTTATTGAAACAAAACTTTTTTAAACAAACATGATTCATATAAGCAGGGATCACTGTATATCCCCCTATTGTGATAATTGTACCCTTAGGTATTGATGTTCTGAAATTGTACTGCATCGAAATAAAACTACAAACATACCCTTTTTAAAATTCGAATTCTGTATTCAAGTTTATCATTTTCCGACATCAACGCAGCAACTTCAGGAGGAACATCTGCAGTCAAGTCATCCAGATTATTTTCAATTTTAGAGACCTCCTCCGAAATTTTTTGGCACAATGTGTCCTGAAATAAAAGAGTAAAATAATCAAAATACAACATTTTTAGACACACAGGTAAATAAGAGCTGACCTGCACAATTTCAAAAGTTTGAAGTATAGTAGTTTCTCTCTTTCATGGATTTTAAATTACAAAATAATTAATTTGTTTATGGAATACTGTGGTACAATGTTAAGAGATTGTTTCCATAGTGAAAGAAAATGAACAGAAACAGAATCTTTCATGGCAGATTTTCTTACAAAGAAATAATGCCCCCAGTTGCAAAACCTTGATCAGAAAAATTGCAAGTTTTATGCTTTTAAATAAATACTTATAAGTGACAATGGGTTAACACAAGGGTTGTCCGTAAAAAAAGTTTCCCTTTTTTTTCAATGATTTTTTACTTACACCGAGTAATACATCAATGGAAAGCTTGGACTTTAACATATTTTTCAACATAGTCCTCATTGACTTGGATGCACTTTTTCATCCGGGTTACCATCTTTTTTATGCCTTCGTCACAGAGTTGGCCGAATTGGACCCAATTGGGTTGGACCCAATGGTTTTTTTTTGAAAAAACCCATTTAAAAAAACCCATTATTTAGCCCACTTTTGGGTTTTTTTAAATTTTCTGAGAAGTTTTTAAAAAAATTAACTAATTTAAATACTTTTACAATTTAAACTTCTTTTTTATTTGTTCTTCACCACAGACAATGAACATAAAAAATGAATTTTGAACTTTAATAGTATTTCTTAACTCTTAACGGCATAAAAAAAAATACTTCAAAGATTTTAAATAAATATATTTAACTTTTTTCTTTAACTGGTCAATAAATAAATCAAATTATCTTGACCAAGTCCTGTCACGTCTGATTTTCTCAATATTTGTAGATTGTACAGAGGAAACTAATCTAGTTAAAAGGCTTTCATGTGAATTATTTTCTGCTAACCAACACGTCACAAATCTCGAATAAACACAAGGTATATTTTTTAGAAATAAACAGATTTTACAAACGGTCGACAGAAAACAGAACAGGTACAGTATTTTCATTATCTTACGAAAAAGTTTAATATTTCTTACTCTGTACACAGAAGTAGAACAACGGGCAACATAAAATTCAAAGAAATGTCTCGATTAAGCTGGAATTCAGTAAAAAGGGATTTAAATTACTTGAGGTTCTACAATAGTTTTGCATAACAAAATGAAATACAATAAAGTAAAATGCAAAAAAAAAAAAAAAAAAAAAAAAATAGTAATTAAAAACGAACAATAGATTTTATCACTCGAGAAGTAACTTTGCCTTAACTGTTGGTAATAATAAAAATTAAAAAATCTAAAACTTCACCATTCTTGGGTTTTTTTGTCTTGTATACTTTTCTTCAGAAAATGCTGAATTTTAACTAGTTTTCCAGCTTTTTTTTTACCCAAAGACAATTTTTGCACTTTGTCCATATACTTATGCTACAATATGCTACAAGTACCCCACATTTTCCCTAAAAAAAGACAAAAAAACCCACATTTCTTTTAAAAAACCCAACTTTAGTTGGGTTTTTTTGGGTTTTATTTAAAAAAAACCCAAAAAACCCTGGGTCCATGGGCTTTTTTAAAAAAACCCGGGTTTTTGCCAACCCTGCTTCGTCATTGAAGTTTCCCGCCGCGTCGCGAAGGTAACTCAGAACCTCTTCTTTCAGCTCTTCTCCAGTTGCGAAATTCGTACCACCAAGATGTTTTTCAAAACCAGGGAAGAGGAGATGATAATCGCTTGGGGCCAGATCCGGGCCGTAGGGAGGGTGTAGGACTTTCTCCCCTCCCAACTCCGTAATGAGCGAGGTGGTTACATGAGCTGTGTGCTGACGAGCATTGTCCTGTTGAAAACAGATTCCTTTCGTCAGCATGCCCCTTTTCTTGTTCTGTATGGCTCTTCTAAGATTTTCAGCGTTTCACCGTCTTCTGACCGCACTTTACATTTGGTGGGAGAAGAAATTGGGAGCTGAATTGGCATCCATTCTTAATGGCTGCCAAAACCACACTAAAGGTCTCAGCGAGTTCAACAGAGTGGGGATGTGGAGGGGAGAGCCCAAGCTGACCACTAGGGTTGCCAGATTGAGCGTAACAGCAATTTGTGCGCTCGCGGCAAATAGGGAAACTTACTTATGGACAACCACCATACATTGAACAAATCTGAAAATTAAATTATATTTTTTAGTACTTTCTTATTAGGTAAATTTAAACTTCTGTTGTTCGTAAATGAATTTTCAAATAACCTGCAGTAAATTAGTACATCACTCAGGAATAGAAATGTTTGATACGATTGTACTGTGTGCACAAAGAAAATTTTCCATGACTAGAAATCTATGGCAGATTTTTAAATAGGCAACATAAGCTATAGCGGAACTTTTGAATGTTGAAATTTCTTTAGTAGCTAGTAAAACCCCGAGTGTTAATTTTGTCAAATTTCTTAACTTTTGTAAGAAATCTAGCATAGGCGGTGATTTGTTTCAGCTTGTAGGCTACAAATGGTTTCTGCCGATTGGCGGCTACTTCAGCCTACAGGCGGCACATTGGTACATTTGCCTTCTCTAGAAATCCATAGTGATACATTCATGAGTGGTTCTTGGGGACAGGCCCGGATCTATCAATTTTGGGCCCCTCTGCAACAAAATCTGTAGGCTAGCAGTATATATTTGCAACGTTAACAAGTCTTAGTGCTAGTTTTTTTCTGCTATGTTGTACAAGATTACTATGCTTTACTGCATGCTTTAAGTTCACCTTTATATTTTTTAAAAAGTAACTACTGAAAGACATTTCATCTCTGCATCCAAAACAATAAAATACTGTTTTAAATTCTTATGATTTTTTTGGCCACACATATCAGGGGCGGATTCAGAATTTTTTATAAAGGGGGTCAAATTTTAACGGCCAGTGCGATACCTCCTACGTAAATAAGTCTCATGGGAGATTGCGCACCACTCATACTCTACCCCCTTCAGAAGGGGCCCTAAATGAGATCGAAATCCTTTCAAATTACACCCCTCCCCAAAATGTTTTAATGGCACAACCCGCATCATGGCTCATATTACTTCAAATTTTCATTTTAAGTCATATTTCTCTAGGCAAACAGGCTGCTCACGTTATCATAAGCTTTGAATATTTGAGATTACAGCATAATAGCAATAGCCCAATAAACGAATCCACTCAATCCTTTGAATTATGATGCACTGAGTAGAAATACGTTACAGAACCAAGCAAAAAAAAAAAAGGTTAACATTGATTCTATGAACTATATATATATATATATTTTTTTTTTGGATCTAAACAATTCAAGTTTAATAATAAGTACAATAAAATTCTTGTCGAAGGGGGCCAGCTGACCCTTTTGACCCTCACCAAAATCCATCTTTGATATCTATGCCACCAAGCAGTTAGGTACCAGGCCAGTGTCCAGGATTTCATAAAGGGAGGGGTTGAAACCTTTTCCCTTTGTAACTTACGTTTACAAAGGAAAACTAACTACGCGTGTTGAATAGTTCATTTTAGTTCGATAACTAGGCTTTTCTTTTCTTTTTTTTTAATACGTTTTTTTTTTTTTTAAATGAAATCTCATTTGTACAGTTGAATATTTTGTAAAAGCACACATATTTCTTTTATGCCACCTCATTTTCCTTCTTTTTTTTTCTTTTGTTTTTCCATCAAATAACATTGAACAGGAATTGAATGAAAATAAAAATTTTATTAAAAAAAATGCTGTTTCGCATAGAAACATTTTTCTACTGTGTGAAACGACTAATTCATCCAACACTAAAGGCGTACAATAAAAAAACAGTAAGCCAAGTAACCATTTTCCCTGCCCCTAAGTTTTTTTTTGGGGGGGGGGAGGAAGGGGGCTACGTCATTGTCTAATATTCTTTTAAATAATTTTCCCCTGCATTCTTACAGCATTCCCGGACTCTCCAACCATTCCATTTTTTCAAGCACTTAGATGCGAAGGTACTTGGGAATCCTACAATTGAGGAAAATATTAATTGTTAAAGTTATGAAATATTAAAGAGGGTGAATACTGTATCAGAGTTTAACTCTAAAACTAATTAAAACTTAAAATAAGTTTTGGAAAATCGTTTAATGATTCATTGATTTTTTTTCAATGGGAGGGGTTTAACCCCTAAAACCCTCCCCTTGGACACGGCTCTGTTAGGTACAGTTGGCTCTCTGTTTGACGACTTTCAAGGGATCACAAAAAATCGTCCTTAAGTAGAAATCGTCCTTAAATAGAATGCTTTTAACACTATAGTGGACCATCTGGGACCGTGAAAAGCCGTCGGTAAACAGAGAGCCAACTGTATTTGTTTGAAGTTTTGAAACTTTTAACCTATTCACATTCATTATCAATTAGTGCTTTATTTTCCAATAGGAATTATGAATGTATTTGCTTTATGTATGGGTTTAAAGCTGCGAAAACATTTAAAATCCAGTCAAACCCTGTTTTTCAAACCCTCGAGGGACCAGCGAAATCATTTCAGTGAGAGAAAATTTTGTTATGCTGATATAAAAAATGTTGACATTGTTCCCATGTAATTCGAGTTGAGGACTATCGAAGTCTTCGCTAAAACGAGATTTTCCATCTAACGGACTCGGCTAAAACAGGATTCGACCATACTTCTAACACCTAGAAAGCAGAAATCAGTACTTATTAAGTAAGATAAATATACTCAAAAGACGCGGACATACAATTTGGAATTTTTTTCAGTCAGATTATTATTGAACCTTTTTACCTGATACAGTCGAACTTTCTTATAACCATAGGTGGCTGGTGTACCCAAAAAAGTGGAAGGGGGGAGGGGCTAAAGGAGGTGTGAGGGAGGGAAGCTAGTTTGGTTAGCAGCGCCCTTAAGGCTAACTTTTTTTTTCTTTTAAAAGTTAGGCAACTGAATTTTTATGTCATTATTGATAAGTGACCTTCTTAAAAAAATTCAAGAACCAGACTCCAAAATGCAGAACAGATAGACAATCTTCCCCCACAGTAGATTTCCTCCTTCCCCCCCAAATCAAAGTTAAATTTTAATTTTCATGCAATAATAACAGAAGAGAAAAAGTATAAAACAACTAAAGATGAAGTCATTTTTTCTTTCTTTAAACATGTGAATAGATCAACATTATCATTTTTTGATTCACCATTAAGTTTGAGCTTAAAAAACAGAAGGGGGGAAAGCAACGCTACTTTTGGAATTGAGGGGGTAGTTGCCCTCTGGGTAGGGGCCCTTGCCCCCTTGTACGAGCTGCCTATGCTCATAACAAGCCCTGACTTAACAAGAAACTGGAAATAACAAATGAACTAGAACTTGGTTGGTGTAAGTTTAAATATATGGAAGCGAAGTTTCCGTCTAGTGAGCAAACCACACTTTAAAGCTAGAAGTATTTATGTGATTCATGAAATTTCTGATTTTTAGTTCAATATATTCTCTGAAGTCAACCAAAAGTTAATGATGAGTTATAAATCTAGAGAATAAATGATGATGGCCCTTTTCTTTATATTGTGGAGTGCATAATCATTTGAAACTTACCTATTTATTGGCGCCAATGCTATCACTTCCAAGATACGCTGAAATTTATGTTAAAGCAAAAGAAAAAAAACCCGAGCTGATGTGTGCATCACATAACTTCCTTTTACTCCAATTTTAATGTCATTTTCTCATTATTGGCAATTTTAATGTGATTCAATAGTTTACTCTCTAAATATCACCACCAGTGGCCAAATTGAAACCAGATTAAAAAAACAAAAAAAATGCCAAATTTTTCGCCAAGTTGGCGACCAAAAGACAGGCGATATATCGCCAAGTGTCCGCCTAATTATAACACCACTTGAGTATACATTGAAATTAACAATGATTTCCCCCCCAAAAGGGGCAAAAGACCCCTTTAGAAACATCCGAATGCAACCAAAAGGGGAAGTGCACAACTAGACCTCACTAGGAGTCTATGTACCAAATTTCAACTTTCTAGGACTTACCGTTCTTGAGTTATGCGACATACATACACACACACATACAGACGTCACGAGAAAAGTCGTTGTAATTAAGTCAGGGAATGTCAAAATGGATATTTCGAGTGTTTATATGTTCTTAGGCACTTATCCGTGTGTGGGCGGGTTGAAAAAAAAACTCAACATTAATTCGGGGGTGAGGAAAATGGAAATTAAGGCCGAATTTTGAGCGAAATTCTTTTCGCGAATACAATACTTCCTTTTTTGTAAAAGGAAGTAAAAAAGCGATGACAGTGGAAATAATGATAAATGTTAAGAATTTCAAGCTGAACTACCCACAACATAATGGCTTCTGATGAGAAAAGTTTGAACTTACGTCGCAGCCAGAAGTGAAAAAATGATGTTTTTGAGGTCACGAATATGTGAATTTTTATCATTTTTTACGAGCACTCGTTGTGACAAACAAGTATATGGCAATCTCTTTGTGCTCATCATAAGCCAGTTCAACAAAAGCACTGGAAAAAAAAAAAACCTCAATGAATGTGTAGACTTAATTTGGTAAAAATATAGCATTTTTTGGTTATCAACTATAAAATCCTTGTACCCATTAAAAATCCTACAAAACTACTTCTATTGCAGCAATCAAGGCCACTGTTACAAAATTTTGATCTCTTTACCCCGTGGCTTATAATTTCGTTCTCTTTTGATGGCGAAGCGGAAGTATTTCGATCTTAGAATGGTTCGAGTAAATGGTTAAGAAGCGAGCGGCAGATTGGTACTGAAATGGTTCTAGAGGTACGCCACACTGAAAACCAATGTACTGGTCCTGAATTAATGTACTGCTGTAGTCAGCAAGACAGGGCAAAGCCCCTGAAGTACATCGCCGAAGGTGGCTAATATATCTAAAGAACGTATATCTAAAAATTTATATTGCTTCACTTTGTAGTTGAAGAAAACACAGATGCTAAATTGATCGATTTTTGCACACAAGTATTTAGCAGTTGAAAAATTTGCACTTGTAACTATCTAATGATTGAAACACAAAATCAACTCCAGTCCCAAAAACAGACAAAACCATAAGAGAATTAAATTACTTTATTTCTAAAGCATTTAAATTGTCAATTTAAAAAGAAAAAAACAATAATATCTAAACAGAATTTAATGAAATAAACATAATGGTCAAAGCCTCTTCAGGCTGAGATTAGGATACCATAGTCCAAAATTATTGCATCCTATTTTAAAGCCAATGTGTCAGTTAAATGTATGTACATCATATTCAATACATCTTTTAAATACAACTTAGTCAATGATGAGGTCACATTTAAATTCTTTTCTTTAGCTTCATAACCTCTTTTGAAAAGTTGACGCAGCTTCTTGAGTTAAGCCTGGACCTCCATAGACCTAAATACCAGCTTATTCAAGAATTTAAAAAATGCTGCTCTTAAGTAATCATACACTATGTTGCAATAAAACTAGAATTGAAGCAAAAGCATGCAGTTCTGGTGGATATCGTCCATTTGAATCTTTTCCCCACTCTTTATAGGGATTATGCCATTGGTCCAGGAAATGAAAGCTAAAAATTAAATGAAAAAGAGAAACTGTTACAAACATGTAATCCTATATAATGGCTTCACACCAGCAGCGATGGTTTGTAAGCCATTAAAGCGGAGGTTCATAAAACAAAAAACTAAATATGAAGACATTTTTTACATATTTAAAAATTGTGTTTCATTTTATTCAGTGAAACTTGGGTAAGTTGAACTTTGATCAACCCAAAATTTTGACAAGTCGATGTGAATATTTGTTCCCATCTTACGGAAAGGAAATTTATGTTATTTACTTAGGATAAGAAAAATTCCGGTGAGTCGAAATATTTGATAAGCCGATTCGAGATTCGATTGTATTTCACCAATGTCAGATTTTCCTTTGCTAACCAAACTCCATAAGTCGATATAGTTTTTTCCCCCCAACTAGTGAGAACAAAAAAAAAAAAAGAAACTGGTGTCAAAACCATCAAAAGGCATCTAGGAAAAAGTTGATTTAATAAATCCTTGATGTATTTACAAAATGAGTGGAATTTTTTAATTCCTTCAATCCCAATGTGAATGAATTGCGGATTTTATATCTACTATATCTACTTAAAAGCAATGTTTGATTAAATTAATAGAATTTAAAAAAAAATCTTTTTTTTTTTTTTTGGGGGGGGGGGGGGGGTAAGAAAAACTTATCTCTCAGCAAAAAAGGTAATTTGTTTTCTAACCTACACAAACTCATGAATTTACATAAATATATTATTCCCTAATTTTGTTAAGTACATATATATAGGCTTGCCAGACCTCCCAGTGTCTCGGCCGGTTTACTTCACATCCCAGCAAAAGATAAATTTGATTAGATGACCAAAAAAGTTGAAAAATAATGAACTAGTATGAAGGATTATTTAGGATAATTACCTTGTCTTTTGTAACATTTAGTTGTAAAATTAATACTGGATTAGCTAGTGAGCATATTTGCAACAAAATTAAAACCAAAAAAAACTTCCTAAAAAAAGTCCTAGTCAATGAAAAGTACCATATATGTATATATATACACAGTTGGCTCTCTGTTTAACGACTTATTTAATGACGGCTTTTCACGGTCCCTGATGGTCCACTGTACTGTTAAAAGCATTCTATTTAAGGACATTTTCTACTTATGGACGATTTTTTGTGGTCCCTTGAAAGTCGTTAAACAGAGAGCCAACTGTATATGTCAATATTCTTCAAATTTTTATTCTTCATTCAAAGTGTTTCTCTTTACTAAAGCAACTTATACATATTGACACGTAAGAAATAAAATGATAAAATTTATCTGCCTATGTCATTTATTATGGTCCCCCCCCCCCATATATAACATGTTTAATACATTATTGTAAAATTTTTTGCTCATATTAGAAATGTAAAGAGTTTCAGCAGTAGTATAATTTTTTTTGTTCAATAGTTCTGTTTTCGTTTTTAACTAGGCGAATTTTTGATAACTCAACTTTTTTTTTTTGCGTTCCCTGCCACTTTGACTTACCAAAGTTTCATTGTACAGTATAAATTAGATTTAACGATACCCAATTTAATGACGCCTTCAATTGAATGATGAATTCCACTGGTCCGGATTTAACTGCACTAAATAGATATGCTCCTTGATTTAGCAATATCCTTGATTTAACGATACCATTTCCTAGTCCCTTGACAGTCGTTAAATCAGGGTTATACTGTACTTATGTTTGAAGGCAAACAAATCAATAACAACTTCATTGCATTTAAGTGTGTAATTTATAACGCTTTTTTTTTTTGATTGAGAGAGTGGTTAGAATGCTTAGTCTATCATCACATTCCCGAGAAAGGATAAGCTGAGATGGAAGTCAATATAAATTATATGAATCACAAAAAAATTGCTCACATTGGCTGGGGGTTGATCATTAAAAGCAAGACCTAACATCTTCCTGATTTCTTCACTAAATCTGGGTTCTTGTTAAATCAGGGCTCCTTATAAGTGAGTTAGAATGTATCATTTATGTTTATGGGATGAAATAACTCAGATGCCCATAACCTAGGAGTAACACTTAGGATGGTTATGCATTATAGACCTTTTGTCTTCAAACAGGGTTGGCAAGTTTTGAAGTTTTTTCAAAGCAAAATATATTTAAAAAAAAAAAAGTTTGGAAGAAATAGGTTTTATTCAAGTGAAAAAAACTTACTTGCTGTAAAATTTTCATAGAAATTGCCATTTCATGGCATAAAGTACATGTATTTTAAAATTAAAACAGTAAACAGTTAAGCACATATAGCTAGAGCTATAAACATTAAATACCAGGGCTGTTTGGTTTAAACCAAGTGGTTTAAAAAAAAAAAAAACATGTGGTTTTTTTTTTTCAAAAATGTTTTTTTTTTCAAGAACTTCATCATTTCCCCCCAAATGCTTTCATAAATTTTACATATTGTTGCGAAGAGTAAAATCTAATTCATTGCAAAGTTACTAGCAAAGCTTTATATAGATAAATTACAGATTTAATAAATGTAGAAACTTATATTTTTTAAGGTAACGCATGTTTGCTAAATAGTTTTCGTTTTTTTTTTTAAATCAATGCAGCTTTCCTATAGGTAAAATAAATATACAAAGCAGTTTTTCTAAAATAGGTAAAAATAGATTTTCTAAAAAGATTTTACTACCTAACTTGCTCGATTTCTTGAAATTCATTGAGTTAGATTATGTACCATTGAAGCAATGCATAGTGTATATACATTTTAATGCTAGAATATTTAAATGACAAGAGAAAAAAAATAACTAAAGAAGTCCAAGAACACTTAGAGTAAGCATAAAATTGCGCTTATACAGTGAAACCTCCGAATAGCGGACAGTCAAGGGACTAGAAGTTTTGTCCGTTATTGGGAGGTGTCCGCTATTAGGAGGAACTACTTAATTTACCTTTTTCAAAATGGGCTGTTGTTCCCTTTGTAGAACACAATCGAAACAATTGCGAAAGGTTTACTACATTTTACGTCAAGTGTAATTAATCTGTTTTTTCTTAATAAAGGTATACTGACAGCACACACTTGTCTTAAAAAGCATTTAATCAATTAAAGTAATCAGTTAAAACAGTTTGACATATCTTTTTTGCATTACCAACGGCGGCGATTCGGCGGAGCAACTCCCCTCCCCCCACACACTTTTTATGGTTAATTTATTTATTTTATCTCGAGTATCACTATTGCATGATTGACAGTTGGCAATTTGACCTTGAATATGGGCAGATCTTTTTCATGTCTAAAAATTAAACAACCCAACGAAACCACGGCGCCATAAAGCCGACTACTACCGGCGCCGGTCTGCTCAATTGCATCTCCCGAAAGCCCCACTTAGAAAAAGCGCCGAGTTTCTTTTTTTTATCTTAACTTTTGAATAGTTATTGTGTACAAAATTCATTAAAATCTTAAGAAAAATGTACGTTAATTGTTAGGCTGACATCAGTTTTCACTTATCTGCTTCAATACTCTCAAAACTAGCCGTTACAAAATTATGACTTTTTTTTTTTCATTTTTTGCTGCCCGCAAAAAGTACCATGCCTTTTAGTTATTTTTTTTCTCTGCCCCCAACTTTTAAGCTCAATCGTTGCCTCTGCCCATTACCACCCTTTTAATTCCAAGAAACAGTGATAAGGAAATGACGGGGGTGGGGGTGGAATATCAGTTGTGGAGGATGAAAAGCTTTTAAGGCAAGCAGTTACTAAGATATTATGTGAAAAGAAAAAAAAAAAAACGGAAGCGCTACGATCGCAAGAAAATTTTTTGTGAAATAGCTGTCCGTTATTCGGAGTGTCCGTTATTCAGAGTGAATTACATGGAATGGCCTATATTGAGGAACTGGGACTTGCAAAAATGTCCGTTAATTAGAGGTGTCCGCTATTCGGGAGTGTCCGTTAAGGGAGGTTTCACTGTACCTGCACACTTTTTGCATCCTCGATAGATGATGCTGTCAGAGCAAGAAAAGAAAATATATAAAATTATGAAAACAGAAAATATTCATGTAACTCGGTGCTCGCATAAAAAAAAAAAAATGTAATGCAAAATTTTCACATTTCAAAGAACTTTTTTAATCCCAAAATAATAAAAGAAGTCTCATGTACTCAGAATGGTGGAAGAATCAACAAACATTAATTTTTATGAGTCTTCATTATTAAAATATGTTTAAAGAGTATTTTCATTTAAGTTTGAGGCTTTAAATTAAAATGATTTTTTTTTCTTTGGTTACATGCATTAAACCAGGAGAAATAATGTCTACAATGAAAAACATAATGATTTTCTTAAAACCTACTTATCCTGTTTCTATAATTGTTGTTACTGATACATTAGGTAAAATCTTTAAACAAAACAAACGTTGATTTTTTTTTTTTTTTTGAAAAAAAAAAAAAACAAAAAAAAGTTTAACTTTTTTTTTTATCAACCTTGTTAAATACACATAATAAATAGGTAGTAACTAAATATATAAGTGGTATAAATAATATAACTCATATAGATTATGGTTGAGGCAAACTTAACCTGGCAGTGTTATATTGCCTATGATTAGGATCTGCGTAACCTTCATTGTATGTTGCCAGATTAAGCTTGCCCGACTATAGCCTACTTTGATTTAAAATAGTGTAACAGACCTTTGATTTGGCACTTGGAGATTTCTTCGCAACATCTGAAAGACTTCTTTGCAGCTTTGTCACTCGTCTTTTAAGTGTTCTCATATCCTCCCTCAAGGACTTCAGTTTTTTATTTTGCACTTCATTTCGTTCCAGAGCAGCTCGATAAAATTTTCGTGCCTTTTCTGGCGAATTCATGTCCTCTATGGTGAAATCTCCCAAATAATGTTGTCTTTTTCTTTTTTCTAAATCTAAAAACAGAAAAAGGAAACAAAAACACACACTTACATATGTATATTGTGTGCATATAAAAGCACTAGCTTTTCCTCATAGTGAGAAATTATGTGTTAGACTGAGTCAAAAGTAATGATTTTACCTTCTTCCATATAAGCATTTCCTTCAGTATCAACTATTTCAGATGAATTTATCCCTTCTGGACCGATTAGGGATTTCCCTCCTCTAACTTCTGTTATGATTGGGAATACTCCTGAACCATTTATTATGGTTGGGAATACTCCTGAACCATTTATTATGGTTGGGAATACTCTTGAACTGTTTGTTATGGTTGGGAATACCCCTTGTGTATCCTTTATTATGATTGGGTATGTTCCTTCTGTTATGATTGGGAATGACTCTTCTGTGACTTCTGTTTTGATAGAAAAATTCCCTCCAGTAACCTCTGTTATGATTGGGGATTCGCTTTCTGTACCATTTGTCATGGGTGGGAACACCCCTTGTGTATCATTTGTTATGATTGGGAATGCTCCTTCTGTGATTATTGGAAATGCTCCTTCTGTAATGATTGGAAATTCTCCTTCTGTAATGATTGGGAATGACTCTTCTGTAACTTCTGTTTTGATTGGGGATTCATCTTCCATAATTTCTGTTTTGATAGTAGATTTTCCTCCTGTAAATTCTGTTTCAATTGGCAATTTCTCTTCTGTAACTTCAATTTTGATTTTAGACTTCCCTTTCTTGTTTCCTTTCTTTGATTGAGCAGGGAAATTAAATATGGTAGGTATAGCATTTGGTTTTAACCATGTAGCTCCAAATTTTAACCTATCAAAACAATCCTCAGAAAAATGCTTCGAACAAATTCGACTATGATCGGAAGCTTTAAAGTTTTTTCGCCCTATTTTACTCTCCCATAATTTCCTTCTTGTTTCATCTTTTGGAAAGCTGCAATAAAGTTACATAGTTTTCAAAATATATATTTACCATTATATTAAAAAATATACATATATAATATGTATACAAGAGCTGTTATAAAAGTACAGTGAAACCTGTGAAGTTGACCACCTGTATAAGTTGACCGCTTTTTTTCAGGCACGGAATTAGCCCTTATCATATAGTTCAACCTCTATAAGTTGACCACCTGTTTAAGTAAAATACTAAAGTAGTGCACTGCAGGAGGTCAACTTACACAGGTTTCACTGCAATACTATACAACCTTTTTTTTTGTGTATGAATACCAGGTGGATATGAATCCAGCTTGCTTGCATGAGCTGAGCTTGAATCTTTGTATGCAAGTGCGAATTTTTTTTTTGTCTATTAATAACGTCAGACACTGGCAAACAGAGTTAGACCAAGTTAGTGTGTAGGGTTCTTGTTGGTTTTTTAATTGCAAGAAATATGATGGAACAACCATAGCAGTGCTACTGCATCAATTTTACCAGAAATTGGGCACCAACCAAGTGGGACAACAACCAATCAGGAAGATGCAGACTACTTTTAGAGACTTTACTTGAAATTAAAAAATACTACGAAGACACTACATCTTACGCCAGTCAATTTTTGCTTGCCCATCACCAACACTATTGACAAATTAGAAAAAATTCACATCTGTGAAAAAAGGTTCAAAGTCAGCTTATGCAAGCAAGTTTGACTCATGTTCATTAGGTTTTCATACAAAAAAAAAGTAAGATGTTTTTCTAACAGCCTTTGTGTTCAAAAAAATGTAATACAAATACCCTTAATTATATTTTACAAAGATTTCAGAATGTGCTTTATTTATTCTAAAAGTTATACAGTCAAACTCGCTTATAACGAGCCATACTTTAACGAGCTACCATTCATAACATACATACCATTTGGAATTCCATACCATTCATAACATACATACCCATACGGAACATACCATTCTCTCATCCTAAATCCCTGTCCCATTCAATGATCTTGACTATTGGATAGGGGAGGATACTTGCCAACCTTTAACATGCATTAGTTGCGATTATTTACGCATTTCGAAATCATATTTCATCAGCCTCTGTAAACTTCTCCCGTTTTGATTTGCTGTGTGATTCTACCGCTTGGATATCACTAATTTTGTTCTTACCATCATTTCAAACTTTTGTCGTATCTCATATTCATAGCAGAGGACTTACCCAACTGCCATTTTGACACACCCTCTAGGGAATTTTCAAGCTAGTTGCAGTCATGTTGAATCAAGCTAGATTATTCATTCCTTCTAAAAATTGATTCAAGATGTTTCAGATGGCAATGGAAGATCGAAATTAGGGCATTCAGATAGTAAAATTATGCAAATGTATGGCAATGTTGTGAGTTACTTAAATTTGGAATTTTTAAATTATTTTAAAACTTTCTTAAAATTTTAGTTGATTCATATCAGTTGATTTAAATGGTAAATATAGAGCGAAGTGACAATCAAACAAATCTGCCAATAAGATAAATATCTTTGTGCTGTAAAGTAAGAAATATTAACAAGGTCAAAAAGCACAAATTGCAGATTACTGCAGACATGTGTTTCGGTATTACAAAGAACGCCTTTTTCAGTGCAAAAAGTAATGAGCTTATGAAGGAAAAGACATCAGACAAAAGGGCGTCAATTCCCTTCCCCCCTTTTGCGCTACATATTTTCTTTGCATGCTCTTTTTTTTTTGGTCTATAATCCAAATTGAGATTATTTGCATAAACAGTTGTTTTCAACCCATAATTTGCGGATAACACCTTATGCCTTAATAGTGTGTATTATACACATGCCGAGCGATGCAATCCCATAAAAACATATTTATTCTAAAAAATACCTTTGTATTTTTGCTCAATATGCTATAATTGTATACTATTGAAGAAATAATGAAAAATGTCACAAAATGACAGCAGATGCTAAAAGATTGCTACAGAGTTACAGCAAAATGCTAAGATTGTGTGTGACATGTGGCACCTAAGAAAAACAAATAAATCTAAGCAACAGCTGAAAGAATTTGTTTTATCATTTTTTAAGAGTAATTCATTAACATTTTAAACATTTTTTTTTCTATTTTAAGATACAGCTCTTACATTTAGTTTTTTTCTGGCCTGAAATTTGCAAAATCTTAAATTTTGCACAACCATTAATCCCAAGCTGTGCGGAGTCACTGTAACTAATTAACAATTTGCACTCATATTTTTACATTATTCTGAAATTTATGTGTTTTAAATTAAATTTGAGCAAATTTTTATAGCATGAGACAAAGGTGTGCATGGACAAGTTTTACTCATGTCCATTTTCAAACATTAGCAAGTATGGGGTGGGAATAAGGAGTGGAGGTATGGTTAACCATTCATTCCCAAGATATTTTTTCACTTCACTTTAGCTAGAGTTTTTCCAATATTGAATTACAGTTTGGTCACCCTATTTGAAATTTGGCTACCATTTTGTGGGGTTTTAGTAGCCATTGGCTACCAATTACAAATTGGAGTTTTGAGTTTACAATGTTAGGGAGCATAACTCGCTTTTACAGGGCCGGATTTAAATTTAACAGGGCTCTAAGCTATTTTCAGGTATGGGGCCCCTTTTGTAGTTTGAACAACGCTTCTCTCGGTGGTGTAAGAGGCAATTTTTTCCCTTTTTTCATGTTTGTGTCTTTCCTCTAATACATACAGCAATACTTTTACTTTTTGTTGATTGTGTTTTAATGTGTTTTTCCCCGATGACCTGTTTGAATTGCCTTTAAAAGGGGGGAATGGCATCAAGAGAGTGACCCAGGACTAAAGTGGAGTGTAGTTAAGATGGGAGTGGAGTATAGAATATTCCCAATTGTCGGGGGTTCGGGGGTTTCTCCCACGGAGGAAATTCAGAAAAATAGATATAACATTCTGATTTTGAAGCCGTATAAAATGTAGTTGGAACTACAAAAATACCAGGGCAGAAATAGGCAAACAAAACTTTTATAAAGTTATATATTTTTTCGAAAATTAAGACAACACAGAACACACAGTAAAATTGTTTTTGATTCGACAAATCAATGACAGCAGTTGACAGATAGAAAGACGTGGGAAGAGAAAAGACAATGCATTGTTACTTGCTCACATTGGCTTTCGGTACAATTATTTTTTAATCACCTCTACACCCACCGACAAATGCAACAGTGAATTAAATATAAAATGATCAATAGTAAAAAATGCTTTAAAATAAATGGTTTGCAGTTTTAGAAACAAGAGAGTACCATACTGTCCATTTGAACAATTCATAATGCATACACTTGATCAGAAATAAAATTAGAGTCCACTTTGCTTAGGATTTTCAATGGCTTATCTAATTATTTTCATGGACTCTAGAACAATTAAAATTTTTCACGCACTTCATTTGCAGTGCCTAATCAAGGAATCAGGGGATCCTAGGCCATATGCTTTCTCGGGGCCCGTGTAGACAGACAAAGCTTACAATTTTAGCCATTGGCGAAAACAGTTTTAGCGATTGGATAAAAAAACTAGCTATTTGGGGGCCCTTTAAAATTGGGGGTTGAAGGCCACGCCCTAGTTGGCCTATTCAATAATCAGGCCATTCATTATTCATCAGGCCATTCATCATTGTTCATTTGTACTTTCCTGCCTCTGATATTTTAGTACTTGATTGTTAATTTTTACAACACAGTTCTAATTTTGTAAAAAAAGCTTTTTTAAATTTAAAAGAAAAAAGAAAAACTATAGATTTCTCATGACAACAACTTTGCTTCAGTTGCAAGTGGGGCAGAAAACAAAAAGGAATCAAGGTAGGTTTTTTTTTTTTCCCATGCTAAACAGATTGCAATATGCAGAAGATGTAAACTAAAAGCAAGCAATAACAAAAGTATTTCCAAAATACTGCATTCGGAATTATATAAATAGCGAGATATGAAACATGTGAGCCACAAAAATTTGTAATATGTTTCAGAAATGTGAGAACCATGGTTTTTACATTTTTGGTGCAGGATAAAGCAAGGAGCTGAACTTGACATATATTGGCATTTCTTCTTCGTACCCCTCTCATTTATGGTTTGTAGCCACAATTTTCCAAATTTTCAAGCACTAGAAAATGAAAGTTATTTTTTCAAGTACTTTTTTTTTTGGGGGGGGGGGGGACGAATCATGCTAATTTCCGGGAGTTTGGGGCCCCTAAGTTATAGCTTGCTTAGCTTGTACCTAAATCCAGGCCTGCTCTTTTAACAAGACCGCCTAAAACGAGCAATATTTTTATGAAATAAGAGATGCCAAAGTCAAAAAGCACAAATTGCAGATTACTTTTGCAGTAATCTGCAATTTATGCTTTTTGAGGTTGTTATTTCTTATTTACTTTTCAACACAAAGGTATTAATTTCATATTTTTGTGATTCATAAAATTTATATCGACTTTTCGCTCTGATTGCCTTTTCACTGAAAAATTCTTTATAATGTTCCGAAGTCAACCGAAATTCAGTGATGAGTCATAAATCCTGAAAATAAGTGATAATGGCTTTTTTTTTTACTTTGTGTAGTAAAGAAGCACTTAAAAATTTTATTCGTATGCATATATATGTGATTGCTCAAAAACAATGACACAAGACATTCAGACAGCTCAAAGCAAATTAACCAACTTCTTTCGTACTGTGCAGAAATTTAAAAAGAAAAGAAGAAAAGCAACTATGATGAATTTTTATGATTTTTTTTCCACAAACTTGCTTTTTATGAGCACTCGGTTATAACAAGCAAATATTTCGGTCCCTTTGCTCCCGCTACAAGCGAATTTGACTGTATTTACTGTAATATTACTTAAATAATATAAAACCAGGGGTGCAAGAGGACTCAAGTAAAATGTTCTGAAGACTGAAATTTTCGGAGGCTTGACTTTGTTTCCCCCTCCCCTGCAAAAACTCTTCAAATATGCATATAAAAATCATTGGAAAAAAAAAAAAAACATTTTGAAGGTTTTTTTTTCTTTTTAATATAATTCTCCAATTTTAGAATGTTGCCAGAACAAAATTTTTCAGAAACAACAACAAAATTTTTTCGGAAATGTCGAATCACAAACACCTCTGCATTAAACTTATTTACAGAGCTCTTTTTAAGGCATATGAGCAAAACGAACCAACTTCCTCCCTTTTAATTTATAAAAAGTAACTTAGCTAATTTAATAATGATAGCTGAATTCAGGAGAGCCCAACTCCCCCCCCCCCAAGGACAAGGGCGCAACCCCCTCAATATCATAGAGCCCCCCCCCCCTAAAAAAGGAGAAAAATATCCCTCAAAACAAACCCTCCTAAAAATTTCAATGCACAGTCTGCGCCATGACCCCTAGGTGGGCAACACTGGTTGAATTAATGTACATCAAAACTATTCAACTAAACCACTATCCACCTGGAATCGACTTTTACACTAAACTGGAAAATAACCGTGCAGAACTTTACCCTGAAAATTTTCTGAATTGAAGTCTTACAAATGTAGTCGATCTTCAATGCCGTTAAAGTTGGTCAGAATAGTGTCGGGGCAAATCTGAGGAGAAAATTCAAATGAATGTTTCAATAACGTTAAAACTTGAAACTTTAAGCAGTTTTGATGAAGGTAAAGAAACAAGGTTATCCTTACAAATATTTTTCAAAAAACGTAAGTTTGTTATCTTTGGAAACGTTAAAGGAAATCTTCTCGGGGGAAATTTTCCAAAGTTAAAGTTTTAAAAGCACAATTTTAGCCTATCTTTGTTTATTCTGGATGTAAAACTAAAGGAAAAGCTTCAGCGGCCCTCTCCGAAAGGTTTTCGGGATTGAGGTCCAAAAAATGCATTTCAGGATATCTTTGATGACGTTAGAAGAATTTCCAGAATTCATTGCTAGAACTTAATTTGATATTGAAGTTTTAAAAGCGATAAATAGCTTTCTAGTTCCATTTTTAGCAATAAGACTGACTAAAACTACCCAAGATAGTAGGAACTAAAGTATCTACTTTACAGATGGAATGATATTGCCCTTCCGATGGCAGATTTTTCTTTGCACCCAAATGCAGAACAACAAGGAATCATTTTATCTTAAAACAATAACTTTCTTATGTTTCTCCAAAGTACTTGCCTATCATGTGAAAAAAGAAAGTTTCATGTTGATGTATGAAAGGATGACCTTAAACTTTCTCTACAGTAATGTTTACTCTGTGGTTGTCCCTATTTGGCCCTAATAGTACCAATGTAAAAAATTTCAAATAATAAAGACAACTCAATTTAAGATTCAACTGCATGAAAACAATTGATTACTCTATCATGCTACAAGTGAGATTGAATTTGTACACATAAAACAGTCAATGGTTGTTTGACGGCCTCAACCGGTCGACCGGTGACTAACCAGTGTTCTATGAGATCTACAGGTTAACTGGTTGCTACCAATGTTGTTCTATGAGCCTCACCGGTTGACCTGAAGAAAAGCTGGTTGATTCAACCATGTGACATTTTTGATCATTTATAAGTATTTTTTACCTGTGTGTTATTCATCTGCGCCACGAACTGGTGATCAACCGAAAGCGTTTGATGAAGCATTGGTTGGTGAGCAACCGGTTAGTAACCGCTGATGTCATTTAACTGTCACGTGATCAATCGATTGGTCGAGGTCGTGGAGCGTAAGCAATGAGATTATAGATAACAACCATAGACTAATAATAAGAGTAGACCGAGCTATGGCAACCCTTTTGCTGCTCATAAACCAAACCATGTGACTGGTGGATATCCTAGCAACAGCGGGCGTTAATCGTAGCAGACGATCAACGCCAGCGCGAAATAAAATAAATAGAATTGATGGAACACGGAAGAATGATCTTTTTATGGAGTCCGATTTGTAAATTTGTTATTCTAAGTTGTAAATATTTTGTTAATATAGTGAGTTTTTCGTTTAGATAGTATTGTGCATTTTCTTTAGTCAATTTCAATAACTCTCTAAGCAATAAAAGATGCAAGCGACCAAGAAGAATCAGCAAACGGTAAGATTTTTACCTAGAGTTTCAATTTAAGATACCGATTAGTACATTTTTGCGTTAACGCGAAACGTTTACGCCATTTCGTTCACGCCAACGCTGACAGCTCCAAATGAAATAAAAGTTACCGAAAACTGATCAAAAACTATTACTAATGTCAAAATAATGCATAACTAAAAGAAAAACAGTTCAATCTCTGCACCTGGAAGTTTTTTTTAATGAGAACACATTGTCTTAAAATACATGTCGAGTGCCAAACTATAGATAATGCTGCCATCTAGCAACCATGCTGCCAAAGTCTTCGCCAAGCCCTTTCACTAGTCACATGATACATCTATGAACCAATTTTCTTCATCAGCAAGAATGAGAAAGCTCGGTCTACTCTTATTATTAGTCTATGATAACAACACATAAACTCAGTTGAATCTACTAACTAAGGAAAACAAAATACTTCTCGCCAAAAAAGTGAAAGCTGTTCAGTTCCATTTTTAGCAATAAAATAAGTAAAATTGGAAATAAATGAAGTATAATGAAATTGTATACTTACTAATGGAAAGTTGTTCGTCCTCCTTTCGCAGATCTTTCTTTACATTCAGATACACAACAATGTGAAACCATTTTTATAAAAAAAAAAGTAGCTTTGTTGGGTAAAAAAACAGGCACTAATGCAGAATTTGAAATTTTATAAAGTGATTGATTTGCAGATGACAAAAACCAGTTTCAAGAGTTCCTTTTAAACCTCCAAAATGGATGGTTGAAAATGCGAGTCACATTTTAGAATGCACAATAAAATGATCTTAAAGCCATTTTAAGAAAATACGGCTTTAAGTTAGGGCCCAGAGTAACTTCAGCCTTAAATTTAACTGTAACAAAACACCATGATGAATAGCTAAAAAATCTGAGTCACATTTTTGAATGCACAGTAAAATGATTGCTGTAAAATTTTAGTTTTTCTCCTTTTTTTTACTTGAGCTAGCTTTGATTTGAATCTATTTGTAATTTTCAGTTGAAATTGGTGGCACTACATGTTTTTACCAGTAATGTATGTACTACACTCATACTTCTTTTATTTATTCGTTTTATTATTGTCACAATAAATGTAAATCTTAAGAAATAAGTAGTTTGCAATGCGATGAAATTTTTTTATAAACAATTTTTCCACCATTCCTGATGTATCATTACATTTTTCAATGCAACTGATTAATTAATATATTTTCTGGAAGGACAAAATTAGCGATAAAACTTGCAATCACCAATGCTTTATCAAAAATATTCAAGAAAATTCTTTAAAATGATAAGACTAAGGGGAAGAAGTAACGTTTATTTTTTAGCAGTCACCAGTCATTGAGGTGATGAATGAAATCAAGCCCACTTTTCAAAAGGTATAACCTTCGGAATAAAACATATAAATTGAACTCCCAGCAGTTAGAAACACCGCTTCTGATTTATTTTGAACGAGAAAAGAATATTACGGTAATGTACGCCGTTATTCAAACGAAAACAATGTTTTCAATTATTGGGATGGAAGCGGGTCTTGGTTTGAGAGAGAAAAAAAAATACTATACTTCATCTTTTGAAACTAAGGAATTTTAAATAGCAATAAATTTCTTACTAGATTATTTATTTTTTCAATTTCTTTCTCCATGCTGCAAGTTTTGTTTTATAAATTTCGTCTGAATTATGCTTCACAAACAACGTGTTGCCCCAGGTGACAACGACAACCAAACCGGAAGTTGCCGGAAGTATGTTGTTTGGTTACTATTGCCAACAAAAATGGTTATTGTAATTGTTTCTGCTTTGTTTTCCCCATGGTTTTCCCTGTGCCATTATTTTGCTGAAATCTGCTAGAAACCATCAAATTTCTTAAAAAATTTAGTATTTCTTGAGCTTTGTGGGTGAGTTTTTAGTTATATAATATTAAGCAATGAATTTTATATGCACAACAGATATGAGGCTTTGCGATATTTATCATAACTATTTTCCCTATTCGTAGGGGAAAACGGAAAAACATTTATCCTGAATAAAGGGAAAATTTTTTGCTTCGCGGACGCGAAATTGGACGTGGATTTCTGACAATTTTGGATAAGTTTTGGTAATACACATATTTAATTAATTTATGCTAATAATTTAAAGAATCTGATTCAGACAAGCCGTTCGTTTAAAATTTTGTTTGTTGTTTTCGATTTCTTGTGTTGAATGACAATTGCAAATCCCTTGTCAGATGTTTTGAAATAGGTTAGATAGCAATATTTTGAAAAATATTGAATTAGGAAATATATTTAAAGCACATTACAGTAATATAATATGTTCTATGTGTGTGTTGGGGCGGGGGGGGGGGGGAATCATTCAGATTGTATATTGCTGAAATTTTTATTTGTTTAACTAAAGTAGTTTTAAATTTTTTTTATAGGTTTTTGAACGAAAATAATCCACTCTTCTGAACAAATTGTACCGTAATCATGTGAGTTGCATTAAATTACTTGACTTATATTTGAGTGAAGAATATTTGATGATGAGATTTTTTCCCCTTTTTGTACCATAAAGTCTTTTTAATGTGATGTATGAGACATATTTTATACTTGAGATCGAATATAGTTTTTAGCTGTTTTATTTCACTCTTCATAATAGTGCTCTTTTCAGTCAGTTAAATTTAAAATTTGATGAATTTACAGGAACCTTTACTAATAACATTAAATTATCATTAAACCTCTTGATCTTTTTGTCATTTAGTCCTTTTTTTTACTACTGCTCCTCTTTTTTCACTTGTTATGTTGCATTTGAAACCTGTTTTACCTTGCCACTGCAGAGTATTAACAGTTAACAAAATAAATTTAAAAGCTTAATGAAATCTATAAGTTCTACTTCTGGATCTTTACAATCTGTGCTGGGCCACAAGGATGAATCCAGAAGTTGTTCAAGGAGGGGGCAGTTGATTTTTTAAGTTACCTCTTAATATGTATATGATTTACCCATGTGTGGGGGAAGGGGGCTGCCGCTACATTTTTATCTGACATAACTGAAGTATAGATATTTATCCAAGGAGGTCCCCCAACCTAATTCCTTTCTTTTCCATTGAGAGAGGTGTTCTAAAATTGTGTGCTAGAAATTTAATTTCGTAGTAATCCCAGAGAATGTTCCAATTTCTAAATCTTCTGCCTCTAACATGATTGAAAATCGTCTAAAATTGCCCTTTTTTAGATTTCAGTTTCGAAAAATTACTGGAGTAATGTCACTAAACTCATTCCTGCTCCTAATAACACTACCTGAGATGCCTACAATTGTGGTTTTAAAACTAAAATTTTGCTTTGTGAAGTGAACCAACTTGCCACAGTCCCGGGGTTCCCACATTACAAAAACAACTTCTATTACAATTTTAATGTTAAATATTATCCAACATTTGTACCAAACAAATGTTTTGTGATTAGAATCAAAAACCAAAGTTTAAAGATCAATATAATTAAAATTGACCAACATCTACTGTTACACTTTTTCAAGAATCAGCACAATTTGTGTTTTTAGCAACTTCACTATTGCTAATACTGGAGTATTGCTTTTTTAATTGTTCTAAAAGTTTTTGTAGGCTTTTCTAAAAGTAAACCAACATACCCCAGGTTCTTGGTCTAAAAAAAGTTGTCTGATTTTTTCTTTACAACAAAAAACAAACGGCTAATACTTAAAAACTAAAAGAACTTATTTTAGGAGAGGAATTCAATTTATTGCTTCATTCTTCATGAAAACCATTTAAAAAATAAAGTTGCTTAGTTATGAAAGTTAATCAATCAAAAATAGCACTGCCAAAATAACAAAATAAGTTTCTGAAATTTGGTCTAAATAACTACCATGTGATTTCATTATAGAAATTGTAGAACTATAAGTGCTGCTTTTGTTGGTCGTAAAAAAAAAAGGTATTAAAATTATGAAGGCGGTCTAACGAGTCCCAATTTCCCCTATTTTATGGGGTATTGACTGATCTGGTAGTCCCGAATTTCAGTATATTTCCAGTGTGACATTTGAAAAATTTCCTATATAAAATACCAGTACATATGTATATAAGGCATGTCAGATGTCATTTAGTACATTAATATTAGGGCCATTAAGCAAAAATATAAGATCTTTCGTGCCATACATGACCGATCATACATTTAATTAATTAAATGCAATTATTTAAGCTGGAAATGAACAAAATTTTGTTGCTTAAAAATGTATGGTTCCTGAAGCAAAAAATGTTGCCTTTTTAAATTGAATTAACAGAAAATTTAACTTACCTTTAAAAATGCAATTTAAAAAGTTTTGGCTTAAAAACATCTTCTTCCTAACATATCCCCCCCCCCCTTTAAAATTTATCCAGAAATTTCAGTTTACCGAAGATGATCCGGTATTGATCACTTCAGATAACCAAGGTTCTGCTATAAAAGTTAAATTGTTGGTAAAATTTGCGTTAAAACTTATCATTTTTAATAATAAATTCAAGACTGAAGAAATCAACATATCACTTGGTCTGTTCTAACAGGAGGCCACCTTCAAACTGGTACCCCCCACCCCCTTAAAGCTTGGGTGCACCTCCCCTAAATATCCCACAGAACCCCCTCCCCTGTAATATCAAAAACCTCTCCCCAAAAATGAGAAAAATACCCCTCAAAACAACCCCTAAAAAACTTCAATGGCACAGCCTGCGGCATGCCCCCCCCCAGGTGGGCACCCCTCACATATATGATGAAGAAATAGCCATAACAGTTGATTCTATTATTGTAACTATTGAACAATGAGGTAGTACTGCTGTTGTTTAGACTCTATAAACAATAATTCAAACAATACTCAAACCTGACAAATATGTGGAGTCCGTAACATGTTCATAAACGTGCAGTTCTTTAGTAAATATTTCCGGAAAAAATATTTTTTACCTTTTCAAAAATTATTTTGGTGCTTAAGTGTATTATAGATAAACTGAGTCATAGTAGAAAACCTTCATTAGGTAAGAATAGTTATTACTTTCACAGAAAATTGGAAGATAGTTTAAGCAAAAATTTCCATGTCGTTTGAGTGTAGAGTCCGTAACATGCTATATATCTTCCTATATCTTTAAAAAAATTCAATACAAATCTAAACTTTTCTCAATTCTATGACATAAGTACACATAGGACTAATCATTTACAAAAAGTTTAACTTTACTATTTGCACTAATTATGAGTAGGAGGCTAAAACATCCTTATGAAGTGTAGAGTCCGTAACAGCCAAATACTGTGAAATGCCCCTTAACGTGATGGTTTTTTACCGTTATTCTATCCAAACATTCTGTCAATATGTATATTCAATCACTTAACCCTTATTTTATATTGTTTAAAACAATTTTAAAACCTTATTCTAGGTCAAAGGTCACATTCAAGATTACGCTTACATCAGACCCAAAACTACCTTTTAAAGTGTAAGTATAATCTTTGCCATTTTGTGTTATATTTTTGTATGAAAATAAAAAGAGTATCTTTATGCTGAAAGTATAAATAATTGAAACAACATCATAAAAGTACAAAATTTGTAAAATATTGCAGACATGTCGGCGTAAAGCTTGCCAGCAGAAAAGTGTAGTGTTAAGACCTCTTAGACCTAACAACAACACATGTTCAAACCTGACTCCAGCCAGTAGGTTTTTAAGATGCCGAAAGTCAACAGTGTCCATGTCTTATGATTAGGCCGCTTGTGCGAGGGGGCAAGGGGGCAACTGCCCCCTGATTTCCAAAAGTAAAGGGGCATTGCCTTTCCACTTTTCCGAGTTCAAAATTAAGAAACGATCAAAGAAGATAGTATTAATCGATTGACGTGTTTAAAGGCAGAAGAATTGATATAATAAGTCTGTTCTATATGTTTTGCATGTTATTTTATAAAAATTATGAACTTACTTTGAATTGGAAAGATGCAGTCTACTGTGACCAGCTGTCCCGAATTTTAGGGAAAGTCATTTAATCAGTAATGAGGTTGAAATCCAATAGTTTTGCCACATTTTCCAAAAAAAAAAAAGGCAACTTTATGGGTGTGGTCGACCTAACGTCCCACATCTTCTTTAACCCACCATTTTTTTGAAGCACCAGCTACCTTTGTTATGCATCATGCAAAAGATCCCTGAGTACTCTTGGCAGAATCAAATTTTTAGTACAGTTTCACATCGAAGAGAGTCTAGGTACCTCCATCTGGTGGGGAAATGAGGAGTCAAAATTCTCCTGGTAATGGCATCCACCGATAGTGGTGCTGCATGAAAGAAAAGATGCTATATTGAAAGACTTTTAAAAAAATGATGACTGATTTAGCAGTGAGTTACTGCCTCTAAGCCAGGGCTAAGGTTTTAGATTTACATGTGATATACCAGTCAGTCCGGTTATCACATCCAGGGACTGCAGTTTTGTTCTTATTAGAACTCATCAATCTCTCTCAATATTGATAAGTTCTAATAAGAACGAAACTGCAGTCTCTGGATGTGATTACTGGGCTGTATGGTATATTGCATGATTACTGATGTTTTATGTATGTATTTTTTACTCTTGCAGTTTAAGTGTGCCTGAAAATACCCCTTTTACTGCTGTACTGAAATTTGCTGCTGAAGAGGTATTTATTCAATTCGTTTTTAACATTTCAAAAGTTATTCTGATACATTGAAAAAATATGGTGTACAGTTTTTTTCATACTCAAAATGAATGAATAGTTTTTTTTTTGATGTTCCGAATCTATCAGGAAGAAAAAAAAAACGGTGTCTACCCACCTGAAAAACCTGGAAATGTCAGGGAAGTTTACCTTTGGATGCAGAAAACCTGGATTTTTTAAATATTTTTTAAAAATTATAACCAGTTTCGAAAAGATTTATTTTCCTTTTTTGCAGTTTAGTAAAATAAATTTAGTCAGAAATGTATAAACTTGAAATTACTGAAAGACAATACTTCTTTCTGTTGCCGATTATGTTTAGTGGACTGTAATAAATGGTTGATGAACCTTGACTCAATAGAATTTTGCTAATGAACTTTTAATAAACTTCACAACACAAAATTATGTACACTAATTTACATTTAAATGGTAATGGAATGTGGGCTTCAAATGGAAACATATCAATGCCTACGTCTGAAATGCCTCCTCTCTGAGACGTTCATCAACTGCCCGAGTGGCAAGCTCGCGCATGCGCAAACACTTTCCTTCAACCCCACCTTTTGTTTATTAGTAGTTCTCTCACACACCACAATCTCCCCTGAGGCGAAGACCCTGCCAAAGTTGAATGCTTCACATACCCTTCCTCCCTCCAATCAAATATAAATGTGAAAGCACCCAGAATTTTAATGTTAAGAATTATTAGTCAAATGAGGCAGTGAGAAGCAAAGGAATGTAAGTGGCAAAATTAAAAATTTAGGGTTAACCAGTACAAATGTAGGTGAACCTCTCCTCTGTCTTGGGGCAAGAGATGGTACTAGTAGCCCTGGTAGGTGCTGTTTTACAGCATGCTTTATAAAAACTTTTTCAATGAAAGTTTACCTAGGATCTGATCTTTAAACACGTTTTACTCAATACTTTAAAATGTCCACTTACAGCCCTTTTCTTCCGTCTACCTCAAATGTTGTGATAAATGTTGTGGTTTTAACATATGGTTTGGCTATTTTTAGTCTTGGTATCAATTAGGGTTTGAATTTTTTTTCACAGTCAAAGGAATTTTTAAAACTAGAACTCCTTGAAGTAACTGATTACATTTTACTTTTACACAAAACCTTGTTCAAATCTATCAGTCTGGGTTTTCGTAGCTTTCAAACAATCAAACAAATGCTCAAACATTCACTCACAGATGTATGGATATATTTTAAAATGTAGGGGTAATTATGAAGAAAATATATATTTCCATATTTGATTGCAATTCATGATCCAGAAGTTTCAGCATATCCACTGTAGTTCATGAGTCTGGTCTCACCATTCATGCTTGTAATTTATGTTTCCTCTTATTAGGTAACCACGCAAATAGTGTAATAATGATATTTTTTTTTAAACAGAGGTGCCCACAGGGGAGGATTATGGTGAAAGTTGCGCTATCTAAATTGGGGGGGGGGATTATTTAATTTATTTATTTAAATTTTTATTGATTTATTTTTAATTTAAATTATTTATTTTATTTTATTTTTTCCTGTTTATATTTTATTTCTTTTATTTATTTAGTTTGTGTGAGTGTGTTATTGGTATAGCACAGAACTTTCTTATAAAATATGAATAATAATTATAAATAAATAAATAAAAATATTTAAAAAAAATAAAATAAATAAAAAAGAGAGCTAAAAAATAAAAAAGGGTTGAGAAAAATTGGGTGGGGTGGGGGGATGGGCACCCCTGTTTTTAAATAAGTAGAAATTAAAAGACCATATTGTGATAAATTTTTGATACAAAAATAATTTGCCCTCGTTCACTTATTATCGAGATATAAGGCCCTGATGTCTGCCGAAATTTCAAGAAAAGGTCCAAATTTAAAGATGTGGTGAGAAATTGAGCACACAATTTCACCATCTGCATCCATCTACAAATCATGTGAAAGATGTCCTCCTATTCTCACGGAAACTCGCTAAATTTGTCGACTTATCTTAAAATTTTGGCAGACTTTTAAGACCTCATATTTCGATAACGGGAACATAAAGGCAAAAAATTTATGTGCCCAGAAACATGTTTATTAGCAACGCTTTTTTAATTGCCTCTTTTTAAAATTTTTTCATTATTATACTATCATGTGGTTTCCTGATAAGAAGAAATTACTATAAATAGAGCAGTAACTAAACTTTATTATTATTATTTTTTTTAATTTCAATTCCTTTATGAAGGAAGGAAGCAAAGAAAAGGAAAATGAGTTATAATTTTAATTGTGAAGATATAATTTTACTTTGGGAATATTTCAACTTTCTGAACTGGGACCACAATTACCCCTGAAAATTAATCCATATTCCTTTCCTTCAAGTTTATAAATGTATCTTAATTCAATTATTGATCGGCTATAGAGTAATAACGTTATTTACATGATTTATTTAAAATAAGGATCATTGTAAGATTAAATGTCCTTTTTTTTATTTTAACAGTTCAAAGTTACTCCTGAGACAAGTGCAATTATAACAGATGGTGGCATAGGAATAAATCCTTCTCAAACTGCTGGTATGTCATTTGTATTTTTTCTTGTTTTAATGTGATACATATATATTTCAATTATAAAATGCAATTATTACATTTTTATGCCTGTACAAATGTATTTTTTTTTAACCTAGAAAGATTGAAAGACCTGTGTTATGCTTTCTGTTATTTGTTGTTAAGTAATTTTGATAATAATGAATGGAATGCAATGCAACTTTTTCACGTTCCATAATGCAATTTTATTTTAATGCTGATTAAATTGTGTAAGGCAGTGAGAAGCAAAGGAATGTGTCAAAATTAAAAATTTCGATATAACCAGCGCAGATGGTAGGTGAGTCTCTCCTCTTTTCGGTGCGAGAGATAGTACTAGTAGTCCTAGTAGGTTGCTGCTATTCAGAATGATTTAGAAAGACTTTTCAATGAAAGCCTACCTAGGACAGGAACTTTAACACTAGAAAGACGACATTTTCCGTATACCTAGAAAGACTAGCAGCGGTCATTTGACCGCTATACTTAAAAATGTGAAAATGATTTATTTTTGGGATTTTTAATCATAGAAAAGATTTGTTTCGATGCATCATAAATTTATTTAACAATTTAATCATAATATAACCTGTAAATTAGTCTGAGACAGCTTTTTTTAAATTTAATTTTATGTTCTATCAAGGGAGAAGCATATATACAGTAAGTAAATGATACTGCGGAAGATTAAGTTTGTACAAAATAGAGGACATTTTATAAGCATGTAATCACTAACAAGTATTTTCAACTATTCATGTGATTCATTTCTTAAATGCATAAATATTGTAATATACTTACATTACTCTTCTTTACAATATTTACAAATAATCATCTTTATCACTTTCCATCTACATGAGCCGCATTTTTTTTTTTTTTTTTTTTTTTGCAATCAGAACAAATAGTCATAGTTTTATTTTCGCATTATTTCATTTGACATCGTTTTTGTTTTTTCTCTCAGGTAGAAACTTTATCATCTTTTTGTGCAATGCTAGGTTTCGAAAAATTATCGCAATCAACCGATGAAAGTATATTATTTTCATCGCTAGGAATGTATTCTTCCTCAGATAATTCAGAATACGCATCCAAACCAGAATCAATTTCAGGCAAATCCTGCAAAAGTTGCAGGGATTCATTTTCTGATAAGTTTTGCTTTCCAACGGTCCTTCGCAAAATCATAAACAGAATAATTAGACTGGAGCTTTCAAGAACATCGAAGGAAACAAACACCTATGTTTCAAGCCAAACACATGTTTTGGTGCACAAAATAATTCCAGCACAAGTTTTTAGAATCCACCTGTTATAAATTAATCCTTTTTCGAAACTAAAAGAATATTATGTGTCTGGTCCCATGCTTTTCAAAGTCGCCTTTCTCAACTTTGCCCCCTGCTATAACAGCAGAAAAAAAAGAAGCACGTGACCAACAGGTGTTTCGCATTTTCCTAATGCTTCAAAGAACTGCACCTGACCAGCAGACACTACTCAAATCCACTAATTACAAAAGAATGCTATTCATCCTGACAACTAACAAAAAATCCATAGTGCACATATCTGATAAGAGAAAAGTGAACGAAACCAGAAGCATAAATAATGGCGGTCAAAATGACTGCCGTCAGTCTTTCTAGTTATAAACACTTATAGCGACTGTAATAATGGGCCTAAAGAAATAAAATTTACTTTTGTGAGATCTTAATAAAGAGTTAGGAAAAGTCAATAAAGGGAAAAGAGTTTGAAAATAAAACGCAGCAAATGTGAGCGTTTGAAAATCGCTTGCGGTCAAAATGACCGCCTCCGTCTTTCTAGTGTTAAACGGGTTTTACTCAAAACTTGAAAATGTCCAACATCCCTTTGCTTCTTACTTCCTGGTCTATATTAGCTTCATAAGAGCATAAATTTTGAACTTTAGGCCTTTGACATGAGATGCTAATGAATGTACCGTATATACTCGCGTATAAGTCGAGAAATTTATTACAAAATATGATGTTTTAAGTTCGGGGGTCGACTTATGCGAGGCAGAATTTCTCCCTGATTTTTTCTTAGAAAAAAACATTTGAAAACGTGAACATTTTCCCCGATTTTAGTCCATCCCTTTTAAACAGATGCTTAAGAAGTAAATACTTAAACATTCTGCTATGATTTTACATGGTCTGACTGAAAAAAAGAATATATAATTACAGTAAACGACCAACTTATGGAAAAATGTGGGGATGGCCGTATTCACAAATTTTCCCGATAGTCGCAACTCATTTTTCATAAATAATATAATATGGCTACAGCATAAAATTTTATTGCTATAAAATCAAAATAATCAAATACCTTACAAAATCGAACCCTTTACAAAAATCGCAATCGCATATGTGAATTCTTTTGGTGCAAAAGCATAAAAATCGGATGTTTTTTAACATAAAAATGTTCATTAATTTCATTTCCCTCCTTTTTATAATGTTTAAATTCAAAATGAGCTGCAAAATGCTCCCGTTTTTTCCAAATATAAATTTAATTAGGGATTTACTAGTTTAAATAGGAATTTGTGCACCGGTTTTCGATTTTTTCCCCCCGATTTTTCTAATAAAAGTAGGGGGGGGGGGGTTCCACTTATATGCAAGTACAGTTGGCTCTCTGTTTAACGACTTTCAAGGGACCACAAAAAATCGTCCTTAAATAGAATGCTTTTAATACTATAGTGGACCATCTGGGACCGTGAAAAGCCGTTGTTAAATAAAGAAAGTCATTAAATAGAGCGTCGTTAAGCAGAGATCCAACTGTATATACGGTAGGTCGTTTGTGTAAAGCTAATTATGTGTGACAAAAATCTTGGTCTTTGCTTGTGAAGTCATTGATTTTCACTCTACAAATGTATCTTTACATTATTCATGTTACTGTGACTTAAGTACTTTAGTTGGTAAGGAGAAGAATAGTTGGTACGATATCTTTTAACCAGGCATGGATAGAGAAGGGGGGGGGGGATATGTCGATTTGACCCTGTTAAGCTACCAAATACAGTTGGCTCTCTGTTTAACGACGCTCTATTTAACGACTTTCTCTATTTAACGACGGCTCTTCACGGTCCCAGATGGTCCACTATAATGTTAAAAGCATTCTATTTAAGGACGCTTTCTACTTAAGGACGATTTTTTGTGGTCCCCTGAAAGTCATTAAACAGAGAGCCTACTGTATTACCTAAAACTGCATTTTGGTGACTTATATTTTGAAAAATTCTCTTTGCCCTTCTATTTGTGCTCAAAAATTGTACTTTGACCCCTCTTTCCGATAATGACCCCTCCCCCCCCCCCAGAACCAGAAGCTGGATCCCCCCTTGCTTGTAACTTTGCGATCATACCAAAAGTGGTCCAATCAGGGTGTGGAAGATTCTTCGAGTTTTAGATAGATTTTCTTTTCTTTCTTTTTCTTTTTTTTTTTTTTAAAAACTTGTTTGGCAGTAAGATAATTTTTTTTACAAAAATTGCTATATCACTATTATAATGAATTATCATTTTAGTAAATGATGCAAAATATATAGCTTTAGAGATTGCTCCAGATTGAAATTTTCGTTTACTCAAAAGAAAGACTTAAGGGGGGAGGAGGATAGATTTTAGTTGAAATTGATGTTTTCAATTTCATTTTTAAAGCTCCTTAAGAAAAAAACTATTGATTATTTAAATGTACTCTTACTCAAAAAAAAATTTTCTAAAGTTTTTTTTATTGCTGCTTTCATTTTCAATTTATTAAAATATTAACTCATTACCCTTAATGTTATTCCATTTTACTTTTAAGTTCATGCAACAGCCTTGTAGTTGTTGTTTTTATTATCTATTTTGCATGACTTTTATTCTATACTTTTGAATTTATTTATTTAGTATTACCATCAAGTAATCAATTATATTATTTATTTCAGGTGATGTGTTTTTAAAGTATGGGTCTGAGTTAAGGTTGATTCCTAGAGACAGAGTAGGAAAATAACATTCCAAGACAGAATAGTTGCTTTTGTGTACATAAAAATATTTAATATATATAAAGATTTTTTAATGAACTTCTGAAAATGTTTAATTCAGTTTTTTTCATTTATTGACTTCAAGTTTTAAAACTAAGTGCTATAAAAAGTATTTATCAAATTATCTTTAAAGTAAAAGTTCGTCAAATATATTGACGGGAGACTTCCCTGTATAAGATGTAATTGCTCATGTTTTGCAGTATTATTTGTAAGATTAAAAAACATTATTTATGTCTATCACATTTTTCCTAATAAAGCTGTGTTTCAGTTGTATCATACGATTTTGACATAAAACTGAATAAATACCTTTCTTTGATCATTGCACAAAAATTGCAGATTACTGCTGTGTTTTGGGGTTACAAAAAAAACCCGTTTTCAATGCAAAATAAGTGAGCTTATGGATGAAAAGACACTCGACAAAAGCAGAGAGGCAGATAAGCAAGCAGCTTAAAAAGTAAAAATAGCGGTTTAACCGAATACCAATGAGAAAATTAAAAACCAATAAGGAACAAATACAAATGTGACGACCAGCAACAGGCTCTGGGCCCAGCTAGGCTGGTCCTAGTCAATTAATTAGTCCCCAATGAAGATCAATGGCCCTCTTAAAGCTATCCACTCCCTTGCTCATTACCGCCTCTTCCGGTAAGCTATTCCAAGTGCCCACGACCCTACTAAAGTAGTAGTTTTTCCTGATTTCCAAGTTAGCCTGAGATTTGAATGGATTAAAACAATGACCCCCTCGTCCTGCTTTCGGTGCAAAAATTTAATCCATTTAAATCTTTCATTTTGATAAATTTAAACAACTGAATCATGTCCCCTCTGATCCTCCTTTGCTCCAGGCTATACATATTAAGCCTATTAAGGCTGGTATCATAAAAGTACCCTTACTAATCTAGTTACCCTTCTTTGAACCCTTTCCAATACAGAAATATCTTTCTTCAGATGAGGCGACCAAAACTGAACAGCATACTCCAAATGGGGTCTTACTAAACTCCTATATAAAGGCAGAAGAACCTTCTTAGATTTGTTTGAAATAGATCTATTGATAAACCCAAGCATTCTGTTGGCTTTGTTACTAGCAATACTGCACTGTTGACTAAACTTGAAGTCCTGATTTATTAGGTGGTTGCCTCTCATTTCAGGCCTTCCTGCCCAGGGCTGCAGAATTGGGCTGATTTTGGGGTAAAGGAGTCAGAGTTGAGAGTCACAGGCTTTAAAATTCATGGAGCCAGAGTTGGTAATTTTGTCCACAACTCTTCCAGAGTCAGAGGCGAACTGATTAAGTTCAGAGGCTCTAAAATTCAAAGACTCTAAGTTGAAAAGTCGGTCATTTTCCCTCTGACTCTGCAGCCCTTGATCCTGCCAACTGTAGGAAAACCCCCCTCTCTACGAAACGTGAATGTCGCAAAAAGCAATTTGAGCAATATGCTTTTCATTTTCCAGTATTTATGTAAACACTCAAACTTGTTTTTGTGCGAATTTTTTTGTGTGGTGCATGAAAATTTCAATCAGATTGGGACTCAATAGACGAACTTATTTATAAAACGAGTGCAAGTTAGTATCTTCTAGTGACGTCAAGGGCAACCCGATGGGAGGTCACTGTGTCCTCCTAAAAATTTCCTTATTTGGGACATGTTGTCCGACTCTAGGCAAAATTATCATCACTTGGTTTATGTTGATTTCGTTTAAAAAAGCAATTGCTAATTATAGCTACTCGTGAAGCTGGGAACGGTTTTTTTTATGTGGTCCCTGTCCTCTGCATAAAAACAGGGTGTATCGGGCTTGGAAGCTATTACAAGAAAATCGATTATGATTAGAAGCTTGAAAAATAGGAGATTAAAATTAAGATTATAAAAGTAATTTTGATTACAGCAGCGATACGATTACAATGAGGTCGTTTCCTAAATTTTAAAAGTATTTTTTTTCTTAAAGAACAGGCTTAAATACATAAGATCTGACAATTTTTTAAAAAAAATTGACAAAGTTTAACATAAAAAAAAATTTTAATCGGTGCAATTTTGTTGTTGACGCTTTTGCGTATGACATCACAAATGATGATCTGCCATTCACTGTTGCCATGAACCAGAGCGCAATATTTAATTTGCTTCTTTACTCGCATGTATTGGGAATGATATGGTTGATAGCAAGCATAGAGAGCAATATTTAATTCGCTTCTTGATTATTTTAACATGGCACCGCGGTAGACAGCAAGCCTAAACATTCAGCGCGTTAGTGGAATATGCGGCATAGCTCATCATTTGTGACGTCATAAAGACCACTCCTTGTTTGAAAAATCGGAAATTTTAAGAAATTAATTAAAAAATAACTATTGGGAAGATGAAAGTATTTTTTGGGTCCATGTTTTTTTTTTTTTTTGCTTATTCTATCAACTTCAGTGATTAAAAGTAGTACTTTTGACTGAAGGAAACAACCCCCATTGGTTAAATATGTACTGAATGACAATTATGATGACAGAATTCATTAAATATTTCCTTTTGTGTTTCTATTAATATGTATATCAATCACTCTTTGTGGCAACAACGTCATTACTCGAAAAGTAATGATTTTTTATATAATGCTATGGAAATGACTGAAAATTAATGCAGTGACACAATCTGATATAATTTTTGTTCCTTGACAGTTAATTAAGATGTTTATTGCACTGAAATCCTGGGTATTTGAAAAATGTGAAGGATGCTGAATTCACAAGTTCGCAAATCTTCTATACAGTTAATTGCTTAAAAATTAGAGCTCATTAAATTCATTTTCTGTCATTTTTTAAACATGTTTCTCTCAAGAGTGAAGTAAAACCTTGTTTCCAGTGTTTCCCCGTTCAACCTACAAAATCTGTATTTTCGTAACAGTTAGTCCTAAATGCATACTTCCAAATGTAACTAGTATGTTGTGGCCATCACGAAACTTTCTTCTATATCTTTCTTGTGAATTCTGATCAATCCCTATGCTTGAAAAGAATGCAATATTCCCAGCAAAAAAAAAAAAAACTTGACGACCGTCCGAATTTCTGAATTCCCGCAAAAGCAAAGCAAAGAACGACTTGAAAGTTATTTTAAAAGCCTTGCTTGAATTAATTAGATGTTTTATTTGTTAACAAACATAAAATGGCAACAGTTATTAATTTTAAATCATTGCGATAACATTTCCGATTATCTCCCGAAAATTAAAATCACGTGAAATAAGCAGAGAATATTGTAATTTATCTTTCTTATTGTTGCATTTATAAAGCTATTTTTATTAACACAAAAAAAAAAAAAAATCAGACCCCCATGGAGCGATTGGCGCCAAAATTGAAACAACGCCTATTTACAAATAGATTCACATTTATTCCAAATTTCATCCAGAACGTAGCATTACTTCTTGAGAAATGGCACTCACAATGAAAAAAAAAGAACATTCGATTGCGCCACCCCCTTTTCAGCTTTTGACACCAAAATAAAATCAGCTCTTATACCCACTAAGGTCTACTTGCCGATAAATTTTTCTTTCATTCCGTTCATTATTTCTTGAGATACAGCAGTCACAATTGACGACAAAAAACGTTCTACAGCTCAACCCCCGTTTGAGTTATTGCCACCAAAATTGAATCAGCACCTGTTCCTGTTAATGGCAACATATGGTCCAAATTTTGTTTGATTCCGCCAGTTACTTCCTGAGGAATAGCAAGCACGCGTAACTCAAAAAACGTCCCATTGCTCCACACCCCTTGGAGGAATTCGCGCCAAAAACCAATGGGCACAAGTTCACATAGGGGCACATATGTGTACCAAATTTCGTTCGATTTCGTGCGGTAGTTTTTGCTGTAGAGCGGCCACAAAAAACTGGTCACACACAGACGTGACACACAGGGACGTGTCGAGCCCCTCACCTTTGGGGGGGTGCAGAATTCTGAAATTGCCGACTCGAATGATGAGATTTGCCGACTGTGTATATATATATATATATATATATATATATATAGGGCCGGATTCAGACTTAACCCCACATCCAAAACTGTTTTAGGCATGGGAGGTGCTTTTTGTAGTTTAGAAAATTTTTATAAAGGTGGAAAAGGCAGGCATTTTTAAAGTTTTTCTTCTCTCAATCAATGTTTTTCTTTCCACTGGTACATGTGTTTTTTTTTCCCCTTCTGTCTTTTCCCGAATGATCTTGTCAGAGGAAGGATATCAGGAGAATGAGGCAGGAAAATCCCCAATTTTAGGGGGTCCGGTGGTTCCTCCACCGGAGATTCTACATTTTGAGGCCTTATAAGGGGTACTTGAGACTACAAAAATATCAGGAAAAAAAATAAGCAAAATACGCTTTTTAAAAGTTTTCACTATTTAGCAACGAAAGATAATTCAAAATAAAAACTGTTTTTGATACTACAAACCGTTGACATTAATCGACAGAGAAGAAGACCGAGGAAGAAGAAAAGATAATGCACTGTAACATGCTCACATCGGCTTTCTGTATAGTTAATTTATGAGCATCCCACCAAACCACCGACAAACACAACGTTGAATTAAGTATAATAAGATCAATAGTAAAAAATGTATTAAATACTTTAAAAGAAATGGTGTACAGATTTAGAGAACATGCAACAAGAACGTAATATCCTGATAATTCGCAATTAGGGCAATTCATAGTCACTTGATAAGAAACAAAACTGAAGCACTTTCCAAGAAATTTTAGAGACTCAATTAATTATTTTCAAAAAGTCGAGAACAATTAAAATTATTGAAAACACTAAATTTGTACCTTTCAGTCTCTTACATTTTAATATTTGATTGTATAGCTTTATAGAATTGTTTTAACTTTGTAAGAATCACCCATTTTAAGTTTAAAAAATGCATGTATCGATTTCTCTTTTCAAAAAAATTTTTTTTTCTATTACAAGTAGGGCAGAGAACGAAAAAGAAAAGAGGTAGAGCAATAATTTTGTTGTTACTAATGCTAATACCACTCGGACCACCGAGCTCGAGTAGCAAGTGCTAGTCGATTTAAGGCAGTGAGGGACGGCTTCCGTTTTAACGAGAACCATTTAGGTGGAAGTCTGAATAAGCTCAGACAGCAAACGATAGATGGAAGCAAAGTCTATACACAATTCGAAATTTAGAACCAAACCTGAAGACGAATAATTCCTGGTTCAGCATCCCCAGAGTTATTGACTCATGTGGAGGACTTTTATGACTGCGATATATTTAACGTGCCCCAGTTATCATCAGTGAACACGGAGGATCTCCGACCGGCTGGTATTGAACTCGGAACTCTCTAGTTACGAGCCTGGCGCTTCACCGATCAGTCCACCTCGGCGTTGTATATATATATTTATATATATATATATATATATATATATATATATATATTTGCGTGCTAAACTGGTAAACTGAATGCAGTAGAAGAAAGATAAAAGCAAATAACAACAAAAAAAACTTCCAAAATCCTGAATTCGGAATTAAATAAATAGAAAAATATGACGCATATGAGTTACGAAAATTTGTCTCAATCAATATGTTTCAGAAAAGTGAGAACCATGATTTGTACATTTTTGCTGCAGGATTCAGTAAGGATGTGAATTTGGCATATTTTGGCATCCCCCCTCCCATTTGTTAAAACTTTAAAATACAAGGTTTGCTGCTACTTTTAAGACTTTAGAGCACTAGAAATTAAAATCATTTTTTTAAGTATTCTTTTCATCATGCAATTTTTTGGTAGTTTGGGGACCCTAAGCTTAGCTTATCTTATAGGAAAATTGAGCACTGTTAATATATATATATATATATATATATATATATATATATATATATATATATATATATATATATATATATATATATATATATATATATATGTATGTATTTTTTTTTATATATATATTCCAAAATTTGTACCAATTTCCATAATATTAATTTTACTCTTTTAAAATGTTCAGTATTTTTATATTTCCCGCCTAAGAGTTTTTTGTCTTGTGTAAAATTCAAAAATATTGGGTTATTTCTGATTATGTTCTTATTTTTCGATTGATTAAAGTTTTAAACTTTTCTAGTTCTGTTTTAACCTTCCAAAAGGGCGATCGCAAATAAAGGATGAGGGATAAATTTTTTCATTTTGATAATGTATTAGAAATGGTTTTTGAATTTTAATACATTCCTTTCCACTTGTTTCGGGATAACAAGACTAGCTTGCAAAATTACAACAATTAATTTAGATTTTGAAAAAGCATTAGTATTACGCAATGCGGTACCAGAATTTTTTTTCAGTTGTCTGCTATGGAGATTAAAAAAACCCAAAAGTAATCTGCAACGTAGACCAGCTTTTGAGATTAGTCGTAACACTTAAAATGATTGAATAAGCAAAAAGGAATGCTTGAAATAAAATGCTAAATTAAAAACTTACGAAACGAAGACTAAAAAGCTTCAAAATAATATAGAAACCTGAGGCACAGGTAGTTGAGGAAGCAAGTGCTTTTGGCGTCTTATAGCCACTGAGGATACCTACAAAGATTTAGGCGCCTTTTTCATTATATTTTTCTGCTTAAAATTTGAGAAAATTTTGCCAAAAGCGGATTTTTTCTTTTTCTAATTCAGAAAAAGTCTGCAGGCCTCCTCAAATATCTGCGACGATTGTAACGTCACGCTGCTTCTGCTACCGGTTTACGCAAGTAGAAATAAGAAATGCAGACAAGTTTTTCAGGATTACGATGACTACCGTTTTCCACGAAAAAATAATTAATTAATTTAAAAAATAAAGAAAATGATTTGTGTGCAATTCCATGAGCATGCATTCCATGTACAGTATTAAAATTCTGGAAACTTTTGTGGTAAATATTACTGTAAAATGGGATGTTTACATTACAGAAGAAAATTTACAGAAAATTGTACTGAAAAAATTAACGACTGCATCGCCAATTGATACACCACGTAACCTACAATGCGAAGCACATAACACCGTATTTCCCCTGACTCGATGTGTCCCAACTGGTATGGTGGTCATCGAAGTCGCCGGCCAATACGAAGGTCCCGAAATCGAACCTGCTGCTCGTATGTTGCATTTTTTACTCTCGTTCATTCTACCGTAAAATTTTACAGTAAAATAGGATTTTACGGTAAAAGTTAATGGCAGCATGGATGGCAGTAACTTTTACCGTAAAATTTCAGGATTTTTTTTAACGGTGGACTTTAGGCGGAAAAAATCTGTATGTGACTCTGATGTTACTGTAATGTAGAGTAATTTATCTGTACCTAAATAGCAAAAATTTCTTAAAGTGGTTCAATTTCAAAGTTTTCTTTCAACTATCATGAACGTTGCGTGAAAAAAAAATATCCAAGACAAAAAGCTTTAAATTTTCTACAAAATATCATCAAGTTAAGATTAGAATTACTGTATGGATTTTTTTTTTTTTTTTTTGGTGCATAACGCAAGTTTTTATCAGTACCTAATTTGAAATTTCTTTGCAAAAAACCTAAATTTTCAATTAGTGATTAGAATCAATAAAAATGAATATAGAATTCTGCTGAAGAAAATAAGTTTTTAAAACGATATTTTTCCACCCATAAAGATTCGAATTCACTATCTTCGCATTTTTCGCACGACGCTCTAACCAACTGAGCTATTGGTTCTCCATTTCAGGATGATATGCATTGAAGCAATGCGTAATAAAAGACAAAATATGTCAGGTTTTTCAAACCAACAACGAAACTGTGTTAATTGCTTCTTTATTTTTCGTCGAAAGTGGTGAAAAAACCTTTAAAACGGTGCTTTACTTATGAAGTTAATAAAGTATTGAGGGAGTTAATGTGTTCTAAGTTCTAACAAAAAAACCACCTTTGAGAAATAATATACATGATAACAACAACAACAGCAATAATGAATATTTAACGCGGAAATTTACTGAACTCTTTAAAAAAAATCCCCCCCCCCCCCTTTTTTTTCTTTTCAATAAAAGTAAGAGCATGACTTTACGGGACAATTCTTATTTTTTTAATAGTTATTCAAGCTGATGATTTTAATATTGTCAATTACCTTAGTAAACTCCTGTATTAGGTTTAGATTTAATCGATAGTTCGTATATAAAAACAATTAGTGCTGTATGAGTGCTAGTTCAGATACAATATGCAAATGTTAAAGTAAAAAAAAAAAAATGAAATGAATTTTCTTTGGTTTATGTACTGATTCATCAAAATTGCATCAGCAATATATTCATTTTAGTATCAAAAAGCAAAGTTACAAGCATTTATGAAGGATAATTTTATAAAGGCAGTTTCTAATGAATTAACAAATTTTCCGTCTCTGTAATTACTTGAATGAAAAGGAGTACCTTTCTCTCTCTCTTTTCAGGACTATATTTTTTTGACTTACGTATTTTAACTTTTGACTAATAAATACACAAAAATCGTACAAAATTGCTATTTCAAGCTTGTATTATTTGAAATAATGAGCGCTAAATAATTCTAACAAATAAATAATCATTAAAAGCATATTATACTCACAAATAATGTTTTCCTCATTGATTGAAGACGAGAACTCAAGACTTCAAGAGTTGGGAAGAAAAACATGATGTAGTATATCGAATGTTTTATATGGTTAGTTCTTTCTCGATAAAAAAAAATCACAAGCTTTCTAAAATTACCTAATTGGCTGAACACGTTATGGAACAACTACGTACAAACTGGAAGGAAAGATGGAGGGGGGGGGGGCAGGGCCGATCCTAGCAGGTGTGCAGGGTGTGCACCGCACAAGGGCGGCCAAAGCAAGGGGCGGCCGCGGGCCGCATCATATAGTTCTTATAATCAAGCAAAATTCTTCAAGAATTTCTCACAAGATAACTTATAATAAATCGAATAAATATGCTGAATTTTAAATGTTCAATTATCAAAGTACGTAAGGTTCGATTTCCCGACAGCATAGCATAGTTTAAGAAAAATAGAAGGTTAGGGAACATTTTGTTGGTTTATTGTCCATTAATATCTACTCTTTACACACATGCTTCATTTGGTTGCAAAATTTGTGACAGAACCGTTAGGCATGGATACATGGGAGGAGAAATGAGGGAAATGGTCCCCCTCCTGAAGCATGAAAGGGTGCCTTCTAAAGGAGCACCGAGGGCGGCCACTGATGTTTACCCCCACCCTTTTATAGACCTTTACAATGAAGACATATTTTATTTATATAAAAAAAAAGAAGCGATACTGATTAGATACTCTCGCAAGCATTTCAAACAACAAATTCTGTGTTCAATAATCATGGATGCGTGGAGAGAAAGTGGAAAATTGCGACTCCCCTGGGAGTCAAACATATTTGAATGACGAACTAAAATTTTGTAATTTTCCCCCTTTACGGTAATTTTTTCTAATTAAGATACCGAATGAACTACCCGGTTTCTGAACAAGTAGAGGTCAGGGCTCTTGCACCGGGAAGCAAATTTAAATGTAACTCCAAAACGAAGATCCAAAAGGATGCCATGACCTCCTTGACGAGACTAAAGAAGGCTTAAAATTGTGTTTCTAGGACTTAAATTTCGAAAACTTTCGCTGGTTGAACCACCGATCTTAAGGACCCAATTAAGTCTCTGGTTCACCCCTTTCACGTTAACTTAATCAAACATAGCCTGAAAATGTTGGCTCTAAAATCCAAAAGTTTTCAGTGGACAGCTTTTCCTAATGTCATCAAAAATTGCTTAATGACATTTTTCGGAGTTCTTTTTCGAAATTTTTGCGATGGCGGACCCAGAAATCTATTCCTAACATTACTACCAAAGACAGTCTCAGCGTCTTTACAGATGTCTCTAATCCCACCCCCTCTCACTTAAGTATTGAATTACTTTTAAATTAAAAAAAAACCGCCTTCAAAAAATACCCAGGAACTAAAAAGCAAAAAATAACTGATTACACTTACATTCTATTTCCTACCCAAACATAGAAATGAAATTTATTTTACAATTCCAGTACAAAAATCAATTAAACTAAACACCGAATTATGAAATAAACACTGATTCAAATTACTATACGATGAATTATTTTAAATACCTAACTAAATATATACGAGCTCTTAATTTTTAATAACCTTTTGAAATCGGGGCCTCCTATAAACAACAACATAACGTAACTGATAACCCACCGAATCCCGAATTTAACACTAATTTAACTAAAGGCGAAATTAGTCTTTAAAAGTAAACCCACTCAGTTACGTTAGGTAGTAGTTTATAGGATAATATAGGATTAATTCATCGTATAGTAATTTAAATCAGTGTTTATTTTATAATTCGGTGTTTAGTTTAGTTAATTTTTCTACTGGAATTGTAAAAAATTTCATTTCTATGTTTGGGTAGGAAATATAATGTAAGTGTAATCAGTTATTATTTGCTTTTTAGTTCCTGGCTATTTTTTGAAGGCGGTTTTTTTTTACTTAAAAGTAATTTATTTTTTGCTTTTTAGTGGTGTAAATAACACGGCGAGCGTCTCGGAGACTTCCGACGATGTGAAGAAAGGCTTTTTCAAAGGTGTAACTAATGTACAAAAAAAATCGTCTTCATCATTTGTTCAACTTTATCAACGTTTGCTTTCCGAAAGCAAATGCACGAGTCACGCCCGCTCTTAGTCTCATCGTTCTCAAACAATGCCTAAAATATGATTTTAGGACTTTAATTTCTAAGAAATTCCGGATTAGAACTGCCTGGCTTATGTAACTTTTTACGGCGCTAGGCCCATCAATGGCCGAAGTGAGGTGGACAAAAGTTAATAGTTGTATTTTTTAGATATTAATATCGAAAAATATCCGAAAAATCCGCCGAAGCTTCCCAGTTTCGTTAATGTCTCCAAAGATAATACATAATGGCGCTTTTAGAAATATCCGCTTGGGAGCCCCAAAACCCTTCCTTCCCAAAAATAGCCCATAATGGATTTAGGCCGCCAGATCCCCTACCATAAGCAAAGACAGCCTAAATTTCCGTTTTAAACTCCAATTTCGAAAACTTTCGATAGGAAACGATTGAATCTCCCTCCCTCTAGCAACGTCAACAAAGGTAACCCAAAATTGCGTGTTTAAAATTTTAGTTTCATAAAATTTTCAGGGAGAGCGCGATCCTTCCTAAGTTACACTCACCAAAAATAGCTTCGAGTTGATTTCAATTTTGAAAGAATTTTAGGAATGAGCTCCAATATTACTTTCCCCTGAAGTCTCGAAAAAATTCCAGAAATTGCGTTATTTGACGTCTATTTTGAAAATTTCTCTATGCACCTTGAATATACCCGACTCTTTTGTCCTTTTAACCGAACACAAACAAAGGTGAACTAAAACTATTTTTCATACGCCAATTTCGATAAATTTCTCGGAGCAAGCCCCTCTCCTCCATCCTTCCTCTGATGTCACCGAAGACAGGCTATAAAATGCATTTTTACGACTAGTAAATTTTGGCATCTATTACTTTCTTAAAAGATGTAAATTGTACCTAAGGAGTTTCTTATTATAAAACTTTTCTTCCTTCTTATAAGTTCATCATTCTTCTGTTTTGTTTTCTTTTTTCTTTTTTTTTTTTTAAATTAGAACTTGGTATAGAAATTTGAAGAAAGATTTATATGGACTTTAAAGATTAGTCAAAATATGCAAATTACCCTTGAGGGGCGGCATATTAGGTCTTTGCACACGGGCGGCCGACACCATAGGATCGGCCCTGGGGGGGGGGGGGAGAACGAAAGAAAACACGGTCAGTAAAAGGAAAAAGTATGCTTGCTCATGTACACCATTTTCTATTTGCAAAGGAGAAACGAAGGTCAGCCTCAAAAAAGGGCCATAATAAAAGCCCTCATCCCCTCAAGTAAAAAGATCTGTATCTGCACATTCATTCGAGGAATCATCAGCCCAATGCCATTGCCTAAAACAGCGTTGCATCCTAGTAGGCTACGCCAATACACACCTTATTATGCGGTTTCGTCTTCTTAGACAATGATCGGATGCCCGACCCCCTCAAGCAGGGCTTACCCTCAAGGCCTTTTTTCGTGTCTCATTCTGAGTTCAGTAAAAAAGGCAATAGTTAGTCCAGTGCTGCCCCGTGCTGTAAACATTACCTTCCTCTTTAAATTCTGCTGCTCTTCCTATTTTACACAAATGCCGACTCGAGCAAAATCGTTATATAATGAAAAGTGGTACATTTCATGTTCCTTTTATAATTCGGCATATTTGTCCCCTCAAAAGTCAATATGCAGAAAAAAATATTATCTGCTCATATACAATTGCAACATTTGCCGACTGATTTGTCCAAAATGCCGACTGTCGAAAAAATCTGGGGGGGTGTCGCACCCCACTCACCCCCCTCTCGCCACGTCCCTGGTGACACACACACATACACACATACATACACACACACAGACAGACAGACATTTTCCAAAAATGGTCGAAATGGACTCAGCACACCTCAAAACGTTCGAATCCGTCAAAATTCGAAATTCGAAAATTTGCACGAATCCAATACTTTCTTCTATATATTAGATATAGAAGAAAGTAAAAATGGTCAAAAAAAAGATGTAGATTTAAGATATTAAAAGTTTGAAGCAAAAAATAATCTAGCTTTTTATTTGGTCCCAAAGTCCCCTATATTGCATTTGAAGAAATCACTAGCATAAAAAACAATTCAAACACAAAAAATTTGACAAAGGTGCGGTGCGACCAGTATTCACCGAGATATGAAATGCAGCGTTTTGTGATTTACACCACTGACTTTACACCCGCAGTCAATTACATCTTTTTTGGGGGGGGGGAGGAGGATTTAGCGGCTACGTTCCTTGCTAATTTTGAACTCTAATACATTTTTTGCAATTGGAAGTACACACGTAGAACTGACGGTTGCGAAAATGGAGATTTTGCAGGTTAAAGGGAACATGTTGAATAAATTTTTCTTTTTATATATATTTATTTGAAACGTTTAATTTTATATATCCCTTAAATGCTGAAGGTTTTGGTTTTTGGTAAAGTTTTATAGTGTTTTTTTTTCATACAAAAATAACGCTGACCGTGTGTATTGACCTCCCGCACCCACACGAAAGAAGTTCATTGTTGCATATTTTAGGACTGGAGCTCTTGAATATGATTCATGTATTTCTAAGTTTACATTTTCATTTTTAGTGAGACATGTAGCAAATTAAGCAATGTAAATTATCTTATAAACTTGCATTATCCAAGTTAGCATGTTCGATACTGAACATAGAATAATATTTCAAGAACGAAACATAGGAATGAAAAATATTATAAATTTCTGAATACATTATTTAGTCCTAGAAATTTGAAAATTTCCATTTTTTTATGTGTAGAAATAAACCAATGGGACGTTGTTCCCACAAAGAGTGAATTATATACATATTAATAGAAACACAAAAGGAAATATTTAATGAATTCTGTCATCATAATTGTAATTCATTACATATTTAACCAATGGGGTAGTTTCCTTCAGTCAAAAGTACTACTTTTATTCACTGAAATTGATAGAATGAGTAAAAAAAAAAAAATAACATGGATCCAGAAAATACTTTCATTTTCCCAAAAGTTTTTTTTTTTTTGAATTAATTTTTTAAAATGTCCGATTTTGAAAACAAGGCGTGGTCTTTATAACGTCACAAATGATGCAATTTGGCGCATCTTTCTACCACGTTTCCACGTTATGATAATCAAGAAGCGAATAAAATATTGCGCTCTACGCTTGCTATCAACCATATCGTTGCCAATACAAGTGAGTAAAGATGCGAATTAAATATTTTTCTCCGTGAATGGCAACACTGAATGGCATTTCATCATTTGTGATGTCACACGACAGAAACGTAAACAATGAAAGCGGGCCGATTTAAGTAATTTTTTAAAAATATTAAACTTGAACAAATTATTTAAAAAATGGTCAGATCCTACATTTTTAAGCATGCTCTTTCAGAAAAAAATACTTTTAAAATTTTGGAAGCGACCTCATTACTTTTATGTTTCCAAATATAGAGGGGGACGCGGAAATATTACAATCAAAAGAATTAAGAAGGCAGGGAGACATTCAATAGGGAAAGCTGCTGTACCCACGGACAAAATTTACTTTTCAATTTTTGCTGGTCTCTGGGAATGGATAATCGATTTGAAAAATTTTCTGGCAGAATCTACAATACTCTTTGCATCTAATTTGGCAATTTTTGTCAGGTGAAAATATCAAAGCTTTAAACTCCAAAAAAAACAGTTTCTTAAAAACCATCTTTTGGTACAACACCCCGTTCACCCCGCGGACATACAAAAAAAAAATATATATAAATAGGTCTGAGGAACTAAATTATACTCAATACATTTTCATAAGCCATTTTATATTGAAATACTTCAAACATCCATTGAAAATTACATCAAATAAAATATCCAACAGAAATTAAACTTTGAAAATTAATAGAAGGTTTTTTCCTTTTTTTTTTAATTTCCCTTAATCATTAACATCAGCGAACTCTTTAAAAAAGTTATTACTCTTCAGAGAGTTAATGATGTTATGAATAATTAATATGTTTTTAAACAAAAAAAATAACTAGATTCATAATATTATGGCTCTCTATGTACCTACATAATAACCTCAATTTGTATGCAAATTGAAATCTTTAACCAAAATTAACCCATTACAAAAAAACTCAGTTTAGATTAAACCAACAAAAATCTATAAAAGTCGATTTCAAATGAAAACTGTGGGATTGACGGTCTGTAGATCCTACAACAAGTGGGGGTTACTTCAACACTATCTTCAAGCCCTACTTCAAATTCATCATTGGTGAAACCAAATTTCGGACGTTGATGACAAGGCACCATTTTGAGGTATTTCACAATGTAAGAAGACCCACGTGTGACCCAAGGAGACTAAAAATTGCCGTCCGTGGGTACATATGGTTATGTGTCCTTGGGTACAAAGGTACGCCATTTTGGTTTTGCAAGCCAGTCACATCGACAAGACCACAGTTTTAAAACATTAAAAATCAGAAACAAAACCTTCAAAATGTAGGGAATCATGATACCTACAACAAAAACGAATAATACAATCCACAACAGACGAAAAAAAAGAAATTGCTCATGTTTTTTTTTTATTTAAATTCTACTAAAACCGAAAAAAAAAAAAAAAAAAAAAATGTGTTGGAATCTTAAATGTTCGTTTGATGGCGTTGAAACTTCCTGGGGGTGCTGGAGAGGGCTGTGATACACACGTTGAACCCCAATTAGGATCTCTCTCGACGATACCCAGAATTTCCCGACCAACGTCCGTAGGCGTAGGTACAACCGTCCGTGGGTACAGCAGGAGTATACTTTCTGAAACCTTTGAACGTTTACAAGATAATATTATTTCTATCTAATGTTAATTTTTCCTTTATTGAGTTATAAAATTAACTTCTTTAAAATGATAGTTGGTGTCCCAAACGATTATCTATTGCTGCATATATAAAAGAAAGATCAAACTGTTGTCTCCCAAGTTAGAGAGGGGGATCCCTAACTTGAGACAAAGGGCATTTTTTTTCGTTTTATTTTAAAAGGTACATATCTACACAGCTGTACCTTGTCCTCAGGTGCAGCACTAAGGCACATCCTAAAAATAGAATTCTTCGTTCAAATGGAAAACGTAAGATCAATCTACTATACTAAAGGTAAAGGTTTAAAACTGTCCCAGGTATGGGCACTTGACTGTAATTTTTCTAAGTTGTTAAATGTAGTACAATTTTCAATGTCTTGATTACAATATAATAAATTAATATGTTTTCGCGCATAAAAATTATTTTTTATAGAATATGGTATTGTTTTCGTAAGTCATCACGGGACGCGGGAGATTCCCGCCCCGTCAAGGTAACCAAACGTCAGCAGCCAACAGAAGTAAATCCACCGCCAAAGACGAAAGAAAATAAAAGCGACCAAGAACAAGATTACACGACAGAATAAGTTGGAGTTTTTTGGGTTTTTCACCCCTCTGTATCTCAGCCCCATGAAGACCCCGGGAGTTGATTTTTGGTACACTCAATCTCTAGTGGCCCCGTAGGTGACGCCGTAAACCAAAATACAATCCCCTGGACCATGGGGGGGAGGAGGTATTAAAGTTATAAAATGACTGTTCAAAAAAGTTTTCGCTTTCTTTGACAGGGCTACAGCCCAGACGAAAAAAGGAATCAAGCTGAAATTTCGCACACACATTCCTTGTGCCCTACTGATGTGCCTTTTGTGCCATTTGACCCCCCTCCCCTTCCCCCCCCTCGTTTTTACCCCCCAAATTGTACCTTCCCGGGGTTCTATCACAGCCCCCCGGGGGGCTACGGTAATGATTTTTTGTATACATATTCTTGGGGGGCCATTGAGTACATATACAAAAATTCAACCCCCAGGGACATCATGGGCCGGAGTAATTGAAGTTTGAAAATTACTAATTTTCCCTAAATTCTTATGTACTTACTCTCAGCTCATAGGGTTTGTTTATCTCTGACTGCACAGTTGCAAGGTTAGAACAGATCTAACAGTTATTCAAAAGTTGTCTTAGGAAATGAAATTCAATCAAGACTAAAACGGATCCAACAGTTGCAACTAGACGTTAAATCGCGGATATCACAAATTTGCCACAGCGACTGCGCATGCGCGCAGACTTAGCTCATTGGGCTTTCTGTTTTCAGATTCTATGTTGTTTGTTTATACTTAAGCAGAGAAACAAATTATTGAATGAGATTAGAATGCTGTCCCCCCCCCCCCCCCCCCCAAAGTTTTGCCGATACGAAATTTCCTTCCCCCTGTTTTTCAGTTTTGATATATTTATGGAGGGAAGAAATTTTAAATGTTGCGCGAAACTGGGGTTAAACCATTACAATATTTTACGTGACAAATTATATGAAACTGTACGCATATGAATACGGCACATATAACTTTTTAATTGAAAGCGAAAAATAGCACTTTTTTATTGGTTTGCTTATTTTCTAAATTAACGGATTTTTCACAAACAACACATAATGAATTGAAAATATATAAAATACGTGTGTGGATATCCGTGCTTTGCAGTAATTTGTTAGCTGAAAAAAATTTTGCAATTAATTTAAGCAAGACTTTTAATGAGCTTAGTCCGCGCGCAAATGCGCATTCGCTATGGCAAATTTGGGATATCTGCGATTTGACATCGAGTAAAGTTGTATAGATCTTCTGACACATTCAGATTTAAAATATTTAATGGCTTAGTTTTTTTTTTTTTTTTGCTTGGTGATAACATGCGTTATTTCGTTTTTTAAATGAACTTTTAAACAAAACTAGGTATTAAACAAGACAAAGACTTCTATCAAGAAAAAGATAAATCAACAAACAATTAAAATTATCTTATAAAACGTAAAATAATCCACGATTTAAGAAAAAATTTAATTAAACAAAAAGTGAAAAGCTAGATTAAAATAGCCCTCAAGCTGTAAAACATTTAAAGAAACCTTCATGAAAATGTTGAATAATCTGTCAAATAAAGAAACTGTAATAGAATTTATTGCGAAGTTGTAAAATACTCGAAAACAATATAATTTAAAATATAGTATTTTATTATTCAAGAAGTTTTCTTTGCAACAGAGAGGATACAAGGATTGCAATAAAATTTAAACCGCCCAATTCTCGCAAATTGAACATAGAATCTTAATAGTCAGAAAATAACTTGACGTAAATTTAGGCTAGCCAATATTGTTCCTTAAAAACACAAAACAGCGTTGTTTCAATTGAAAATTTTCTGACTTGAAGTTCTCAATTCTAAAAATACAGACAAAGTAATAATATCAATGCAAAAAGATGTGATATCTCATCAAAAACAACCCTGTTGTAAAAATTTCCCCGCCAAGAAAACCTTGAACTTTTCCGCACAAAAAAGAAAACCTGCATCCTAAATCCAAAAACCCTCAGCCATAAAAAGTTATGATATCTAGTGTTAGCTAAAGCGAGCTAAAGTTATGATATATGCTCGCCAAGTATCTGCCAAACTATCATCCTCCCTCTTCTCCTTTTTCATCACAGCTACTTCCATTAGAACCTCCTCCCACCTTCAACTCCTCAGAAATATGGATAGATCTTTTAAATTGTTTATCTTGTTTGGCGGGAAGCTTTTCAAAGTGAAGTGGTTGTTTGGTGAGCAAAAAGCTTCCCGCCAAACAAGATAAACAATTTAAAAGATCTATCCATATTTCTGAGGTGTTGAAGGTGGGAGGAGGTTCTAATGGAAGTAGCTGTGATGAAAAAGGAGAAGAGGGAGGATGATAGTTTGGCAGATACTTGGCGGGAAAACTAGATATCATAACTTTTTATGGCTGAGGGTTTTTGGGTTTAGGATGCAGGTTTTCTTTTTTGTGCGGAAAAGTTAAAGGTTTTCTTGGCGGGGAAATTTTTACAACAGGGTTGTTTTTGATGAGATTAAATAGATTACAGCTTCGGGATAGCGTAAAGGAAATAAGACGATTAAAAAATTTAAGAAGGGTGGGGGGGGGGGACTTTTTCATGAAAAGGAGGGGGAGGGTAAGGGGGAGACGAGTATAAATAGTTTCGAAACCGGAAATTTCGAAATTTCCGGACAGATCGCTTTTTTGTCTAACTTTCTACTCAAGGATACTCAAAACCGAATGCTACAGTCTCAATTTTTATTGGTTTAGTGGCAAAAAAAAAAAAAAAAAAAATGTCGTTTGGTCCACATTGTGTGGACTTTTCGTTCTTCTTTTATACACTCATGAAGGGGCTTGCAGTTGACAGCCCCGAAACAGCTGTTTGCTGAGTTTTTAACTCTATTTTAATACTTTATTTGTACTTTATACACGTTGTTGTCGTTTTACTCATTGTTATCAATTGTCTGTAAGTCTCAGAATTTTATTTAAAATTTACTAAAAAAGGCAGTAAATCCAATTCGAAATTACTTAGAAGTTTCAAACGAATTCCACCGTACGCAGAAAATTCGCTCTTTCGATTGACAACAATATTTTAAATGTATGAGTAAGTTTTCACTACCAAAATTGAGAAAGAGGGCTAATTTGGTTTTTATTTAATGTCTCTGGTAATTAAAGTCATACAAAGAGGAAGTTCAGCTAGGAACACCTTCGATTAAATCAGCTTTGAAACAAAAGAAGAATGATCAGTAAGTTACCGCCCATTAGCCAGGGCTAAGGCAGAAATACACAAAATACACCGCCAGCTCAGTCATTCCAGCCGAGGACTGCAGTTTCGTGCTTGTTAGCCCTCATCAGCCCAGCATAGGAAGTGACTGAGCTGGAGGTGGAAAACCTCTTAAGGAAGCCAAGAGTGCTAAACAAACTGGTAGCTAATATAGAATTAGCACTGACCAGACGAGTGACCGAAGCAATGGTTCGGTTCAACTCGAAGATAGAAGGCAAGGTTATACCAGTTTGTTTGCCACTCTTGGCGTTCTTAAATGGTCTTCCACCTCCAGCTCAGTCACTTCCTATGGTGGGCTGATGAGTACTAATAAGCACGAAACTGCAGTCCTCGGCTGGAATGACTGAGCTGGCGGTGTATTTCGTGTAAAAGAAGAATGATTAAAAACGGTTCAACCGTTTAGGAGCTCGCCATGCCACAGACAGACAAACATACACACATACGTCAAACTTAAAACTCCTTTCCTTCTTTCATCGGGGGTTAAAAACTATGTTCTTTGACATTTTAGTGAGGACTAAGATTTTAAATATATGTCAACTTCCATAGTTCCATTTGTTTGGTAAAAAGATTACATAAACAATTTAAACTGATTCCTGGATTTTTTACCCCCGTACAGTAAACAGAAATCAAAAGACTACGATTTTGGAAATTCTTGGAGCGAAATAAACTTTTAATTAACCATTGGTAATGTTCCTGTTTTGTTGCTTGGGTTGAAACATCACGCATGTTATGCAATATATGTGCTCCTGTAGCAACATATAGTATAACTTCGTTATAACGATTGCCAAGGGGCTGGGAAAAGTCATCGTTAAATCAAGGATATCGTTAAATCGACGAGCATAGACATTCAACGCAGTTAAATCCGGACCAGTGAAATCTACCATTAAATTGAGGAAATTGTTAAATCAGGTAGAGTCAGGTGGGGTGGAATGGGTATGTGGGGTAGAATGGGTAGTTTATTTATCTTTCGAGTTACACAAAAGAAAAATATTAAAGAAAAAAAAAATTGAATTTTGACCTCTTGAATTCAAATTATGTTTTTCGCAATCATGAGTGTGTGTGTGTATGTAGGCGTGTGTGTTTATGTGTGTGTGGGGGGTATGTGTGTTTGTGTGTAGGGGGTATGTGTATGTGTGTGTAGGCATGTGTGTTTATGTCTGTGTGCAGGTATGAGTGTGTGGGTAGTTGTGTGTATGAGTGTTTGTGTGTGTGTGGGGGGGAATGTGCATGTGTGTGTAGGCATATGTGTTTGTGTCTGTGTGAAGGCATGAGTGTGGGTAGTTGTGTGTATGTGTAGGCGTCTGTATGTATGCGTGTGTGTGTATGTGTTTGTGTGTGTGCGTATGTGTTTGTATGTGTGTACGTGTTTGTGTATGTGTGTGTAGGCGCATGTATGTGTGTGTGTGTACGTGCGTGTATGTATGCGTGTAAGTGAAGGTATTGACGCAACCTGGAGACGGTTTTCGCTAGAGGAGCAGCATCGTGAGGCGGCCGGTCGACGGTGATGCTGAAGAGGGTGCTGGCTGGAAAATAAAATGATAGGACCTCAAAACAGTCAAATGAAAGCAATAAGCAATCGTGATTGCTCAATAAATAAAACATTCATGTTATTTACAATAGTTTGATTTTATTTTGGTTCGAGAAACAACTGAATGGTAACAGTCAGTTTAGTGGCAGCCTTCTTGTAAGTTACATTGTAAAAATCAAAACTAAATGATATCGTTGAAACTTTGTTTTCAGGATTTTGTTTGTATTTAGATAGCATTCTATTGCTGTTATTTTCATAAAAAGAAGTCTCCTTTGTAAACTGAAAAAAATCAGAAAATATATATATATATATATATATATATATATATATATATATATATATATATATATATATATATTCCATAGATTTTAAGAAATATGTTAAAATTTTTTAAGTGGGGTGGAATGGGTATAATATTAGGCTTAATGACATAGGCTGTCGAATTAACATTTTTTCTCATTAAAAGATATTCTCTGAAGTAAGTTGTTTATTTTATCAAAAGTTTTATATTCTGAAATCCTTATGTCATAGATTTGCTTATAGTTACACTAAATCTGGTTGGATGGAAGACACCATTCTTTAAAGAATGGTTCAAACTTTTCGCAAGACATCTGAAAAGACATGTAAGCTAGCTGACCTATGAAACTGTAAAGCATGCTATCGATCAGTGGCGCACCCACGGAGGGGGCTAAGGGGCTTAAGCCCCTCCCAGAGATCAGATGAAATTTAGAAATGGCCATAATCTCCTTGACCAGACCAAAGAGAAGGCCTAAAATTGTGTCTTTTAGAAATCAATTTTGGGAAGTTTACAAAATATTTGAAAATTACTCTTCTTAAAATAGGCTGCAGTGTGTTTTCTTAATTTGAGCATAATTAAGTTGGCGTGTGTCTTTTATGATTTACAAATTTAAACTGATTTTGTGGTTCGATAGATAGAGAGAGAACGTACTGAGAACAGGAGCGCAATTTTATTCTTCCCTGAAATTTTGTAAAGTTAGTATATACAGTCGGATCTCGATAACTCGAAGCTTATGACTCGAATATTTCTTTATCTCGAAGTTTTTATTGGGTCCCAAATTCTTGAGACTGTTGGGGATACTTTTCATAACTCAAACTTCCAATAACTCGAACGTTTGGTCGGTCCCTTGGGACTTCGAGTTATTGAGAGGGACTTTGCCTCTCTATTCACGTATCAGAGTTCCTTAAAAAAATTCTAGCACCTCACAGGAAAAAATCCTGAGTGCGCCACTGCTATCGATAGTGAAATTATCATTTGCTTACCGCCTAATACGAGTCATACCATGCAACCACTAGGCAACGCCAGAGCTGACTAAATAAATTGAAAACCTGTCTGATCAAACTCCCATTCCCCACTAAAATTATGCTGAAGTACAATATCTACAGGAGATTGGGTGCTAGTTGCATAGTGTTAAGAAATTTAAAAAAAAACACGCTTTCGTAGCAAAATGAACTAAAAAGTGAAAAATAATCTTTGGATGATAGTAGTTGACCAATCACTTAATTTTAATGTAATACAAAAAAGCGTGGGGTGCTGTCTATTTACATTTTTGCTTGGACAACAAATGGAAGAAATTCAAGACAACTGATGAGAAGCCCCCCACGCTTTTTTGTATTACATTAAAATTAAGTGATTGGTCAACTACTGTCATCCAAAGATTATTTTTCACTTTTTAGTTCATTTTGCTACGAAAGCGTGTTTTTTTTTTAGTTTTTGAAACTATTATTTTATTTTTCTGTTTTTTAGTCTTATGTTGGAGAATTATCAGGCGACGAAATTATTTATAAAACGAGTGCGAGGTAATATCTTAAAGGTAAGACAAGGGCACCCCGATGGGAAGCTACTGTGAGTCATCGATGCATGTTTGCGGAAATAATATTTATTATTACTTTGAAAATTTGAGATGCATTTGAATAAAAGTTTTGTTCAACAATGGTCTGATCAGCAATGAATTTCCAATTGAAGGCTCACCTAAATTTTGGCATGAAATTAGTTAAAAACAATTATATTTCATGTTCTAATTACCTTGGAACATTGGAACAAATTTTGTCTGATGCAGAAAAATTAAAGGTTTTTGTAGATATTTTTAAATAATTTTTGCGAGCATTTTTTAATGTATTTTTTTTAATTTTTCCTTTTTCACATTGTTGGATTTATGCCAAAATATTGATTAAAATTGGTGGAAACTAACAATTAAAAGAGTTAATTAATTAATTTGATTATAGAATATTGCATTATCATCGGGTCTGAGTTGCAGTGAAATTACAGACTAATAGATTTTTATCATTATATAAATATATTTTTGTGAAAAAATAATAAATAAATTCATGTTTTCACTCTGAAATTGAATTTGAAACAATACTACCCATTTCAACCCACACCATGGGGTGGAATGGGTATAAAAACAGACTTTGAAATGATAGCTTTTTTACTAAATACTAAAATTATTTCAGTAATAATAACTATGGATATGTGAAGTGTATTGTTGAAATGTAAAAACTCAGTTAAGGTTTTTTAACTGTTGTACATCAAATTTGAATAGTTTAATAATCATTTCAAAAATACCTGTTCTTATACCCATTCCACCCCACCTGACCCTATCGTTAAATCGAATTCATATTGTATGTGTATAAACTACACAAGCTGAAACCCAGAACATAAAAGGGTTTTTGCTCCTTTCCTAGAAATCGATTTTTCTTAAGTCTGTGTTGAAAATGTCATTTTTTTTTCCTATGAATTCTCCAATTTCTCAGAATTTCCATTTTGATCTTCCTAGAAACTTTTATTACGGTTGAATTTTATAAAAATGTACACCATTAAATTCTCATTGCCTTCTTATCTTTATTTCCGCCGACAATGTTGTTCTTTAAAATGCTTCACATTAAGATTGAAAGATTCATAGATCCTAATAAAAGACTTGGAGCTTCTTTGCGACAATTTTACTCTTTACCGTAGTTCTCTTTTCAAATAATACATTTTAAAGCTTGTATTTCCCAGGCTGAAAGAGGCTATCTTTCCCAGAATCCGATGATTGATCCCTCTGCGTCGAAACTTTTTAAAAGCTCATATATTTCAACCCTATATTATTTACTTTCGAGACTGGCATTTTGATAAAAAGCTTTCTTGACGTTTCGGAAAGTGAATTTGCTCTTATTTTTATGAAAAGGCTTTTGTGAGCGTGTATGTTCTCAGAAAAACTAATTGCAGCTTTTTACTTCCTTTTACAAAAAAGGAAGTATTGTATTCGCGGAAAAATTTTAACTCAAAAATCGACCTTAATTTCCATTTTGCTCACCCTCGAATGAATGTTGAGTTTTTTTTTTCGACTCGACCACACGTGCATATATACGTAAGAACGCATAGACGCCCGAAATATCCATTTTGATACAACGAGTTTTCTTGTGATGTCTGTATGTATACGAATGTATGTATGTATGTGCGTATGTGCGTATGTATGTCGCATACCTCAAGAATGGTATGTCTTAGAAAGTTGAAATTTGGTACGTAGACTCCTAGTGGGGTCTAGTTGTGTATCTCCCCTTTTGGTTGCATTCGGGTGTTTATAAATGGTTCTTTCCACCTTTTTGGGGGGAAATCATTGTTAATTTCGATGTAAACTCAAGTGGTGTTATAATTTTGCTGACACTTGGCGATATACCGCCAGTCTTTTGGTCGCCAAGTTTTGTCGCCAACTTGGCGACAAATTTGGCGTTTTTTTTAAAAATCTGATCGCAATTTGGCCACTGTTGGTGATTTTTAGAGAGTAAACTATTGAATCACATTAAAATTGCCAGTAATGGGGAAATGACATTAAATTGGAGTAAAAGGAAGTCATGTGATGCACACATCAGCTCGTTTTCTGCTATACTTGAGAGGAAAATATAGGGACCCTGTTTCATAGAATTCTGGAAATGCAATTAGTTTTGTTTGTTGATGTTGATGTTTTTTCCCCTTATCACGAAAGTTATACATTTGCATGATTTCTATTCAGATATATACTTTTTTAAAGTGGTTATAAAAACTGCAAAAAGAAAAAAAAAGTGCTGAAACTATTTTATAACTGTAAATAGGCATCAAATTAATAAAAAATAAAAAGAAAAAATGTATTATAACTTAATATTTAATGTACAGAATTCATTATTTTTTTCTCCTTTTTGTTTTTAGCGACGGGTTTTTCAAAAAGTTTTATTTTTACTGAGGATTAAGCCTACTAGTATTTTTTCATTCTTAAAATATGCGATTTCTTAAATGAATGAATTACTAACGTTTTAATGCACAAAAATTGCAAATTACGGGGTTACAAGGAACCCATTTTTCAATACAAAGAAGTGTGAGCTTTTATATGAAAAGCCATCTAAGGAAAGTTTTTCTCGGACGCTTTCCTCGGATGACTTTCAAGGGCGCCCATATGGGGGGGGGGGGCAAGTGGGGGCTCAAGCCCCCTATGATACCAGACATAATAGGCTTAATATGTATAGCCTGGAGCAAAGGAGGGTCAGAGGAGTCATGATTCAGTTGTTTAAATTTATCAAAATGAATGATGTTAATGGATTAAATTTTTGCACCGAAAGCAGGACGAGGGGTCATTGTTTTAAGTTATTCAAATCTCAGGCCAACCTGGAAATAAGGAAAAACTACTAAAGCTTGACCGCGAAGAGAAGGCGGCTGACCTAGAAGCAAACACATCATTTGTATCGTTTGTAATAGGTTGATTGTTATTATTTTATGACAGATAGGATCATTGAGAACGACTTCCACTTTTAGGTGCTTTCTGGTTGATTCTACCCATCACAAATGATACAAAATGAGGTTTTGCTTCAAGGTCACCTGCCTTCTCTTCGCGGTCAAGCTATACTTTAGTAGGGTTGTGGGCACTTGGAACAGCTTACCGGAAGAGGTGGTAATGAGCAAGGGGTTGGCTAGCTTTAAGAGGGCCGTTGATCTTTATTGGGGACTAATAAATTGACTAGGACCAGCCTAGCTGAGCCAAGAGCCTGTTGCTGGTCGTCACATTTGTATTTATTTTTATTGTATTTATTTTTAGCACTTTTTTCTTTGCAAAAATGTAAAAACATTTCTTCTCTAGCCATTAATGAATAAGTTATTAAAAATGTCAAACTTTAATAACTCTAATCTGTACTGAAATTGGTTTCCATGGGAAAATATCCTGTAAACCTATGGGGAAAATATCTGAGCCCCGTCTTTAAACTTTGCACATGGGCGCCCATGCTTTTCATCCAAAAGCTCACACTTCTTTGCATTGAAAAAGTGGTTACCTGTAACCCCGAAAAACGTGTCTGCAGTAATTTGCAATTTTTGGTCATTAAAACGTTGGTAATTCATTTATTTAATTTTCAAGCACAAAAGTATTTATTTGTAAGATGATTTTTTCCTTAAATTTTTGAAGGGGAAATAGATTAAAATGCTTAAACGACTTTAAGCTTTCTCTGAGGAAATTTTCTGCCCGAAAAAGTCTGACCTCCTTCTATTTATAGATTGAAGCACAAATAAATCTACAATAAACTGCACGTTACTTCACAATAACGCAATGTCCGAAAAAAAAAAAAAAAAAAAAAAAAAAAAACCTTCAATAGATCTTTCGCTTTCATTTCTTGTCAAATATTTCCCCCAAAACAGTTTATTCGTTCATAAATAATGAAGTAAAGCCCGTAATTGAGCCTTTACCTTGCAAGTTACGGGCCATTGCACCCTTTTGCCTCATTTGGCCCCTTTCTGAACATTAGGGGCATTTGAAGTTGAAGCCAGTCTGGGATTAGCTACAAACATAATTTGTTTCCTAGGATGATTTCTCGAGCCAGTACTGGCTCTTTTTATGTCGGCTCAAAAGATTATCATCGATTTATGTGGAGGAGTGTTGATCGGTATTTCTTCCATTGTATTTCTTCCCAATACAGTAGACCCTCGTTTTACGCGTTTTTTTTTTTTTTTTTTTTTTGAGCAATCACGATTGCTTATTGCTTTCATTTGACTGTTTTGATGTGCTATCATTTTATTTTCCCGCCAGCACCCTCCGCAGCATCACCGTCGACCGGCTTCTCACGATGCTGCTCCTCTAGCGAAAGCCATCTCCAGGTTTCGTCAATATCCTACACTTACACTATACATACACGCACCTACACAGACACACATACACAAGCATACACACATACATACGCCTACACAAACATACGCAAACACATACACACACACAAACACATACACAAACACACACCTACACACAACTACCCACACACTCATGCCTGCACACAGACACAAACATGCATGCCTACACACAAACATCCCCTACACATAAACACACATACCCTCCCCCCACACACAAATACACACGCCTACATACACACGCACACACTCGTGATTGCGAAAAACATGATTTGAATTCAAGAGGTCAAAATTCAAATAATTTTTTTTTTTTTTTTTTTTTTTTTTCGGTCTCGATTATACGCGGTTTAAGATTTGACACCTTTATTTTATTTTACGCGGATGAGTTTCGGTTTTACGCGGATGCGGCAATACAAACACATAAAATTTTCACCTCTTTCAAAATCCAAACTCCTAAAGATTGCAGATTACACGTAATAAGCGTGATAAGTTCAGATACACGTGATAATAATCGAGCTTGGGCCACTTTGGAGACATTTTTTGCGATTGGTTCCAGCAGAGCTCTTTTCAGAAGTAAAGTTATTAAACTCACACAGTTCAGAACTCACTGGAAGAAGAGCTTTTAGGAGTGACAAAGGAGGCCAAAACAAACGAGGATACCGATGTCGGTGACACACAACCAAAAACTATCGCATTGAAAATTTTGAGCCATTCCTAGACAATAGAAATGATCTTTCTGATTTGTTAGTGAAGGAAGATTCTATCATTGAAGATTCATTCATGGAAATGATCATAGATGCGTTAATGCTCTGCAAAGAACAACAGAGAAAAATTCTTGACTGCCAAAAAACTATCATAGCCAACTCCTTTTCACAAACACTAAACTAATTTTTTTTCCCCTTTATGCATGTTGTGCATAGAAATCGATATAAGTATACATTAAACTTATTATAAAATTAGTCATCGCTAGAATGAAGTATTTTTTTATCTACGGAACCTAACCCCTATTTTAACACTACTGTTAGGTCTCAATTTAAGTGGTTTTGATTTACGCGGCATTTCCGAGGAACGTAACCCCGCGTAAAACGAGGGTCTACTGTATAAGCACGCAACAGTCTTTGATGTTGTGAAAGTTTCTCCTGTATACTTATTTGTTAGTAATTCTTGCGCTAAGCATTTCACGTTTCAGAACTTCAAGTATTTACATTTTGATCAAAATATAGCTTTTAAAAATGTATCTTAACATTTATGAGTCATTGCATTATGTGTGTATCGTGATATAAATATTCCGACTTTTCCTGAACATATAATCTAAAGTATGAATATTCCGACAACTGCTAAATGCAAAATTATATATTAATATAAAATATCTTAAGAATTATTAATCTAATAAATGGTGTTTAAATAAATTTCTCTGAAATGCGAATTAGGACCATTCCACCAAAAAGTCCCCAATTTGTCCCACACGTGACAGTTGATATATTTCATTCAAAAGTAATTATTTTAAACTAGTGGTACCCGCACGGCTTTGCCTGAATTAGAAAATTAAAAGGTCTTTTGGTTCGCCTGTATATTTACAAATGTATGGTGAAGTTTCTCGCCAATTGGCTTGTGCCCATGTTACGGTTCCACGTTATGATAATTTCGTAATTTACTCGTCTATCTTATGTTAATTTTGTTCTTAAAATTGGAATAGAAAAAGAACCGCATCGAATTTTCAGAAAATCGCTTCGAGGTGCACACCCCCATGCTACAAACTAACTTTGTGCCAATTTCATGAAAATCGGCCGAACGGTCTAGGCGCTATGCGCGTCACAGAGATCCTGACAGACAGGGAGACTTTCAGCTTTATTGTTAGTAAAGATAAAGATAAAGAAGATAAAGATGGTATTGACGAAAGTTTTTGCTTAAGAAATCACACATACGTTTGAGATTTCTTAAGTAAAAAAAATGTTCATTGCCCTTTTAAATTAATACTTTTAATCTTTACTCATAATAAAGTTGAAAGTCTGTCTGGATGTCGGGATCTCTCTCTGTCGGGATGTCTGGATCTCTGTGACGCGCACAGCGCCTTGACGTTCGGCCGATTTTCATGAAATTTGGCACAAAATTAGTTTGTAGCATGGGGGTGCGCACCTCAAAGCGATTTTTCGAAAATTCAATTTTGTTCTTTTTCTATTCCAATTTTAAGAACATTTTACCCAGCAAATTATCACAACGTGGACGATTAAATTACCAAATTATCATAACGTGGAACCGTAACATGTGCGAGCAAATGAATGTAGCAAATTGGCGAGAAATTCATCATCCATTATTTGTAAATATACAGGCGAACCAAATGAGCTTTTAATTTTATACCGTGGAATGGCCCATTAACAACATGGCAAATGAGGGATTTATGAGCTAATTTAATTATGTTTCGAAAGAATCGTTCCAAATTTCATTGTGCAAATTAATTTATCTTAAAAGTTTGTGGTTGTTGTGAGCTATAACAGAAGCCAAGAGTGCCCCCCGGGGGAGGGAAGGGGCGTCATAACGCATCATATTAACTCAGATCTTCGCTTTTACTACACTTGTTATCTCTATCATCATCTCTTACATTTAAGTTTATATTTAAGCGGTGCAAAGGTAACCAAGAGACTTAGAGAGAGAGAATGTTTTGCCAAACGGTTCCATTTTTCACCGCGGTGCGCCCTAGGTTGAGGGTGCCAGTTTTTCGCCCGTGTTAAGGGTGCAATTTCGGCTCCGTATAAGGTGCCGCTGGTGAACAAGCTTTTCACCCTTGAAAGGTGCCAAATGCAACCTGCAGTTTTAACAGTGTATCATGGTATGTCCTAATATTGATCCACAACAGCATGACAGCCTAATGGTATGTTTGAGGCATGACTCAGACACATGTGCTGGAAATCACGAAAGGGCTCCCAGGAGCCATTTTGTAACACGAAAATGCTCAGTCACACATAGCAAGAGTGTTAGATTACTTCATCTTCCACATATCTCCTTTTCGCTTCGTGTATTCATGTGGCCCAACTGGGTAATAAAACCTCCATTCATTTGGGACTTTTTGTGTAAAAAATGATCATTTTGCTTTCATTTTGTAGCCACTTACTTTTTCAATGTTGTTCTCACGTATATAAAATTTCGTTTCATTCTGAGACCTTTTTCTTGGTACGTCGAAATTGTTTTGTTATAGGGTGTATTTGAACCCATCCTTTACGAAACAGCGGTTAAACAAAAAGTACCAAATAGATTAGCCCAATCCTTAAAAGTTCCACGATGGATCTAGTCTTAACGTTGCATTTAGTGTAGCAACATTCCTATATTTCATTCACTAAAGAGAATAAATTTCATCTCATGAAGTTTTATTTTTCTATGTTTTAAAATGATGGTTCAAGTATGAGACTCTCTCAACCATATCTTGTTTAAATTGTTTTTTCTTTTAAAGAACATATAAAACATCAAACGATCTATTTAATGGGGTCATTTCCAAAATTTTAAAAGCATTTTTTTCTGAAAGAGCATGCTTAAAAAACATAGGATCTGACCATTTTTTAAATAATTTGTTTAAATTTAATGTTTTTAAAAAAATACTTAAATCTTTGCGCTTTCACTATTTACGCTTCTGCCGATGACATCACAAATGATGAAATGCCATTTAGTGTTGCCATTCACAGAGCAAAATATTTAATTCGCATCTTTACTCACATGTATTGGCAACGATACGGTTGCTGGCAAGCGTAGAGCGAAATATTTCATTCGCATCTTGATTATCATAACGTGGAAACGCGTAGAAAGATGCGGCGAAGTGCATCATTTGTGACGTCATCAAGACCACGCCTTGTATGAAAAATCGGACATTTTTAAAAATTTATTCAAAAATAATTGTTGGGAAAATAAAAGTTTTTTCTGGGTCCATGTTATTTTTATTTTTGCTTATTCTATCAATTTCAGTGACTGAAAGTAGTACTTTTGACTGAAGGAAACAACCCCATTATTTTAGTATTCACGGTTTCTTTTCAGCTACTGATAATATAATCTATATCGAATCAAAAATTCAAATCTCTAATAGGGTTTAATGTACTTACACTAAAATTACATCAAAAGCCTATTCTATAAATAAGCATACAATAAGAGTCCTTCTCCTTCAGAATTTTTCACCACTTGATAATTACTAATAACTGTAGTGTAACTATCTTATTTTAAATGTTAAAAAGTTAATTGAAAGAACATTAAATCACAGTTGCGTAATCGAACGCAAACTTCTTATCTTTATTTCTTTCTAAAACTACGCAATTATATTTTAAAAGAAGTTTAGTCTTAAGTACCGAACAAGATGGGGGGAAAAAAATCACTTCTTTATGGTGGAACTGAATTAGTTTTAAAAAAGCTATTATAAGACTTATATAATTCACCATTAGGTCTTTTTTTAAACTCCTGAATTATTAAACTTGATACATTGAATGATCAAACGTCTTAAATTTTTCTAAAAGCGTTACTTTAGAGAAAAGATGTTTTACCGTTTAATTACTTTACTAGAATAGCTAAAAAATAAATGTATTCAATTAATAGGAAAAGAGGAACGGCACATACAAAAAAAAAATAGTCAGATAATATTAATTAACGTTAATTAACATTATTTTCACGTCCTTTTAGCATATGTAACAAAATGAATTTTTTCAAATCAAATGAGAGAAAAAAATTAAAAGCGAGAAAGCTTTACAATGAGATTTCTTTGACCGTAATGTCTTTCTTTGTTAATTAATTTTATTTTTATAATCATGAATAATTTGGAAAGAAGTCTTTCAATTAGCCGCCATCGATACCGTTAGCTTAGGAATGCAATATTTTACTTATTTTGAATGTTTGTCAGTACGTGTGGTAGATTTCTCACGGCGCTAAAAACTAATTAACTTCCCTTGTTTACTAACTTTCTCTTTAACTCTTCGTCAACATCTTGCTTTGAAAAACCGTTTTCAGGGCTCTCCAACCTACGGCCCGCGAACAGATTTCGTCCAGCCCGCGGGAAGCTTACAAACTTTTATTTTCCGGAACGGAGACAGTCTCGTTGGAAAAATAATTGAGATAGTATTTTTAATTACAAATAATTACTTAAAATCTTTTTACCGTGAATTTAAATCGTTTTTTAATCATTTTTTACCGTTAACTACGTTTGCAGCACCCATCTCTCTTTTTACTCTTTCCGAGAACAAATCTATTTTCTTTCGCGCCACATTCTCCCGTTAGTCCCCTGGCATTGGGCCTTTCCTGGCCCCAGGGAAAATATGTGCTCCATTTTACAGTTCTCTACCAGAAAAAGACTTTCTTAAAAATTCATGCTAGAGTTTTCTCTTTTTACACCCACTTACAAGTGTGAACAGACATTTTCAAAATTAAAGTATGTTGAATTTAAGTATAGATTTTCTATATCAGACGAACATTTAAAATTACTCTTAATGATCGGAACTACGAAGTTTGTCCCTGAATGGACTGAAATTTTTAGCGGTAAACAAATGCAATCTTCTCATTAAATTTTTTTTAAAAGCTTTACGCGCGTGTTGTCTTCTCATTTATTTCCAAGATTTTAACATTCATTAATTCGATAAAATAAATTCATAGTACATTGCAATTAATTTTGTCTTGTATCACTCACTCATTAGCCCCCCCCCTTTTTTTATAGCTTCACTTTATTTTGTGACAAAGAATACTTTTTATTTCAGTTTCCTAAATTATTCTAAATTTTACAAGACTCCCTATCGTTATATTACTAGAGATTTACGGGCATATAAACTATCATTTAATGTAGCTAACAGCAAATATGTATAAGGAAATATAGCAACTTAAAAGCAAGCCCAGAATTTTCAAAAGCCACCACTGAGCAGTTATATATATATATATATATATTTAGACACACGGCAGTGTGTCAGCCAAGTTCGGAAATCAGGCGACACATCTGCCAGTGTGTATCTTACACGAACCATTTCAAGTTACTTTTGACCCCCTCATTTCTCAAAAACTATTTAATCTACGTGCTTCAAATTTTGTATGTCTAATAGAGCTGCATAGTAGACCTATAATCCTAAATTTCATGAGTGTACCTCTTATAGTTATGGAATTATTAAGATCTGAAAAGTGTCATTTTTAACACTGACTCACTCACTCACTCATCAAAATGTTAACGAACTTCCAAGTGTCTCACATACTTGAAATTTGGCATAAAGATAGATTTTCATGCATATGTAAAGGGAAAAATCTAAAAAGTCAAAAAAAAAAAAAAAAACTACATTAAAGTAGCAAAAAATTACGCTATTTTTTATGAGCATCACGGCGAATCACTTTACCGCGCGATTTATTTTGCCAAATAAATCAAAACCATAGACTAATAATAAGAGTAGACCGAGCTTTCTCATTCTTGCTGAGGAAGAAAATTGGTTCATAGATGTATCATGTGACTGGTGGAAAGGCTTGGCGAAGACTTTGGCAGCATGGTTGCTAGATGGAATTATTATCTATAGTTTGGCACTCGACATGTATTTTAAGACGTAATGTGTTTTCATTATAATTTTTTTCCCGGTGCTGAAATTGAACTGTTCTTCTTTTAGTTATGCATTATTTTGACATTAGTAATTAATTTTTGATCACAGTTTTCAGTAACTTTTATTTCATTCGGAACTGCTACGTCAGCGTTGGCGTAAACGTTTTGCGTCAAGGTAAAAATGTACTAACCGGTATCTTAAATTGAAATTGTAGGTAAAAATCTTACCGTTTGTCGATTCTGTTTGGGCGCTTGTATCTTTAATTACTTAGAGAGTTATTGAAATTGAATAAAGAAAATGCACAGTACTATCTAAACGAAAAACTCACTATATTGACAAAATTTTTACAACTTAGAATAACAAATTGACAAATCGGACTCCATTAAAGATCATTCTTCCGTGTTCCATCAATTCAATTTATTTTATTTATTGTTGATCGTCTGCTGCGATCAACGCCCGCTGTTGCTAGGAAATCCACTAGTCACATGGTTTGGTTTATGAGCAGCAAAAGGGTTGCCATAGCTCGGTCTACTCTTATTATTAGTCTATGATCAAAACAAAAGGGCTCGTCAAACGTTGCCAAAACAAGGTTGTTGATGTTTTAAATTAACAATTAAATTTCTAACCAAAATGGGGCTTTAAACGATACTTTAAATTCCGCTAAAATGAAAAATGATCCATCAAATAATTAAAATTGCAAATCTAGAGCTAAGCCTTTAAAATCAAAAATAACCAGCTTTAAAATTTATAAAATCTTTAGATCTCAATTAATTGCAAAATTTTACAGGAGGAGCAAAAATGGCAGCAATAATTTCAACAATTGAGAAATATTTTCGCCAATTCTGCATATTTTACGATCTACGTTATGATTATCCCCCTGAACAATAAATTCCAGACAGATTTTGAGATGAGTCAGCAATTTTCCTAATTGTCGACAAATCTGAGGCGTCAAAGACCAAGAACTAATGTACTTTGGCCTTGCTGATAAATGGGAAAAACAGACGATTACTGCCTAAAATTGGCGATTGCACTAAGTCCTCAGCTATCGAAATATCTTCAAAACTTCTAATAAAGAGAAACCGCAAACCAGTGAACCGTAAAAGCAGGGGAAAAAAAGGAAATCATATAGTTCTATACGCTTTTGCATTTATAATCTTCTGAATTAGAACATAACTTTTGATTTAGCTTTTCAAAAAGTAATGATATCCCAACAAAACATAAATGTGAAAAAGAAGCCAAGTTCGGTCGAAATGAGGTTCGAGGTAGAAGGTGTCCCCGACAAAAAATAGTTCAGATCTAAACTGTTACCAAGTTCCATAGCAGTTCCACATAGATGTTGGATTTTCCCATGTTCTTAAATTCATTTAGAAAACAATTTTTCACTTTCTTTCATAATGGATTTAAAACTTGGTAAGTTTGAAAAAAAAAAAAAAAATAGCGATGACTAGAACTTGCCGCAAGTTTAAAATCCATTATCAAAGAAAGTAAAAAATTGTTTTCTAAATGAATTGAAGAACATGGGAAAATCCAACATCTATGTGGAAATGCTATAGAACTTGGTAACAGTTTAGATCTGAACTATTTTTTGTCGGGGACACCGTCTACCTCGAACCTCATTTCGACCGAACTTGGCTTCTTTTTCACATTTATGTTTTGTTGGAATATCATTACTTTTTGAAAAGCTAAATCAAAGGTTATGTTCTAATTCAGACGATTATAAATGCAAAAGCGTATAGAACTATAGGATTTCCTTTTTTCCCCTGCTTTTACGGTTCACTGGTTTGCGGTTTCTCTTTATTAGAAGTTTTGAAGATATTTCGATAGCTGAGGACTTAGTGCGATCGCCAATTTTAGGCAGTAATCGTCTGTTTTTCCCGTTTATCAGCAAGGCCAAAGTACATTTCGTCTTCTGAACGAAGCAGGGACAGAGTCTGCAAACGGCGTCCAATCACATCCCACACATGTTCGATTGGTGACAGGTCAGGAGAGTAAGGTGGAAATGGAAGCATCTGTGTGCCTTGGAGAGCATGTTGGCAGATGAGAGCACTGTGTAGTCAGGCATTATTCTGCTGAAAAATTGCATTAGGTAGCCCTTGAATGTAAGGGATTGTCACCGGCCACAGCACATTATCCAAGTACGTTGGGCCTTCATAGTGCCCTGAATACGAACTAGAGGTGATATGGAATTGTACGCAATTGCGCTCCAAACCATTATGCCACGTTGTCGTGTGGTGAGACTTCCACAGTTACTGCCGGATTAGATCTGTCTCCACGTCGACGCTACACACGTATGTGGTGACTATCACTGGATACACAGAAGCGGGATTCATCTGAGAGCACGACATTTCGCCATTCTGTCATCCACGTCGCTATAGTCCGGTACCATACTAAACGTTGCTGTCTATGTTGTGGGGTCAATGGCAGTCTTCTTAGAGGACGCCGTGATTGCAGACCACGTGCGACCAAACGACGGGAAATGGTTCTGGTTGACACGGGAACATTCAGGGTATCTTGAACCTGCTGCAGAAGTGACTTGTGGGTCTGCTACAGCTTGTCGGTGGATGCGCCGATCCACGCGTTCTGACGTCACTCTGGCTGCCCCTGCACCCCTCAATCTTGCCACATTTCGTTGTTCCAACCATCTTCGGCACAGCCGATGCACTGTGCTCGCATCCATGTGGGTATCAGCTGCGATTTGACGTACGGACCAACTGCCCCTTTTCAGTCCCATCACCATACCCCTCGTAAAATCGTCTATCTGCTGGATTTGACTTCGTTGACGGCGGCCTGCTATTCTCTCGTGTTACACGTATCCTCCAAGACGAAAACAAAATTTCTTCGATAATTCTCCAGTCAGAAATAACGACACGAATATTAGGCCATTCTGCAAGTTCCTTCCCTTATAACTTACTTCACATGCGTCGGAGAGCTGCGCATTTCACATCATTTACATAACTCAGTGATGTACGTCTGCTCTAAAATTTGCATAAATTTCTGAACACTCCTTCTTGGTATTGCATTTTCAATGTCGAGCAGTGTGTGTGTGTGTGTGTGTGTGTGTATATATATATATATATATATATATATATATATATATATATATATATATATATATATATATATATATATATATATTTGCGATGTATGGGTTAAGGAGGGGGGATAGTGCTAAATAGACTATCTGAACTAAAATATTGTTGGACTGGCCGCCTCACCTCCAAAAATTTATAATGTGGCCTGCGAGTGAAAAAGGTTGGAGACCCCTGCAGTGACTGTATTCTAATGATATCTGGATTATGTAAAATACTTGTATTTGTCAGTAATGCAATTTTATTACGTCTCAGCTATATTACTTATGATTTTAGAATGTATCCTAAATTTATTCTTTTATTAAATTAAGTTTAGGGAGAAATTATATTTTCCACGTAAGTAGAAAGGCACAATATTTGAAATATGTTGCAACTGATGTTTTAAAGGGAGATATCAGTTTAAAACTCTCATCCACACAAATAAAACCTATCTAAAACCAGATGATGTAGAGAAGCAGTTTCACAACTGGTGAAATGTATACTGCAAATAATACGGATCAAACAGTTTGTTGCTCAAATCTACTCCACTTATAAAGTAAAGGCTGAAGGGTTTTTTTCTTCCCCCAAGATACGAAAAAATAAAATGCTTTTTCTACGAAGACAAAAGTTTGGTAAGTTTTTGTTCGGACCAAATCTCTGTCCACCATTATTTCAACAAGATGATATTACTACATATCAAGGGCGCCCATATGCAAAATTGTAATGTGGGGGGGGGGGGGGGGGGGGCTCAAAATTTTCCCCATGGTTTGGCAGGATATTTTCCCCATGGAAACTGATTTCTGGACAGATTAGAGTCATTAAAATGTGTCATTTTTAATAACTTAATGGCTGGAGAATAAATGTTTTTACACTTTTGCAAAGAAAAAGTACTAAAAACAAAGAAGATCTAATTTCTAAGGGGGAGGGCTTGAGCCCCCTTGCCCCCCTGTATGGGCGCCCTTGCTACATATTCAACAAAGACCACTTAAATGTATTTCATTACTAGCTTTTACAATGCATCATTACTAACTTTTACCCGTAGCTTTAATCACGTTAATGTAGATTCTGTCAAATTCAGGCTGTCGATTGATACAGGAAGCCTTAACTCTCAATATTACATAAGTGCTGCAGAGTCCATAAGCTATTAATCGCAGAATTTGGAAAAATTTGATCTTATGGAATTTAAGCACGATTAAAGGACAAAACAACAGTCACCAAATGCAGGTATGAAATATGTTGATGTATGGGGTGCTGAAATTCTTGGGTAAGAAGTACAGAAACCAAAGCATCAATAAGAAATGCGATCTTCGACGAAGAAATAGGCACACGATACTAAATAATAATAATGACGACACATTTTTATATCAAGGACTTGCCGAAAAACGCACTTTTCCAGGTTATCAGAGTACTTTTTCTACGCTGCAAATTTCCAGTACACATTGCAAACACGTTTGGAATACTTTAGTTCAGAAAAAGCGTTCCAGTTTCCTAAATGTGCGCTAAAATGTATTCCGAATATGCTCGATTAAAAAAGAAAGTGCAGTGAAATGTGCTCCGAATCTGTTTCAAATGTGTCACTCTCTGGATATTTGTTGGCTTTAATCTTCGGAACACATATTCGAGAATATATTGAGGGCACATTTGAGAATTGATTGATGGCACATTCAAGAACAGATTTAGAATACATTTGGGCATATTTGCAAAACATCGCTTTCTTTCTTACTAATGTCATTTCAACAGCTTTCTTTTTCTACCTGTGAATAGAAGCTCTCTACTTGATACTACTTCAAATTTTGTTGCAATGAATTGCTGTCGACCAGTGCAATGGAGGCAGTAAAAGAGAATGATCTTCCCGGATCAAAGATCGGCCATTTCTTGGCGGCGCACAGTGGGGCGAAAACGACAAAAACCGCTTAAAAGGGTAATTTTTTTTCTATACTCAACCAATTGCGGATAAATATATTTGCACAGGTCTATATCTTAGGCAATCAGAACTGGAATTTTAGAGCCCTTCGTCCACTACAAAGCTAAAGATAGCCTTTAGAAGGTGAAGAACCATGAACGAAGGGGATTTAAACAAATTGCTTTGAAGCAATCTATATATATTTTTTCTTATTAATGGCGGGTATATTTAATTTCTCTCGTGTCCGACGATAGTAAAAGAACAAAAAGAAAGAATAATCGAATATTCAAACAGTTAATTGGTTTTGATCAGTACCGAAAACTGGGGAATTCAAAGTTATTTTTTTCAAAACGCTCTACAAAAAAATGTCCTCTTATGTCCTCTTAGAAATTAATATTAATTAGTCACCAATGGTCTGTAAAAATACCCTGAAAAGGAATTAGCTGCGTAAACCTGCGAACTTTGGACTAAGAGCCCAAACAAATCGAGAAAAATCCATTATAACATGCCTGAGTAAACAAACAAGCGAGAGAGGTTTAAAAACACTTTTAAGCGCTTTTTGGCGTTTTCGCCCCACTGTGCGGCGGTTGACGGCTATCCCGCGACATTACTGCAAAATTATAACAGCAAAAACTATTGGTGTAACCAAAGGATTGCTCCATAAGGGCTGTGAAAACTATGCCATTAAGTGTTCTAAAAGAAAAGACGTGGCTCAGTGCTAAAAGATGTCCCCAAATGCGGTTAAAATAGTGTGCTGGGCCAAATGAGTGTTCTGAAAAGTGTTTTCAGTGGTGTTTTGAGAATGCTTCAAAAAGTGGGCTTCAAAGTGTCCCAAAAAAAGAGCACAAGAGCTTATTCCGATAAATAGCAGAGTTTATGCACGGAGTGCCATTGCATGGTGTAGTTAGAGACTGAGAGATAACTGTCATATTAAGTTAAAATATGTTTATTCTTATACTCAAGAATTAACGTAAAATAAAAGTATTTACAGAACATGTTAAACAGACAAAATCAACACATAGAATCATCACCCACTCGTAGATACAGTCGACTACTTAAATACCTTCTTAAGCTATGGAAATTTGCATACGGTTAAGCAAATCAAACAGTTAATAAATACATTACGACAGAATAAAATTAAATTCCAACAGAACTCATGTTCAAAAAGTGTTTAAAGATTAGCACTGTATGTTTTATGTAAAACAAAATTGTTTTCCTCCCGGAAAATTCTCAGAGATTTGAGAAAGACTTCAAATTCCCCGAATAGTTCAAGTTTTCCTTCAGACGCATGAGTCCTGTGACTGAATATCAACTAATACTCATAAACAGCATATTTAATTTCATGAAAAGGGCATATTGCAAAACTTCATAAATCTCTAAAGGTGAAAGTCTGGATAGACTAGAAAGCTTTCCTAATTAGCAAGGCCAAATTCAAGATTTGAGCAAACCTTTAAATTAAACTTTAACAAAGAACCTTACCAATTATTAAAAAGCTATTTACATTTCAAACACTTTCACCACCTTATTACGGACGATCTTAAGTGAAGAGAAAACGCAAGGATTTGCATTACAATGTTTATATTGATAAATAATTACTTTGGATTTTTACCCCGTCTCGTTCTCGATAAAATTCGCCAAGAATTGAAGATCGTAGAAATTAAACCCCTTCACCAAATTAAGTTTCGTGCCCCAGTCGAAGGAGGTGATTTGTATTGTGAGTGAAAGAGCAAAACAGATACCGGGCAGTAAGGAACGATACTTAAGGGAGGCAACTTAAATGGGCCTGTTTCGAAACAAGACAGTAATTGGATTCGCAGACTATTAATATAAGCAGCTCGGAACATTTTAGGAAAATTCTTTTTTCGCCAAGATCAATGCTTTTGTGGTATCGGAGGAAATTAGGTTTTGAAATACTTTCTCCTCTCTCGCTCAACAGAACGAACATTTCGCCATTAAGATAAGTTTGAGGAAAATTAGTTCTCTTTTGACATTCAGTGTCTTCTTATTCTTACATTAATGGTTGGAACAGAGTTAAGTATTTTGATTTTCAGGAGTTCTATATTTTTTGTTCTTTTTACATGCGTTCAGTGTTTAGCGATAATGAGTTTGCATGATGTTTATCGTTGGTTGTCGTCTTTGCCTTTTCCTCCGGGAGCCAAAAGTGTGAAAGATATTTTATGATTTTAATAAAATGAATAACCAACGAAAAAATAAAATAATAGTTTAAAAAACTAAAAAAACACGCTTTCGTTGCAAAATGAACTAAAAAGTGAAAAATAATCTTTGGATGATAGTAGTTGACCAATCACTTAATTTTAATGTAATACAAAAAAGCGTGGGGTGCTGTCTATTTACATTTTTGCTTGGACAACAAATGGAAGAAATTCAAGACAACTGATAAGAAGCCCCCCCACGCTTTTTTATATTACATTAAAATTAAGTGATTGGTCAACTACTATCATCCAAAGATTATTTTTCACTTTTTAGTTCATTTTGCTACGAAAGCGTGTTTTTTTAGTTTTTTAAACTATTATTTTATTTTTCTTCTTTTTAGTCTTATGTTGGAGAATTATCAAGCGACGAAATTATTTATAAAACGAGTGCGAGGTAATATCATAAAGTTAAGACAAGGGCACCCCGATGGGAAGCTACTGTGAGTCATCGATGTATGTTTGCAGAAATCATATTTATATTACTTTGAAAATTTGAGATGCATTTGAATAAAAGTTTTGTTCAACAATGGTCTGATCAGCAATGAATTTCCAATTGAAGGCTCACCTAAATTTTGGCATGAAATTAGTTAAAAACAATTATATTTCATGTTCTAATTACCTTGGAACATTGGAACAAATTTTGTCTGATGCAGAAAAATTAAAGGTTTTTTGTAGATATTTTTAAATAATTTTTGCAAGCATTTTTTGATGTATTTTTTAAAATTTTTCCTTTTTCACATTGTTGGATTTATGCCAAAATATTGATTAAAATTGGAGGAAACTCATAATTAAAAGAGTTAATTAATTAATTTGATTATAGAATATTGCATTGTCATCGGGTCTGATGTCGCGTGCCAAATTTCAAAAGAATCCGATCGCAGGAAGTGGGCGAAATTTGAGCTGCAAGATTCCATTACAAGATACATACATACATACATACATACATACAGGTGAAGCTAATAAAAGCGTGTTAATAAGGCACAAATGAAAAAGAGTTCAAGACACATTTAAAATGCATTGCTGCCAACTTGTACAATTTAGCCGTACATTGTAAGATTTTCGGATGTTTTGTACGATTGTACAGTCTTATGGCAGATTTGCACGATTTTTAGATTTTTGGTTTTAATTTTACGATAAATTGTGGAACGGTTGAAATTTTCTCTTACTTCCAACACTTTTGAGAGCAGAAAGCTATTGTTTTGAACAAGTTTTTGATAGATAATTTTTGAAAGCTGCGAAGTCAGCAACTTTTCAAAGTTTAAGTTCAAGGAAATAAAATTTATTTATTTACTTATGTTTAAATGTATGTTTTTTTTGCTTATAAAAGCACAGATCAAGTCAAAGTAAGGATTTGAAAATATTATAATTCTTTAAATTTTAATACTTTGCTTTATGATGGTAAAAAAAGGGTAGAAATTACAGTGCCTAGAAAAGCCTCTCTTTCTAGGCACTATAGTAGAAATATAGCCACCTCGCACATTGTAAGATTTTTTAAGCTGGCATGTTGGCAGCTATGAATGCACAAATGGCAAAAAAACTAGACTCGTGTTTCGGGATTACACAAATCCCTTTTTGCAATGCAAATAAATGAGCTTATGGATTTAAAAAAAGTACGGCAGAAACTTTTTGTCGCTTTTTCTGGATTTTTTTTGTCCGTAATGTCATTTCTATGCATTGAAAAATGCATATTTTCAATCCCCCTCCCCCTGCTGGCTTCGGAAATTTATACATATTGACATACGCGGGAGTGAGTTTTGTTGTTATCTGATAAAATTTGCATTGAGTACACACTAGGGTGGGGCATTTAAAATGTTTTTCGAAATGTTAAGGGGCAGATGATCAAAAAAGTGCTAAATGGTCTCAAACTAACAGGTGTGAAATTTTATTCAATTCTAATAAGTCTTTTTGCCTCCGGATTGAGTTTGAAGTTTGGATTTCCTTAACCAAATAGGATACTTTCCATGTAAGATTGCAATAATAATAAATGTTATTTTGTTTACAGAAAAAAATGAGCAAACTTTCAATTTGCACCTGATTTAAATTCACACCAGCCATTTTAGGTGTTAGAATTGGCTGAAATGTGTGAATTTGGTCAAACGCTTCCTGCCTAACGTAAATGAGTAAGATATGCTAAGACTCTACCCCTTGAAGTGCACCAATATTTTGAAATCCTACCCGAAAATACATAAGAAAATAATTAGAACCATTTAACTGAGCTAGTAAACTGCCAGGACCTGTTTACCGCACAGTCTACTAGGCCCGGAACCCCTCTTCCTAAGAGCCTCAAATTACTTGAATTATGCATTGCGTTACAACTATACAAAAAATACAGGCGTTTTAAAATGAGTTAAAAATATCGACTTGTTAATTGGAAAAAACTTTCTTATTTTCTGCCAGTAGCGAATTTAACATTTCATAATTCAGAGACGCTCCGAAACGAGATTCATAAATGCACATGATAATGGTTTACATAGTTCTGTGATAGGCAAAGGGGCTTCCAAAAATACATTCCGATGAGCCCCCAAAGCTGTAAATAAACCACTGTATTCCGCTATAGAGACTTCAGAGGGTCTCCAAATTATTGTGGGCCTAAGGCTTCACCCTTATTTAGTCGGGCCTTGTAAATTGCTATTTGATATTTCATCTTGCAAATGCAAAGGTATTAACAACTACATTTGTCCGGGAGAAAAAAAAAACAATAGAGAAAGATAAATCACTTTATCATCAAGAAGAAAGTGAAGACAGTTTTAGTATCATTACTTCATCGCATCTATTCTATCGGATGTGAAGAGATGTGAGATCGGATCTCCCTTTATGTGAAGATGGATCTCGGCACTTGTTCAAACTCATCACTGCAGCTAGATATTTATCCACTGAGTTGAAGAGCAAAATAGATCCCTTAGTTCAAAGAAACGGTGTTTTCGCATATCCTAAAAAATGATTTATTGCAATGCTAACAGATTTCAGTGTTTAGCAAAATAAACTCAAGATAGACTCCCGACTTTTTCAAATTCTTGTTTTTAAGTTTGATGCAGAATCTTGCATTGATATCATTGACTGAAAAATGTGTCTAATTCACCAATACTGAAATCAATCTCTGACGAAAATATTTAACTGTTTGTTTCAGGCAGAAACTAAGTCTTTAGTACGCCTACCATGCCACCTACACACAGATTGTTGAAAGGCAGGGGAGTACATGGTGCAGACTGCGACATTGAATTTTTTAGGGAGGTTGATTTGACAGGGTTTTTGATGTTATTGGGGGAGGGGGGGGGGCTCTCATTCTGGGAGGTACTTTCATGCATTCGAGTATTTGAGGGGGATGTGCCATCGCCCTTGGGGAGGGGGATGGGCACCTCTTTGAAAAGGCAGTTAAAACTGACAGAAGTTTCAACTACATTATGCAAAAAATCTGAATGAGAAACTTTAATAAAGATCCAACCGAAGTCCCGGAAACTTATGCCAAACCTTGATTATAAGAAAAGTACTTTCAAGCTATTTAAAGATGAATATTTTTAACTTGGTAAATTAATGATTATCATAAACGTTTTTGCAAACAAATGCTTAATGCTTGGACAACCTTAAGTTGTTATATATATTTGTAATTTTGTTTTTCAGTTTTTTAATAAAAATAGATTTTTTCTCCTATATATACGAGTTTTTCAAACTCAATCCGGAGGCAGAAAATAATCTCTTAATCGAATGAAATTTTATCTATAACCTTAAAACGTTATTTGGCATCTTTTTATTGTCCTGCCCGATGGAAATCGGAAACTTTTTTTTTAAACCATAGGACGGTGACTCATTCTCTTTGCCAAACTGTTGCCTTCTCTCAAAAATGACAGGCCTGATTGCACAGCACAGAAGCAAAAATCATATAGAAATTAAAGCAACTGCTGCAGCAGTTTCATAACTATGCATGCTTTCTTTCAGTACTTTCTTCGCCTTGTGGGATCTATTCAAGAATTAATGATCATTTTTAATATTTTATAGTTGTTGAGCATAATTTTTCTCACTTTGAATTCCTATGTAATAAATAGGTTAACTCAGAGGTTCCCAAACTTTTCCGATTCGTGGCACCCTGTGAAGAATTAGAGCTTTCTCACGCAGGGTTGTCCTATTTTGTCCACCTCTGAAAAAACCGCCGGAAAAAACCTGGAAAAAACCGTCCCGGACAAAATGTCATTTTGTCCAGTTTGTCCACTTTTTCGGTAAACTGAAAGTTTTTAGTTAAAAGTTTGAAAATAATAAATATGGTATATAAATATAGTATTGAAAATAATAAGTAATTATATAAATTCTCCCTATTCAAGTAATACTTTAACCTAAAAATAGCATACATAAATATGTATATAAACAATTGATTGAAAAATATTTTAAAGTGAAAACTAAAAAATTAAGATCTGTTGAAGTTTATGTAAGTGTGTATGTAAATCAAATGAGTGTTAATAAGTTATAATGCATATAATAGCATTTATAAAAACAAATACATCATCTGTACATTTTAAGTTGTTTATCTGTGATGTGGAGGTTTATTAATATATAAATAATAAATGCATTTATAAAATTTAAAAATAGAAATAAAAAGTTTTTAAAGGTTATAGTCTCAAAACATTAAAAATCACATTTAAAAAGAAGGGGGGTGGGGGGGCACTACTAGATATTAATAAAGGAAATGTTGATTACTAGACATTAATAAAGGAAAGAAAATCTGTTCTTGTACTACAAATACAAATGTGATGATCAGTAACAGATTCGGAACCCAGCTAGGCTGTTCCTAGTCAATTTATTAGTCCCCAATGAAGATTAATAGCCATTTTAAAGCTATCTACCCCTTGCTCATTATAGTCTCTTCTGGTACACTGTTCTGAGTACCCACAATCCCACTAAAGTAGTAATTTGTATGACATTAGCATATTCATTAAAACATGCAGAGTACATAAATATTTTACTATGGGGTAACATCAGTAAAAATTCGAAAAATATAACAGTAATAAAATGTTTTTAGTCTATAAATCTTCATTTTGTATGAATGTCTCCAAGCATTTCATTTGACTTTTCCATTGAGTTTAATTTTTTTTTTATTGTAATGTACATAATAGTGTAATCACGCCCAATATCTTATTCACATTGTTAAATTTTATTACTTTTAAGTAAATTATGATCTAAAATTAGTTGCACCAATGTGTAATTAAAAATTTTTTTGGATTTACTAAATTCTAAAGTTAACAATCATTCTATTTAAATTAAATAATTAATTCATAATATATAATGTATTAGAATTATATATTAACTAGCAAAAATACCCGGCGTTGCCTGGGTCAGTAATAATTATGAGAAAAAATCGTTACTTGCTTTTGTTTTCTGTTTTAAGTGAAAGAATTTAAAACACATTTTTTTGACTTGATTAAGAATCGAGTTTCTTCCTTACCCATAAAACTAAAATAGCAATAAGTATAAAGAACAAAATAGTATTGATTTAGAAACGAAAGCACTATATTTAAGCACATACAAATTTCCAAAACATGAAATTAATCTTCTCATGTTTAAAAAGATTAATCTGCTGATACTTTTTTTTAACATGGAGTCTAAAACCTTCTCTGTATGGCTACTGAAGTACGAAGTGATTAAAAAAAAGTAGCTGCGCTCGTAATCCCCTTATACTTGCTTTAGTTATTTTGGGAAATTTCAATCATTGTGGGCTCTTGGTGCGATTTTACCAAATTTGCGAAAGTCGTTTTGGGGTACCTTCGATGATGCTCCCCCATTCTTTCCTTACTTTGTAAAACGATATATTAATTTTCGTTACAGAGATATCGTCGCCAGATGCCGAGATACTTTTGGTCACCATAAAATGGCTCTAAACAGTTTCATCCGAAATGTTTCCAAAATAAGTAGTAAAATTTGGTGATTGTTTGAAATTGTGCAAAAAGGAAAATTAATGGCAGTTTTTGTGCTGTTTATGGATTTGCCGAATTTAGTTGCTGGATCATTTAACACAGTAAAAAAAGTCTTTTGAAGATTCTTTGATTGGCGATATTTTGTTTACATGGTGAAAGCTGAGAAACATTATGACGTAGTCTTCGGCTTCAAAAACAGCGACGTTGAGAAAACTGCCAAATGCATCAGCTACGGAAATCTTTCTGCAAAAATTTTGGCGATCTGCTGGTTGATTGGATAATGAGTAAGTGTTCAATCAGCATAAATAGTAATAAAAACCATTATTTACATTAAAGTTCCGTTTAAGTGGAAAATGATCAGTCAAATCATGTATTATTTGCCAATCTTGTGCAAAAATCTTACTTCAAGATTTGACTTGAGAAAAGCCTTGAACAGTCACGAAAAGCAAAGATAGTCAACAATACAACAATTGTCGCTATCGACAGGGAGTTGAGATGATACACTAAATACTGTATTGAGTTGAGGAAAGCCTTCGAACATGGAACTAAAAAGCTCAAAACTCGTTTTTTATTCTACTTAGAAATTTCGAACAGGTGCCATCTTCAGCAGAAAAATCAGAGCTTTCGATGGACATATAATGTAAATATGTGCAAGTATTTTTTCATCCCAATATTAGAGAATTTATACAAAAATTGTGTTTTATTGCCCCCCTAAGGGGATTTTGCCCCCCATAACGGGACGAAAACTACCCTATGTGTTATTCTGATGCATAAGCTACATTATTGTAAAGTTTCATCAAAATCCGTTCAGTAGTTTTTGCGTGAAAGAGTAACAAACATCCATACATCCATACAGACAAACTTTCGCATTTATAATAGTAGTAAGATTTTATTACACCATAACAATAAATTTATACATGGATAATCAGTTGATGTCCATTTTGTCCACTTTCTTCCGGCGTCCTGGGCTTTTTACAAAAAAGTGGACATAATACCAACCCTGTTCTCACGGCACCCCAGTATATCTCTATTATCTATACCTTAGCGCAGGAATTATGAATTAAGGGAGCAAGTCCAATCATTGGCTTAGAAAAAGTTTGGGCAACGATCTCAAGTCACGTGACTTAACAGCAACGAATGGTTGACATGTTTTGCGTGAAACTAGCGAAAAAAACCCGATTTCTCCCAGAGCTTAGCTTTAAAATCTATCACGTGAATTGGAGTCTTTGTTTCACAAATGAAAGTCTTCACTCCTTCCATTTTATTTCTTCTAGATGATCTATACTAATACTAGCTGCGTTGCCCGGCTTTGCCCGGTTCTACTTGAAAATAAAAATTGTGTCAAGTGACGTATATTCAACAATCAGGCGTAAAAAATAAATTTAAAAAAAACATCATGATTTCCCTTCCAAACAATGACGGCAAATATTAAAATACTTTTAAGAAATTAAATCCAGAAAAATGGATTTAAAAAGCGTCACCATGGAAACACAAAATAAAATAAGTTTAAGGAATTAAAATGCGAAAGAAAATGGTTCACAATTTGAATGGAATCGAGATTTCTGAAACTTGATTTAAAAAGGCTTGTAACTTTTTTTCCTTTCGAGATAAAAGCTTATTTTTTCGACCGTTGGTCGAGTTAATTCTGGAGTAAAAAAGGTCGCTTTTTCCAATGACGTCAAAAAGAAAGCTGTGGGACAATTCCTTCACTTTTTATTGATTTATTTAACGAAGAAAGTAGTACCTAAATTTCAGCTAAGCCTAAAAAAATTCGAGCTGAAAACGCAAATAACTCCCGCTGTAATAAAGTTAGAGCATTGAAACAAATAGCGTAGAACGCGGAAAATTCTACCCTTTCGAACGATATCTTATTCGGAACTCCAGCGCTCGAATACGCTACCTTGCGGTGATTTACAAAACTGCAGATGAAACTAAAACTTTGCCACGTTGCGTTCCATGTGTGTCTGTTGACGTAAACACAGGCAGTTTGTTCTGAGTATTTATTAACGCAATCGATGTGTATTAGTTTGCTTTCAGCTACAGAAATTAATTCGTCCCTTAGTAGTATTCTCGAGCTCCTCAAAATAATGTTAGTTTTCATTATTTCCTTAATAATAGGTGAAAGCGAAAATTCTGGATTAACAAACTTGGATAACGTTATACAAGGTAAAAATTTTTATGAATTTGTAAGAATATGGGGTTTTTTTTAATCTTAAATTAATTAAACTTACCATATTTAACAGCAGCATTTAGTTGGAATGGACAGTATGCAAAATATTTTCTTGAATATATTATCGTAGAACAAAATGAAAAATGTTTCACCGAGAAAGAATTTACTTTATTCCTTTTATTCTCAGCTGAAAGGTTTCGCCAAATTTGTTTAGGGTTATAATTTTAGTATAGTGCGAGCAAAGTAGCCTTGGCGAGATTTCGCGTTTTTAGTTAAACCATTTTTAATTTTTATCATGAGTGGAATAAAATGGTAGTAAGATTACAGAATTCGATAAGTGAAAGGAAATAATGGTCAATCAACTGAAAAGAAAACTACCACCATATATCCGTGAGAATTTTGTTGATGATTTGCATAACATGACACAATTAAATCGTAGTTCAGAAATTAGAAAAATCGAAACAGAAATTTTTTAAATGAACCGATTCGGGAATTCGAGAGAAATAACTCGGCTACAAATGGAAAACAATAAGCGCTAGCCAAGCAAGGCAAAAAAATATCATCTTCTTTCGATAACAATTTGTAATGTCACATTGAATTTTCTAGCATTAATTGTTATTCTTGTCAGGCCACAATTATTATTTAGTTTTATCAAGAATTGATAAATATCGAATTCAACATCGTGGAAATAGTTGCTTAGAACTACGGACTACGTAGTTTGCATTAATCTTTGACGTTTAGTAATGCTTCTTGAATTCTCATTTCTTTCTACGTGGGCCAGAATATCCACAAGACTTTGAAAATTAATTTAAAAAGAATAAAGCGAAAAAATGATACGTACGAACAAAAATCACAACACTTTTAGCATTTTCTTCGTTACCATGTGCGTTTGTTTTAGTTTTCAAGTCCGCCATTAGGACAGTGACTTCAGTGCCCCCTATAGTTCGTTGGAGTTGCGAATATCTTTAAACGAGCAATTCTTGTGGGTATATATATATTTCTTATCTCGGAAACGGCTCTAACGATTTGGATGAAATTTTGGATTTAATTGTAGTTTTGCATTCTAAGTTCATCTACATCAGTGTTTTTTCTGTAAAAACGCGATTTTTTACAAAAAACAGTTTTTTAATATAAAGTCAAATTGAGTTAAGCCTTGAAGTAAACTGTGAGTTGACGCATCAGGCAGACGATTTGCAACCATAACAATGAAAATTTGTCTCTTCTCGCTTTAAAATTTTATACTTGCTTAGGGTTGCCAGGCTTGGCTGATATTGGCCACTTTGGCTAATTTCAAACACACTTGGCTGAAAACAAATTCAAAAGCATTATGTAAGTCGATGTAAGGCTTTTTTTCTTTTTTAAGTGAAACTATTGCTTGACCATCCTATTTTATTTTATTTTATTTATTTATTTTCTTTTTACACTTCAAATAGTTTAACATGTTTTTAAAATCACGCATCTAAATTTTATTTCGAAGAAGTGTATGTCTTGAGATTCTTTATGTTTTGTTAAGACAGTTGTTATCATTTGTTGGAATGGTTTGTGGCTCATCAGTTTTGATGGATATCGTGCTGTATGTAGCATTTTCTGGCGTAAAAACTAAAAGTACTTATTTAAAAAGAAAATCTCGATTGGGATAAAATCGTGAAACGCATCATAGTATGAAAGGAAGTATTCGGTTAAAAACCGATTTCACCATAGCAAAACTAAGGTCAAAATATTTTGATTACTGACAAGAAAATTGTATAGTGGAAACAAACGTAACAGATAGTTTAAAGCAAAATGTTGATTTAATTACATTCAGAATCTTCTTTGTTTGGTACTTTAGTGTTATAAGAAGGTCGAGGGCTTAATATTTCGTTGACGTGAAGCTTTTCAAGTATATTTGGAAAAGTATTGAACCTCAAAAAAAAGAACACGATTTGACAAAAAATAATTATTTTAAAGCCGAGCGAGGCTCGGTCGTCCAGGTATGTAGTATTAATATGTGCAAGTAATTTTTCACCCCCATATTCGGGAATTTATGTGAAAATTGGGCCTAAATTGGAATAAAAAAGAACTATTCATCGATTTTTTTTCGAACTGGTCTGCAAACCTTCTCAGGACTTAAAGGAACAAACTGTTAAAATTTCAGCGCAATCGGCCGGGTAGTTCTCGAGTTTTGCGAGTTCAAACAAACAGCTTTTTGGAGACTTTATTTTATACTATGTAGAGATGATTAAGAGAGAGAGAGAGAGAGAGCGAGAGCGGATTTTTGTAAGTTTATATGTTCGAAGTAATCTCCGGAACCATTGCAACTTTTTGAAAAATTCTTTCACTACATGAAAGGTGCATTCCTACTGAATGACATATGCTATAAATTATGCACATATGTATTTATACTAATATTTTAAACCAATAGTTTGTCCTCGCTGACAGTTTATGTTTCGTGGGATTTTCGTTTTTATATTCGTAAAAGCAAACACCGACTGTCTAGCATTTGCAAAGACAAAATGGGTGAAGGTTCTCATCGAACTGAATGTTGAGGGATGGAAACAAGTGAGCGACGAAGAATTCACTATGTCAGTACAAGAAACGACAAAAACTTTGCATGTATTTGAGGCTGCAAAAGATAGGGTACATACTGTCAGGCATTGTCTGGCTTTCACGAGAAAAGCTCCCGCCGTCAAGTCTGAGCCCATCTACTGCCATAGAAACGGACTTCGTACATTTTCTGCAAGGGTTAGCAGGAAGGCTTTTTAGCGCCATTTCGTCACTCGTCTGCTCGCCTTTGTGCAGTCGTACGGGTTTTTCCAACATTAAGCTTCCCTTGGAAAAATGAGACACGACTCGTTGCTATAGCAGTAGACAGGCGCAGACATTTCGGCGGTGGCTTTTCTCGTGGTGGTCGGATAGTAGCATTCTATCTAAAATTGGACATTGCAAACCATTTAGAGTCACAGAATGTTTATGCTTCAATATTTATTTAAGTGAAACATAACTGAGATTCGCTTCGGGCAAATTAGTTTTTGAATTCAAGTATTGCAGATAGACGATAATTATCAGTGTTTCTAAAAGTTGTTATTTTGCATGTATTTCGGGCTGTCCTTTAATTTTTTTTTATTCATACTAAAATCGAAATGAGAAACATCTGCAAATGAATTAAATCAAGTATATTTATTTTAGAAAATTCTCAACTGAAGGAGTAATTGCACATTACTACCGTACTTTCAAAGTTAAGAGTTAAAGCAACAACGAACAAAAAACACTGGATAACAAAGAGTTTGACAAAGAAGTGATTGAAATTAAAATGTGTCAATGTTTTTTTACTTCCTTTTACAAAAAAGGAAGTATTGTATTCGCGAAAAAAATTTCACCCAAAAAATCTACCTTAATTTCCATTTTGCTCAACCCTGAATGAATGTTGAGTTTTTTTTTCGACTCGACCACACGTGGATAAGTGTCTAAGAACGTATAGACACGCGAAATAACCATTTTGACGATTCCCGAGAAAAAAACAACGAGTTTTCTCGTGACGTCTGTACGTACGTATATATATGCGTATGTGCGTATGTATGTCGCATAACTCAAGAACGGTATGTCCTAGAAAGTTGAAATTTAGTACGTAGACTCCTAGTGGGGTCTAGTTGTGCACCTCCTTTTTTGGTTGCATTCGGATGCTCCAAAGGCTTTTGCCCCGTTTTGGGGGAAAATCATTGTTAATTTCGATGTAAACTCAAGTGGTGTTATAATTTGGCGGACAGTTGGCGATATGTCGTCAGTCTTTTGGTCGCCAAGTTTTGTCGCCAACTTGGCAACAAATTTGGCGATTGTTTTTAATTTTTTTTTTAAAATCTGGTTTCAATTTGGCCACTGTTGGTGATATTTAGAGAGTAAACTATTAAATCCCATTAAAACTGCCAATAATGAGAAAATGACATTAAATTGGAGTAAAAGGAAGTCATGTGATGCACACATCAGCTCGTTTTTTTTTTAGTATCGCGTGCATATTTCTTGGTCGAAGATCGAATTTCTTACTGATGTGTTGGTTGTTTTAGTTCTTATACAAGAATTTTGGCATCTAATATGTCAATATATTTATACCTGCATTTGGGGACGTGTTGTTTTGTCCTTCAATCGTGCTTGAATTCCATAAGATCAAATTTCGCCAAATTCTGCGATTAATAGCTTATGGACTCCGCAGCACTAATGTAACATTGAGAGTACATTAAGGCTTCCTGTATCGATCGACAGCCTGAATTTGACAGAATCTCCATTAACGTGATTAAAGCCATGGGTAAAAAGCTAGTTATAATACATTTAAGTGGTCTTTGTTGAATATGTAGTAATATCATCTTTGTTGACATGATGGTGAACACAGATTTGATCGGAACAAAAGTTTACTCAACTTGTGTCCGCTTAGAAAACACATTTTATTTTTTCGTATCTCGGGGGAAGAAAGAAACCCCTTCAGCCTTTACTTCGTAAGTGGAGAAGATATGAGCAACGAGCTGTTTGATCCGTATTATTTGTAGTATACATTTCACCAGTTGTGAAACTTTTTCTCTATTTCATCTGGTTTTAGATAGGTTTTGTTTGTGAGGAAGAGAGTTTCGAACTGATATCTCCCTTTTGAACAACAGTTAGTTAAACAACAGTTCTGACAGTAATAGTTTATTACTGTGAAACATGAACTTAAATAACTAAGTGTTAAGAACTTAAATGGTTAAAACGCAATATGATAAAATTAGCAATTTAGCACTTTTTACTTCCTTTTACAAAAAAGGAAGTATTGTATTCGCGAAAAAATTTTCACTAAAAAATCGGCCTTTTCCATTTTTCTCTCCCCCGAATGAATGTTGAGGTTTTTTTCGACCCGATCACACTTGGATATATTCCTAGTAACGTACAGACACCCGAAATATCCATTTTGACGACCCCCGAGTTAATTACAACGAATTTTCTCGTGACGTCTGTATGTACGTTAGGGTGTCTCATGATATAATGGCGAAAAAAAAATTTGTGAAATCGAATACGCATACCCTCCAAATTTTTTCCATTCCACCTCAGAAACATGGGAAAAAAGTTTTTTTGCAATAAAGTAACGGGAACCCGTGCCGACTTGAGGTCAAAGTTGGACCTGAAATCCTGTACGGCGACTACAGTGGAAAGATTGCTAACCGTATAATTCCTTATTACAAGCAACATCAATTTATTTAAAGCAGATATTTACAACAATATTAGACTACAAGAAACATTACTGCACATATTTTTATTTCAATATTTGTTTTTTGCAGTCAGGATAGAGCTTCCGGTGCTCTTTCTTGAACGCAACGTAACACAAATTTTTTTTGTTCTAATCAGCTGTTAGCAAACCATGAAAGTCCTGCATCATTTTTACCGCTCTTTCAGCTGCATCGTTTACTGCTCTAAGCATTGAGACAGTCTTTTTTACATCAAGGAATGAAATATTATTGACCATACCATAAAAGCTTAGTGAATTTTTGTACAGCAGCTTTTGAGATAATTGAGTCCACATTATGGGAAATTCATCAATATTACACCCAAGTGTGCGTCAATAGTAGCTTCAAGAATAAACACATAATCTCGTAATACTTGGACACCTGTCCAATGAAGCAAATGACTTTGGAGTAATAAAATCGCTCCTCATTACATATTTACTTGCCCCAGGTTCTGATAATACTTGTTCCGGGTTCCGGAATATTTGTTCCAGGTTCTGATATACTTGTTCCAGGTTCTAATATACTTGTTCCAGGTTCTGATAAACTTGTTCTAGGTACTGCTTTATATGTTCCAGGGAAATCTTCCGAATTAATATTTTCACTAAAGCTCGAAGAGGAATCTTCTTGTACAGGTTCATACAATTCCGAGGATGTTGAAGCGGAATCGTATTTAATGCGCCTGTTTTCTTCTTTGACAGCTCAAAGTCGAGCCCTTTCCTCTTTGTCGGCCAGTTTTTTATCCGCTCCACCTAAAGTGACTACGTCGGCTCTCTTTAGAGTTGCAAGAACTTTAGTTTGCCATTTTCCTCTATTTTGATTAACCGAAGTGTATCAGCATGTGCAATATTGAATAAATTGTTTAAATTACTCTCAAATTCTTGTTGGCACTGCCTGAATACTTCTTGCAGTTTCTTTGTTAAATTTAACGCATTTCAGTTAAAAAATATGATTACTGATTATCTGACATTAGACGGGGAGGGGGGGGGGATTTTTTTTTAATTCTAGAGTTTTTTTTCCTTTTCTCAGACGATAGCTTTTCTATAGTTAAATTTTTCATACGAGGTGCGGGATTTCCTTCTTGTCCTAGATGCACTGAGTTTTTTAATTGTGTTGTTTTTTTGCTGGGAAGTTGAATCCTTTTTCGTACGGGATACGGGATTTCCTTTTTGTCCTACATGTACCGTGATTTCTAAAAATAGGTATAGAAAATACGAAAAAGATAGATATTGATTAATTAATACCGCTGCCAAATTTATTTTAACAGCCGCCGTAGGCGTAAAAACAGGGGTGAGGGGAGTGGATTTTTTCATTCAACGGACTTCCTTTAAATTCTTAGCACGGGCGTCGCCGTGCGGGTAAAGCTAGTATTACATAAGTGCTGCAGAGTTCATAAGCTATTAATCGCAGAATTTGGAAAAATTTGATCTTATGGAATTTAAGCACGATTAAAGGACAAAACAACAGTCACCAAATGCAGGTATGACATACATTGATATATGGGGTGCTGAAATTCTTGGGTAAGAAGTACAGAAACCAAAGCATCAATAAGAAATGCGATCTTCGACGAAGAAATAGGCACACGATACTAAATAATAATAATGACGACACATTTTTATGTCAAGGACTTGCAAAACTAGTATGTTGTGGCCATCACGAAACTTTCTTCTATATCTTTCTTGTGAATTCTGATCAATCCCTATGCTTGAAAAGAATGCAATATTCCCAGCAAAAAAAAAAAAAAAAAAAAAAAACTTGACGACCGTCCGAATTCCTGAATTTCCGCAAAAGCAAAGCAAAGAACGACTTGAAAGTTATTTTAAAAGCCTTGCTTGAATTAATTAGATGTTTTATTTGTTAACAAACATAAAATGGCAACAGTTATTAATTTTAAATCATTGCGATAACATTTCCGATTATCTCCCGAAAATTAAAATCACGTGAAATAAGCAGACGAGAATATTGTAATTTATCTTTCTTATTGTTGCATTTATAAAGCTATTTTTATTAACACAAAAAAAAAAAAAAAAAAATAAGACCCCCATGGAGCGATTGGCGCCAAAATTGAAACAACGCCTATTTACAAATAGATTCACATTTATTCCAAATTTCATCCAGAACGTAGCATTACTTCTTGAGAAATGGCACTCACAATGAAAAAAAAAGAACATTCGATTGCGCCACCCCCTTTTCAGTTTTTGACACCAAAATAAAATCAGCTCTTATACCCACTAAGGTCTACTTGCCGATAAATTTTTCTTTCATTCCGTTCATTATTTCTTGAGATACAGCAGTCACAATTGACGACAAAAAACGTTCTATAGCTCAACCCCCGTTTGAGTTATTGCCACCAAAATTGAATCAGCACCTGTTCCTGTTAATGGCAACATATGGTCCAAATTTTGTTTGATTCCGCCAGTTACTTCCTGAGGAATAGCAAGCACGCGTAACTCAAAAAACGTCCCATTGCTCCACCCCCCTTGGAGGAATTCGCGCCAAAAACCAATGGGCACAAGTTCACATAGGGGCACATATGTGTACCAAATTTCGTTCGATTTCGTGCGGTAGTTTTTGCTGTAGAGCGGCCACAAAAAACTGGTCACACACAGACGTGACACACACACATACACACATACATACACACACACATACATACACACACACAGACAGACAGACATTTTCCAAAAATAGTCGAAATGGACTCAGCACACCTCAAAACGTTCGAATCCGTCAAAATTCGAAATTCGAAAATTTGCACGAATCCAATACTTTCTTCTATATATTAGATATAGAAGAAAGTAAAAACGCACTTTTCCAGGTTATCAGAGTACTTTTTCTACACTGCAAATTTCCAGTACACATTGCAAACACGTTTGGAATACTTTCGTTCAGAAAAAGCGTTCCAGTTTCCTAAATGTGAGCTAAAATGTATTCCGAATATGCTCGATTAAAAAGAAAGTGCAGTGAAATGTGCTCCATATCTGTTCCAAATGTGTCACTCTCTGGATATTTGTTGGCTTTAATCTTCGGAACACATATTCGAGAATATATTGAGGGCACATTTGAGAATTGATTGATGGCACATTCAAGAACAGATTTAGAATACATTTGGGCATATTTGCAAAACATCGCTTTCTTTTTTACTAATGTCATTTCAATAGCTTTCTTTTTCTACCTGTGAATAGAAGCTCTCTACTTGATACTACTTCAAATTTTGTTGCAACGAATTGCTGTCGACCAGTGCAATGAAGGCAGTAAAAGAGAATGATCTTCCCGGATCAAAGATCGGCCATTTCTTGGCGGCGGTTGACGGCTATCCCGCGACATTGCTGCAAAATTATAACAGCAAAAACTATTGGTGTAACCAAAGGATTGCTCCATAAGGGCTGTGAAAACTATGCCATTAAGTGTTCTAAAAGAAAAGACGTGGCTCAGTGCTAAAAGATGTCCCCAAATGCGGTTAAAATAGTGTGCTGGGCCAAATGAGTGTTCTGAAAAGTGTTTTCAGTGGTGTTTTGAGAATGCTTCAAAAAGTGGGCTTCAAAGTGTCCCAAAAAAGAGCACAAGAGCTTATTCCGATAAATAGCAGAGTTTATGCACGCAGTGCCATTGCCTGGTGTAGTTAGAGACTGAGAGATAACTGTCATATTAAGTTAAAATATGTTTATTCTTATACTCAAGAATTAACGTAAAATAAAAGTATTTACAGAACATGTTAAACAGACAAAATCAACTCATAGAATCATCACCCACTCGTCGATACAGTCGACTGCTTTAAATACCTTCTTAAGCTATGGAAATTTGCATACGGTTAAGCAAATCAAACAGTTAATACATTACGACAGAATAAAATTAAATTCCAACAGAACTCATGTTCAAAAAGTGTTTAAAGATTAGCACTGTATGTTTTATGTAAAACAAAATTGTTTTCCTCCCGGAAAATTCTCAGAGATTTGAGGAAGATTTCAAATTCCCCAAATATATTACAGGTTTTCCTTCTGGCGCATGAGTCCAGTAATTGAATATCAACTAATACTCATAAACAGCATATTTAATTTCATGAAAAGGACATATTGCAAAACTTCATAAATCTCTAAAGGTGAAAGTCTGGATAGACTAGAAAGCTTTCCTAATTAGCAAGGCCAAATTCAAGATTTGAGCAAACCTTTAAATTAAACTTTAACAAAGAACCTTACCAATTATTAAAAAGCTATTTACATTTCAAACACTTTCACCACCTTATTACGGACGATCTTAAGTGAAGAGAAAACGCAAGGATTTGCATTACAATGTTTATATTGATAAATAATTACTTTGGATTTTTACCCCGTCTCGTTCTCGATAAAATTCGCCAAGAATTGAAGATCGTAGAAATTAAACCCCTTCACCAAATTAAGTTTCGTGCCCCAGTCGAAGGAGGTGATTTGTATTGTGAGTGAAAGAGCAAAACAGATACCGGGCAGTAAGGAACGATACTTAAGGGAGGCAACTTAAATGGGCCTGTTTCGAAACTAGACAGTAATTGGATTCGCAGACTATTAATATAAGCAGCTCGGAACATTTTAGGAAAATTCTTTTTTCGCCAAGATCAATGCTTTTGTGGTATCGGAGGAAATTAGGTTTTGAAATACTTTCTCCTCTCTCGCTCAACAGAACGAACATTTCGCCATTAAGATAAGTTTGAGGAAAATTAGTTCTCTTTTGACATTCAGTGTCTTCTTATTCTTACATTAATGGTTGGAACAGAGTTAAGTATTTTGATTTTCAGGAGTTCTATATTTTTTGTTCTTTTTACATGCGTTCAGTGTTTAGCGATAATGAGTTTGCATGATGTTTATCGTTGGTTGTCGTCTTTGCCTTTTCCTCCGGGAGCCAAAAGTGTGAAAGATATTTTATGATTTTAATAAAATGAATAACCAACGAAAATAAGGCACAAATGAAAAAGCGTTCAAGACACATTTAAAATGCATTGCTGCCAACTTGTACAATTTAGCCAAACATTGTAAGATTTTCGGATGTTTTGTACGATTGTACAGTCTTATGGCAGATTTGCACGATTTTTAGATTTTTGGTTTTAATTTTACGATAAATTGTGGAACGGTTGAAGTTTTCTTTTACTTCCAACACTTTTGGGAGCAGAAAAACTATTGTTTTGAACAGGTTTTTGACAGATAATTTTTGAAAGCTGCGAAGTCAGCAACTTTTCAAAGTTTAAGTTCAAAGAAATAAAATTCTATTTATTTATTTATGTTTAAATGTATGTTTTTTTTTTTGCGTATAAAAGCACAGATCAAGTCAAAGTAAGGATTTGAAAATATTATAATACTTTAAATTTTAATACTTTGCTTTATGATGGTAAAAAAAAGGGTAGAAATTACAGTGCCTAGAAAAGCCTCTCTTTCTAGGCACTTTAGTAGAAATATAGCCACCTCGCACATTGTAAGATTTTTAAAGCTGGCATGTTGGCAGCTATAATTGCACAAATGGCAAAAAAACTAGACTCGTGTTTCGGGATTACACAAATCCCTTTTTTCAATGCAAATAAATGAGCTTATGGATTTAAAAAAAAGTACGGCAGAAACTTTTTGTCGCTTTTGCTGGATTTTTTTTGTCCGTAATGTCATTTCCATGCATTGAAAAATGCATATTTCCACTCCCCCCCTCGCCGGCTTCGGAAATTTCTACATATTGACATACGCGGGAGTGAGTTTTGTTGTTATCTGATAAAATTTGCATTGAGTACACACTAGGGTGGGGCATTTAAAATGTTTTTCGAAATGTTAAGGGGCAGAGGATCAAAAAAGTGCTAAATGGTCTCAAACTAACAGGTGTGAAATTTTATTCCATTCTAATAAGTCTTTTTGCCTCCGGATTGAGTTTGAAGTTTGGATTTCCTTAACCAAATAGGATACTTTCCATGTAAGATTGCAATAATAATAAATGTTATTTTGTTTACAGAAAAAAATGAGCAAACTTTCAATTTGCACCTGATTTAAATTCACACCAGCCATTTTAGGTGTTAGAATTGGCTGAAATGTGTGAATTTGGTCAAACGCTTCCTGCCTAACGTAAATGAGTAAGATATGCTAAGACTCTACCCCTTGAAGTGCACTAATATTTTGAAATCCTACCCGAAAATACATAAGAAAATAATTAGAACCATTTATCCGAGCTAGTAAACTGCCAGGACCTGTTAACCGCACAGCCTGCTAGGCCCGGAGTCCCTCTTCCTAAGAGCCTCAAATTAATTGAATTATGCATTGCGTTACAACTATACAAAAAATACAGGCGTTTTAAAATGAGTTAAAAATATCGACTTGTTAATTGGAAAAAACTTTCTTATTTTCTGCCAGTAGCGAATTTAACATTTCATAATTCAGAGACGCTCCGAAACGAGATTCATAAATGCACATGATAATGGTTTACATAGTTCTGTGATAGGCAAAGAGGCTTCCAAAAATACATTCCGATGGGCCCCCAAAGCTGTAAATAAACCACTGTATTCCGCTATAGAGACTTCAGAGGGTCTCCAAATTATTGTGGGCCTAAGGCTTCACCCTTATTTAGTCGGGCCTTGTAAATTGCTATTTGATATTTCATCTTGCAAATGCAAAGGTATTAACAACTACATTTGTCCGGGAGAAAAAAAAAAACAATAGAGAAAGATAAATCACTTTATCATCAAGAAGAAAGTGAAGACAGTTTTAGTATCATTACTTCATCGCATCTATTCTATCGGATGTGAAGAGATGTGAGATCGGATCTCCCTTTATGTGAAGATGGATCTCGGCACTTGTTCAAACTCATCACTGCAGCTAGATATTTATCCACTGAGTTGAAGAGCAAAATAGATCCCTTAGTTCAAAGAAATAGTGTTTTCGCATATCCTTAAAAATAATTTATTGCAGTGCTAACAGATTTCAGTGTTTAGCAATATAAGCTCAAAATAGACTCCCGACTTTTTCAAATTCTTGTTTTTAAGTTTGATGCAGAATCTTGCATTGATCTCATTGACTGGAAAAATGTGTCTGATTCACCAATACTGAAATCAATCTCTGACGAAAATATTTAACTGTTTGTTTCGGGCAGAAAATAACTCTTTAGTAAGCCTACCATGTCACCCACATACAGGTTGTTGAAAGGCAGGGGAGTACATGGCGCAGACTGCGGCATTGAATTTTTTAGGGAGGTTGATTTGACAGGGTTTTTGATGTTATTGGGGATGGGGGGGGGGAGCTCTCATTCCGGGAGGTACTCTCCAGCATTCGAGTGTTTGAGGGGGATGTGCCATCGCCCTTGGGGAGGGGGATGGGCACCTCTTTCAAAAGGCGGTTAAAACTGACAGAAGTTTCAACTACATTGTGCAAAAAATCTGAATGAGAAGCCTTAATAAAGATCCAACCGGAGTCCCGGAAACTTATGCCAAGCCTTGATTATAAGAAAATTACTTTCAAGCTATTTAAAGATGAATATTTTTAACTTGGTAAATTAATGATTATCATAAACGTTTTTGCAAACAAATGCTTAATGCTTGGACAACCTTAAGTTGTTATATATATTTGTAATTTTGTTTTTCAGTTTTTTAATAAAAACTAGCTGCGTGCCCGGCGTTGCACGGGCTACCTAAAAAATGTAAGAGCAGTCCAGTTGATGCTTTTGTAGTACACTGACACTAGTTTCTAACGCGTTAAGGAATAAATAAATGCGCGTAAAGCAAGGTTTGCAAAACACCAGTAAAACATATTTTTGCCAAAACACCTCATCAACGTTAATAATCGTTATCAATGATACAAGTTATGAGTACATTTTCAGTCAGCACAAAAGAGGAAAATATATGCATTATCAACTATAATCTTTACTCACGTTAAACCGAATTACATCTGATAGACTATATCGGAAATATTTATGCACAATAACAATCCGCTTTTTACATAAAATAGTCTACTACCCGGCGTTGCCCGGGTGTTTATTAATGCAACATACCACTCAGATAAATATTTGGATGGATTCTATCCACATGGTCGTACAAGAATTACATCAATCCGTTTTCCAGGTACAAACCCTCAAAGAACTCAAATAACTTGTAAATCACTCATTTACTTTACGACGTGCACGGTCCTCCTCGAAAATGAAAGTTATGTCATGTGACGCGAGTTCAACACTCAGGCTTGAACCAAAAAGAAAAAAAAAAAGTCAGTGAAATTTTGTGGCAGATTGCGGAAAACCCCCATAAAGTAAAAATTTTAAATCCCCTGATTACAGGAAAAGCCTCAAAACAAAAACAAGAATTTTACCTGAGCATATTCGAGAAAAAAAATGGCAGCAGATCTTTCATCTCAATGATTTTCTTCACGCTCACATACATTTTAATAAAAGCATTGTTGCGGAAAGTTGAGATGAAGCACTGAATAATAATTTAAATGGAGGAAAGCCTTCGAAAAATAGGGATTTGATTTTGAAATCTAAGAGTCATAATTAATAGTTTTTAATTGATATCTCCGCTAATTATTATCGGAGGATTATGTTAAATAGCTAAACATGAAGACGGGAGGATTACGAATCCATCGATACCTGGTTCGATGGTCAGTTCACTGTCGTTCGGGAGAAGAAGCTTGGACATAGATAGATAGATAGATAGATACTCAGATTTTATATGTATAAGATAGATAGATTTTTTCTCTTATATATACGGGTTTTTCAAACTCAATCCGGAGGCAGAAAATAATCTCTTAATTCGAATGAAATTTTATATATTACCTTAAAACATCATTTGGCACCTTTTTATTGTCCTGCCTGATGGAAGTCGGAAACTTTTTTTTTTTTAAACATAGGACGGTGACCCACCCTTTTTGCCCTTCCTCCTCTCAAAAATGACAGGCTTGATTGCAAAGCACAAAAGCACAAATCATATAGAAATTAAAAGCAATTGTTGCAGCTGTTTCATAACTATGCATGATTTCTTTCAGTACTTTCTTCGCCTTGTGGGATCTATTTAAGAATTAATGATCATTTTTAATATTTTATAGTTGTCGAGCATAATTTTTCTCACTTTGAATTCCTATGTAATAAATAGGTTAACTCAGAGGTTCCCAAACTTTTCCGATTCGTGGCACCCTTTGAAGAATTAGAGCTTTCTCACGCAGGGTTGTCCTATTTTGTCCACCTCTGAAAAAACCGCCGGAAAAAACCTGGAAAAAACCGTCCCGGACAAAATGTCATTTTGTCCAGTTTCTGCACTTTTTCGGTAAACTGAAAGTTTTTAGTTAAAAGTTTGAAAATAATAAATATGGTATATAAATATAGTATTGAAAATAATAAGTAATTATATAGATTCTCCTTATTCAAGTAATACTTTAACCTAAAAATAGCATACATAAATATGTATATAAACAATTGATTGAAAAATATTTTAAAGTGAAAACTAAAAAATTAAGATCTGTTGAAGTTTATGTAAGTGTGTATGTAAATCAAATGAGTGTTAATAAGTTATAATGCATGTAATAGCATTTATAAAAACAAATACATCATCTGTATATTTTAAGTTGTTTATCTGTGATGTGGAGGTTTATTAATATATAAATAATAAATGCATTTATAAAATTTAAAAATAGAAATAAAAAGTTTTTAAAGGTTACAGTCTCAAAACATTAAAAATCACATTTAAAAAGAAGGGGGGGGGGGGCACTACTAGATATTAATAAAGGAAATGTTGATTACTAGACATTAATAAAGGAAAGAAAATCTCTTCTTGTAATACAAATACAAATGTGATGATCAGCAACAGATTCGGAACCCAGCTAGGCTGTTCCTAGTCAATTTATTAGTCGCCAATGAAGATTAATGGCCACTTTAAAGCTATCTACCCCCTTGCTCATTATAGTCTCTTCCGGTACACTGTTCTGAGTACCCACAATCCTACTTAAGTAGTCATTTGTATGACGTTAGCATATCCATTAAAACATGCAGAGTACATAAATATTTTACTATGGGGTAACATCAGTAAAAATTCGAAAAATATAACAGTAATAAAATGTTTTTAGTTTATAAATCTTCATTTTGTATGGATGTCTCCAAGCATTTCATTTGACTTTTCCATTGAGTTTAATTTTTTTTTATTGTAATACATAATAGTGTAATCACGCCCAATATCTTATTCACATTGTTAAATTTTTATTTTTAAGTAAATTATGATCTAAAATTAGTTGCACCAATGTGTAATTAAAATTTTTTTTGGATTTACTAAATTCTAAAGTTAACAATCATTCTATTTAAATGAAATGATTAATTCATAATATATAATGTATTAGAACTATATATTAATTTTATTACATGGATAAACAGTTGATTTTTCATTTCGTTCATTTTGTCCATTTCGTCCAATTTTGTCCAGTTTCTTCCGGCGTCCCGGACTTTTTACAAAAAAGTGGACAAAATACCAAACCTGTTCTCACGGCACCCTAGTACATCTCTATTATCTATACCGTAGAGCAGGAATTATAAATGAAGGGAGCAAGTCCAATCATTGGCTTAGAAAAAGTTTGGGCAACGATCTCAAGTCACGTGACTTAACAACGACGAATGGTTGACACGTTTTGCGTAAAACTAGCGAAAGAAACCTGATTTCTTCCAATGCTTAACTTTAAAATCTATCACGTGACTTGGAGTCTTTGTTTCACAAATGAAAGCCTTCCCTCCCTCTATTTTACCTCTTCTAGATGATCTATACTAATATGATTAAGAGAGCGAGAGCAGATTTTTGTTAGTTTATATGTTCGAAGTAATCTCCGGAACCATTGCAACTTTTTGAAAAATTCTTTCACTATATGAAAGGTGCATTCCTACTTAAACCAATAGTTTGTCCTCGCTGACAGTTTATGTTTCGTGGGGTTTTTGTTATTATGTACGTAAAAGCAAACACCGATTGTCTAGCATTTTCAAAGACAAAATGGGTGAAGGTTCTCATCGAACTGAATGTTGAGGGATGGAAACAATAGAGCGACGAAGAATTCACTATGTCAGTACAAGAAACGCCAAAAACTCTGCATGTATTTGAGGCTGCAAAAGATAGGGTACATACTGTCAGGCATTGTCTGGCTTTCACGAGAAAAGCTCCCGCCGTCAAGTCTGAGCCCATCTACTGCCATAGAAACGGACTTCGTACATTTTCTGCAAGGGTTAGCAGGAAGGCTTTTTAGCGCCATTTCGTCACTCGTCTGCTCGCCTTTGTGTAGTCGTACGGGTTATTCCAACATTAAGCTTCCCTTGGAAAAATGAGACACGACTCGTTGCTATAGCAGTAGACAGGCGCAGACATTTCGGCGGTGGCTTTTCTCGTGGTGGTCGGATAGTGGCATTCTATCTAAAATTGGACATTGCAAACCATTTAGAGTCAGAGAATGTTTATGCTTCAATATTTATTTAAGTGAAACATAACAGAGATTCGCTTCGGGCAAATTAGTTTTTGAATTCAAGTATTGCAGATAGACGATAATTATCAGTGTTTCTAAAAGTTGTTATTTTGCATGTATTTCGGGCTGTCCTTTAATTTTTTTTTTATTCATACTAAAATCGAAATGAGAAACATCTGCAAATGAATTAAATCAAGTACATTTATTTTAGAAAATTCTCAACTGAAGGAGTAATTGCACATTACTACCGTACTTTCAAAGTTAAGAGTTAAAGCAACAACGAACAAAAAACACTGGATAACAAAGAGTTTGACAAAGAAGTGATTGAAATTAAAATGTGTCAATGTTTTTTTACTTCCTTTTACAAAAAAGGAAGTATTGTATTCGCGAAAAAAATTTCACCCAAAAAATCGACCTTAATTTCAATTTTGCTCACCCCTGAATGAATGTTGAGTTTTTTTTTTCGACTCGACCACACGTGGATAAGTGTCTAAGAACGTATAGACACGCGAAATAACCATTTTGACGATTCTCGAGAAAAAAACAACGAGTTTTCTCGTGACGTCTGTATGTAGGTATATATATGCGTATGTGCGTATGTATGTCGCATAACTCAAGAACGGTATGCCCTAGAAAGTTGAAATTTGATACGTAGACTTTTAGTGGGGTCTAGTTGTGCACCTCCTCTTTTGGTTACATTCGGATGCTCCAAAGGCTTTTGCCCCGTTTTGGGGGAAAATCATTGTTAATTTCGATGTAAACTCAAGTGGTGTTATAATTTGGCGGACAGTTGGCGATATGTCGTCAGTCTTTTGGTCGCCAAGTTTTTTCGCCAACTTGGCAAAAAATTTGGCGATTGTTTTTAATTTTTTTTTTTTTTTTAAATCTGGTTTCAATTTGGCCACTGTTGGTGATGTTTAGAGAGTAAACTATTGAATCCCATTAAAACTGCCAATAATGAGAAAATGACATTAAATTGGAGTAAAAGGAAGTCATGTGATGCACACATCAGCTCGTTTTTTTTTTAGTATCGCGTGCATATTTCTTGGTCGAAGATCGAATTTCTTACTGATGTGTTGGTTGTTTTAGTTCTTATACAAGAATTTTGGCATCTAATGTGTCAATATATTTATACCTGCATTTGGTGACGTGTTGTTTTGTCCTTCAATCGTGCTTGAATTCCATAAGATCAAATTTCGCCAAATTCTGCGATTAATAGCTTATGGACTCCGCAGCACTAATGTAATATTGAGAGTACATTAAGGCTTCCTGTATCGATCGACAGCCTGAATTTGACAGAATCTCCATTAACGTGATTAAAACCATGGGTAAAAGCTAGTTATGATACATTTAAGTGGTCTTTGTTGAATATGTAGTAATATCTTCTTTGTTGACATGATGGTGAACACAGATTCAGGGTTTATGCTACGATCGCATTTTTCGCAAAATGCGAAAACACTATCTCAATTGCGAAAGTAAAGCAAAGCACTTTCGCTTTTTTGCTCAACTAAAAAATAAGTTAATTTGAAAAAAAGGAAACTTATAATCCAAGACAGGAAGCACGCATGGCGATAGTCAACTTAATCTTTAAATCTCAGTAAAGATGCTTAAATTACAATCAAGTTCAATACTTTGTCTTATCCAGCATTATGTCCCCTCAAAAACTGCATTATTAGGAGGAGGAGAGTGCAATTTTCTAAAAACCAAACATATGTTTTCTTAATGATAAGCATAATCCAAGACTTTTATTTTATGCTTAAAAAAACGCTGCTGTACTAATTGCTTTAAAGATATCATAGAAGAAATTTTCAATTATTTTCAACTGGAGATGAAACACAGAGGCATTTAGAAAGATATGAGAATGTAAACATTTTTTAGCATTTTGCTAAAACTTTTTCCTTAATTTTTGCTTTCATGCTAAAGAATTTTTGAACCCAGCTTAAACCCTGCACAGATTTGGTCGGAACAAAAGTTTACTCAACTTGTGTCCGCTTAGAAAACACATTTTATTTTTTCGTATCTCGGGGGAAAAAAGAAACCCCTTCAGCCTTTACTTCGTAAGTGGAGAAGATATGAGCAACGAGCTGTTTGATCCGTATTATTTGTAGTATACATTTCACCAGTTGTGAAACTTTTTCTCTATTTCATCTGGTTTTAGATAGGTTTTGTTTGTGAGGAAGAGAGTTTCGAACTGATATCTCCCTTTTGAACAACAGTTAGTTAAACAACAGTTCTGACAGTAATAGTTTATTACTGTGAAACATGAACTTAAATAACTAAGTGTTAAGAACTTAAATGGTTAAAACGCAATATGATAAAATTAGCAATTTAGCACTTTTTATTTCCTTTTACAAAAAAGGAAGTATTGTATTCGCGAAAAAATTTTCACTCAAAAATCGGCCTTTATTTCCATTTTTCTCACCCCCGAATGAATGTTGAGATTTGTTTCGACCCGATCACAATTGGATATATGCCTAGTAACGTACAGACACCCGAAATATCCATTTTGACGACCCCCGAGTTAATTACAACGAATTTTCTCGTGACGTCTGTATATACGTATGTATGTGCGTATGTGTGTATGTATCTCGTATAACTCAAAAAAGTTATGTCCTAGAAAGTTGAAATTTGGTACGTAGACTGCTAGTGGGGCCTAGGTGTGCACCTTCACTTTTGGTTGCATTCGGATGTTCCTAAGGGGGTCTTTTGTCCCTTTTTGGGGGAAGTCATTGATAATTTCGATGTAACTCAAGTTGTGTTATAATTTGTTGGACACTTGGCGATATATCGCCAATCTTTTGGTCGCCAAGTTTTTTCGCCAACTTGGCGACAAATTTGGCGATTTTTTTTTCTTCCAAATTTGGTTTCAATTTGTCCACTGTTGGTGATATGTAGAGATAAACAATTGAATCACATTAAAATTGCCAATAATGGGGAAATGACATTAAATAGGGAAGTTGCAACCTATTAAATGTTCATATTTTGGCTATTGGATATTGTTAATTGACCCTCAAAACTAAAAAATTCACCATCGCCGAATTTTAAAACACCGTGGTTGATTTTTAATGAATTTTTAAAAATCCACGCGCAAAAGTGCGCGCTTCTGAAACGTCACGAGCTTACGTCACAGGGCGCGAATGGGCAGCCTTCCGCCGAAGATCCCTTGTTTTCGCTAGGAACATTTTGAGCGCGCTGATATTTTTAATTTTTTAGAAATTCAATAATCCTTTTGAACACACTATGGAGGCCGGATTCGTTAAAGCACAATCTAAATAATCTTCCTCAAGTAACACCAACGAGATATTCGAATATTTTCGAGAGGATGAGAGGTTTAATGTTCCAGAAACGCGAGGAGTTAAATGCGAGGAGAAAGCCTTTTACGTTTCGTCTTCGAAGCCGAATGCATGACCTTCGTTTCTCCCCTATCGGAAGAGGGGATGACGTCACTTCCTATGCCATTTGATGTCACAAGAGCTTGAACTTTAAAAATTAATTTAAAAAAAAACTACTTATCGTATCGCAAAATTTTTTTCACCTATGATGTTCATACATGTTACTCTATCATATAAAAATAAAATTGAAAAATCGAAAACTTCCCTATTGGAGTAAAAGGAAGTCATGTGATGCACACATCAGCTCGTTTCTTATAGCTTTTAGGTCAACTTTTGTTTGATAAAGAGTATGCTTTTCAAAATTATAAAAATTTTTATAACCAGCAATAATTTTCCTTTGATGTTTTTGTTATTTTTTTCTGGTTGCCCTCCAGTTTATCTCTGATATTCCTTCTATTTCTTTCCTCTGGGTTTTTTTTTCTGTGTTCTTTATCTTAGCTCTTCCTATTTTCCTCGTTCCTCTTTCTCGTTTTTCCTCTGTTTTGCATGTAGAGCCCTGCATTCATGTCTACCTGCTGCTACACTCACTGTAAAATTTTTTAGTGTATCTCAACACCAAAAATGGTGGCAACTACTTTACACCAAATGTAGTGTAGTGAAACACCACAGATAATTCTTGGTGTAATCAAACACCAAAAATTTGTCTTGCTGTTTGATAACACCAAGAATTATCTGTGGTGTTTCACTACACAGGTGTAAAGTAGTTGCCACCATTTTTGGAGTTGAGATGCACTAATTTTTTTTTACAGTGTACCTAAATGCTTACACGGTTCTGGGGCACTACCTAAATGCAACACACATCTTTCAGTATTGTTTTTGGCTTATCACAACCTTGGGTTAAAATATATCAATCTTTCAAGTAAATAAATCAAGTACCTGAAGTTCAGATACTTTTCAATCAAACTCAAACTTATGCAGGGACTGGAATGAGAATAGCTACTAAGCAGTTGGTCAAAACACTTGTTGAGTAGCAGAGGGGGTCACAAATATAAGAGGATGTGGAACCTGCATTCAGTGGTGCCACTTAATCACAACATTACCATTAAATACTAGTTGTAGAATGTTAAATGTCATGAAAACAAGAACAGTTGTTCCGTCCGCTACGAAGATGTCACAACCAGGGTTGCCAGATTTAAGAACAGTAAATACGGGACAGGCTTCTAGGAGTGAGGGGGGGGGGGATATTTTTGAGGTTGAGGGCAAATGCTGGATATGGTGTATTTTTAAGGGGTGCTTTCCGACATACAACGTATCTTCATGATAAATCTGAAAAATTCAATCTTAAACCTTACAAAATGTCGCCGTTCAAAGTACAAAAATAGTTTTCATTGCGATTGACGATGCATGCGCAAAGAAATTAAAACATTATCAATGAGCAAAGAGGAAGCAATCATTCGGTTCCTCGTGGTCTGCCGCCAAAAATAAATAAATAAATAAATAAAACGAAAATACTTTCTACGTTTGCTGCCACATGATTTTCTTATTGCTCTTTATTTCACATTTTTGAGCAATCACGATTGCTTATTGCTTTCATTTGACTGTTTTTGACGTTCCTTTGATTTTTCCCAGCGCCACCCTCCGCACCATCACCGTCGACGGGCTCCTCACGATACTGCACCTCTAGCAAAAACAGTCTCCAGGTTTCGTCCATATCCTACACTTACACGCATACATACACGCACCTACACACATATACATATATACACCTACACACACAAACACACACACACACCTACACACTCACATACTCACAACTACCCACACACTTATGCCTGCACACAGACACAAACACATATGCCTACACACACATACACATACCCCCCCCCCCACACTCATACACACAACTACCCACACACTTATGCCTGCACACAGACACAAACACACATGCCTACACACACACACACACATACCCCCCCCACACACAAGCACACGCTTACATATACACACACATTCGTGATTGTGAAAAACATAATTTGAATTCAAGATGACAAAATTCAAATTAATTTTTTTTTTGTTTTACTTTTTTCCCCCGCTTAAAATAATTTCTCGTTTTGTAAAATATTGTTATTAGGTAGAATACGAGACTTTAGCCGTCCCGTATGGAAGTTCCCCGGGACGCGGGACAATTTTGCAAAATACAGGACTGTCCCTTGAAATCCGGGACGTCTGGCAACCCTGGTCACAACGAAAGTTTTCCCCTCTACATTATTATATCCGTAAACTATTGATTTTTATATTAAACTAGTTAGTTGTAGAAACAATAAAAACAACGAGTGGGGTCCTAGTGCAACACGTGATTGCGAAAAACATAATTTGAATTAAAGATTGGCAGAATTCAAATTATTATTATTATTTAAATTTATTTCCTTGAATTCTAAATAGTGCGTTATTTAATGTGTCAGCTAATACAAGATTTTCAGCTCTTTCACTTGTTATAGCGGCAAATATGAGTGACAGAGCTTTGTTTTTATATATTAGTCATAAATATGTTTCTTTCTTTTGATTTCATCGATTTGAGCAATAAAAGTCATGCATCCAAATAAAAGTTGTTGCTGACTATACGCGATGCAGGTTACTCCGAGAAAACTTTTAGTGTATTGTCAGAAGTAAATATTGGAAAAGAACGTTTTATTTTTTTTAGCAAGGCACATTTGAAAGAAATTGTATCGAAGTGATGCTACCTTTTTAGGGTTATGTTTTTAAAGTTACGCTACTTTTACTTGATTTATACTAAAATACTACGAGCAATACTCTCAACTAGGGATTTCAATACCGGACTAAAAATTCAATACCGGTATTCGGTATTTTTAAAACGTGATACCGGGATACCGGTATTAATACCAATATTTGAAATTTCTCAAAAATTGCTTGAAAACATTGTTTGGTTGCCACATTTCATAATTTGTACAAAAATTGTGTTATTATGAAAAGGTGTTGTGAACAAATATAAAATGAAGGAACGAATGTCATAATAAAAAATCAATATACGTAAAAAACATAAGGCATCTATTGAATTGTCTCTAAGCCTGGAACTCATTTTAGTGCTCAACATTCCTGCAGTTGAAACTACTGTTTCTGAATTCACCAAGGTCGGTGGTACTGTTAACAATGCGTGATACACCTCCTCTAATTTAACTGCCTAAAAGTATTTTATCTTCAAAAAAATCGGTATGTTGCATGTCATTTTTGGATAAATCTTTGTGTTTGTGTGTGTGTTTCTTTCGTATTGTGTGTATTTCTATTATTTTTTTAATTGAAAGTTAGTTGAAATTTCTTTCCCGAGAAACGATACTTTTCCAATATTAAAATCATTTTATCTTGAACAGGAGGGGTTTGTGTTTACTTTTTATTAGCTCTTTGGTTTGAAATTTACGATAAACTTGACTACGTTTGATCTTGTTGGTTTCTCTTATTCGTTTTAGATTTCTTTTCAAAATTCTTTGCAATTTTAATTGTGTAAATATCTGAAAATATCATTGAATTCGTGGAACATATTTATGCTCTTCCCCTATGCAAATTTTCAAGGCATCGTATTGTGTGTTATAATTTCTAAATATTATCTTGCCAAGTATGAAGCCAAAAGCGAGACGGCACAACAAACCAATACTGGTGCCAACAAATTGCCATTTGTAATGCTGACAAGAAACAGTTTTTGTCAAAGTTTAGTACAGTTGAGACAAATATTTAAGAAAAAAAATCATAAAGCATTCCTGCAATTGAGGCAGTGAGAAGCAAAGGGATGTAAGTGGCAAAATTAAAAATTTGGAGATAACCAGTACACATGGTAGGTGAACCTCTCCTCTGTCTTGGGTCAAGAGATGGTACTAGTAGCCCCGGTAGGTGCTGCTGTACAGCATGATTTTGAAAAAAAAAAACATTAAATGAAATCCTACCTCTAGGACGTTATCTTTACACGCGTTTTACTCAAAACTTGAAAATGTCCACTTACATCCCTTTGCTCCTCACTGCCTCAATTGATGGTTTGAATAAATTGTTCATCGGACAAAAGAGGGGGGAAGGGGCACTTAAAATTACACGCGAAATTAACTTTCCCAAAAGGGAAAATGAGCGATCAGGGAAATGGAAAAAATAAAGACATGGTGCACAAAATACTTTTGTTTAATGATATTCTATTAGTTCATGCTTTTGAAGCTAAATTTTTACATCAACAGATTGATTTCGGTTCTGCATCATCTTTATCTTCTTCTTTACTAATAATAAAGCTGAAAGTCTCTCTGTCCGGAGGATGTCTGGATGTCTGGATGTCTGTAGGATGTCTGTGACGCGTATAGCGCCTAAACCGTTCTGCCGATTTTCATGAAATTTGGCACAACGTTAGTATGTAGCATGGGGGTTTGCACCTCGAAGCGATTTTTCGAAAATTCGATGTGGTTCTTTTTTTATTCCAATTTTAAGAAAAAAAACTATCATAAATTACGAAATTATCATAACGTGGAACCCTAACATGGGCACAAGCCAATTGGCGAGATACGAAATTATCATAACGTGGAACTGTAACGTCGGTACAAGCCAATTGGCGAGAAAATTCACCATACATTATTTGTAAATATACAAGCGAACCAAAAGACCTTTAATTTTTCTATTACGGGCAAAGCCGTGCGGGTGCCACTATTACTAATAATAAAGCAGAAAGTCTCTCTGTCCGGAGGATGTCTGGATGTCTGTAGGATGTCTGTAGGATGTCCGTAGGATGTCTGTGACGCGCATAGCGCTTAAACCGTTCGACCGATTTTCATGAAATTTGGCACAAAGTTAGTATGTAGCATGGGGGTGTGCACCTCGAAGCGATTTTTCGAAAATTCGATGTGGTTCTTTTTTTATTCCAATTTTAAGAAAAAAAAAACTATCATAAATTACGAAATTATCGTAACGTGGAACCGTAACATGGGCACAAGCCAATTGGCGAGATACGAAATTATCATAACGTGGAACCGTAATGTCGGTACAAGCCAACTGGCGAGAAAATTCACCATACATTATTTGTAAATATATACAAGCGAACCAAAAGACCTTTAATTTTTCTATTACGGGCGAAGCCGTGCGGGTGCCACTATTACTAATAATAAAGCTGAAAGTCTCTCTGTCCGGAGGATGTCTGGATCTCTGTGACGCGCGTAGCGCCTAAACCGTTCGGCCGATTTTCATGAAATTTGGCATAAAGTTAGTTTGTAGCATGAGGATGTGCACGTCGAAGCGATTTTTCGAAAATTCGATGTGGTTCTTTTTCTATTCCAATTTTAAGAACAAAACTGTCATAAGATGGACGAGTAAATTACGAAATTATCATAACGTGGAACCGTAACACAGGCACAAGCCAATTGGCGAGAAAATTCACCATACATTATTTGTTAATATACAGGCGAACCAAAAGACCTTTTAGTTTTTCTATTACGGGCAAAGCCGTGTGATTACCACTAGTGGAAAAATAAATGTACATTTAAAATATAACTAGATATTTAATAAGTTGAATTGAAAATTCTGTACCTCAGAGCCAGAAGGACGTAAGTCACATTATGATAATTTTACAGGAGAGGAGAAAAACTTTTTTTCTGGCACATACAAAGGATGGGACGCGCGCTCTTTTCACCCTGATAAAAAATTGGAAAGGATTTTGTTTTAAAAATTACGTTCACATGGCTTGATGCGGAATAGGCTTCTACATACAATGCACATTTTTGGACTTACGTCAGTCTGGTTCTGAGGTACAGAATTCTTGAATTAAAGCTATTTTTTATTTTTAGCTAATACCGAAAATACCGATATTTTCCTCAGCAAATACCGGTATTACGAAATTGCAAAATTGCTCGAACTACCGGTATTCGGTATACCGGTATTGCAATCCCTACTCTCAACAGCTGAGGTTATTGGTTGTTGTAGTAGGGGAGAGTGTTGCAACTCGGGACGCTTGTACCTTGGGACAGTGGTATTATATTTTTGGCGAATAGTTTTAAATTCCAGAGACTTTAATAGGTCTTCTGAAAAGGTGTGTACGCATTTTAGTTGCAGAAAAATTATCATTTCACATCAGAAGGGGTTGGGGAGCGTGGATTGTTTTGTTCAGCGGACTTCTTTTAAAATCTTAGCACGGGCATTGCCGTGCGGGTAGTGCTAGTTTGTAAAAAAAAAAAAAAAAAAAAAGCTAAGATTAAGAAAAGCAGGAGAAATAAATATCTGAGTAAGTCGACCATTTCAAAAGAAGTAGCATTTATTACTATAAAATTGAAACGCATTTTTTATCGAATGCGTTGTTGAACCGAGGTGCTAAAAAAAAACTATCATTGCAAATATTAAAGTTATAGAGGCCGTTCACAATTCCCCCAATTCAATTACCACGGTCAAACCTATATAGTATTTCTGAAAGGTGTTTTTTTTTCTTTTTTGTGGGAACGCCATGACTTCCTCAATAATAGGGAAGTTTTCGATCTTTCAATTTTTTTTTATATGATAGAGTAACATGCAAGAACATCATATGTGAAAAAATTTTGCGATACGATAAGTAGTTTTTTTTAAATTAATTTTTAAAGTTCAAGCGATTGTGACGTCAAATGGCACAAGAAGTGACGTCATGCGCTCTTCGGCCGCGGGAGAAGCCGAAGGACGTGCATTTGGCTTCAATGACGAAACGTAAGGCTTACCTTTGTTGTTTAACTCCTCGCGTTTCTGGAATATTAAACCTCTCATCCTCTCGGAAATATTCGAATACCATCATTGATGTTACTTGAGGAAGATTATTAGATTGTGCTTTAACGAATCCGGCCTCCATAGCGTGTTCAAAAGGATTATTGAATTTCTAAAAAATAAAATATCAGCGCGCTCAAAATGTCCCTAGCGAAAACAAGGGATCTTCGGCGGAAGGCTGCCCATTAGTGCCCTGTGACGTAAGCTCGTGACGTTTCAGAAGAGCGCACTTTTGCGCGTGGATTTTTAAAAATTCATTAAAAATCAATCATGGTGTTTTAAAATTCGACGATGGTGAATTTTTTAGTTTTGAGGGTCAATTAACAATATCCAATAGTCAAAATAGGAACATTTAATAGGTTGCAACTTCCCTATTCATGAAATTTTATAAGGTATCATTTTGAACATTTTCTTTACCTCTTTCTGTAAAAATTAACAAAAAAATTTAAATTGGGGCGGTTTTTAAGCACTTTTATTATACTTGGCCTGTTTGTCACGGAGTAATCTGATCCTTGGTTTTGCTTATATTTCAGCAACTAGATCACTTAGAGACTTCTGGATTTCACTATATGATTTGCTTAATCTTAAGTAACAGCTTAACTTTGAAAAATAAAATTCTGAAATAAATTTAATATTTCGGTTAGAATGGAAAATAGAAAATTTCCTGCAATTTTCCGATTAAATGTTTAAATATAAAACCCACTGTTACAAATTTTGTTGCCTTGCAACAGTAATGTTAAAAGCAATCATAATGAAAATTTTGAATCAAGGCTTCTCGGAAGCAAGGATGAAATTAGCAAGCATAAATCTTAGAGAGGAACAAGGATTAAATTTTAGTGCAGCTGCTTAAAGTTTTAGACACGTATATAGTTTTTTCCCCTTTAAGTACCGAGCATTTATATGAAAAAATAGGGCGAAGTTTCGCGAGGGTAAAATTATTCTATTTCTGAAATACATTTACACTAAAAAGAATAAAATAACAGAATTTTTAAAAAAATACTAAGCACTTTTCATAACGCACTCAAAAGAACAAAATAACCTTTCTGGGTCAGCAAGGACAATTTAAGCATTCCTGTAGTTTTCGAAAATTCCAAAAAAATGACACCACAAACGAAGAAAAGTGCGGTTCTAGTCATTTCAAACCAAACTTTTCCCTTAAGAAAAATATGCATGTTTGAACTTTTAAATTTATGATCGAAAGCTAGATAATGATAAGAGAAGAGAGAAATTTTCTTCATGACTTGAGCCGTACTTTTCCTCGTTTGTGGAGTCATTTTCTTGGAATTATCGAAAACTATAGGAATGCTTCAACTGTCCTTTCTGACCCAGAAAGGTTATTTTGTCCTTTTGAGTGCGTTATGAAAAGTGCTTGGTATTTAAAAAAAAATTCTGTTATTATGTATTTGTAAAATTTATAAACTGAATTTTATTTTGTTATAAAAGAGACGTACTTTACATATTTTGGTTCTGAGAAAATAATGATAGTGCATTTTGATTGACTACCATTTTGGTTTTTCTTTAACCACGTGGGGATTGTACCTCGGGACAGCCAAACATGTTGTACGTTGAACACGTCCCAAAGTGCAACATATGCATGGTTCTTAATAATTAAGGTATGTTTAGGAACATGGAGAAATGTTTTAATCTAATGTAGTCTTTTAAACACACATTTAATGTTAGATACTAATTCATTAATTCATTATTTATGTGATTCATTATTCATTATTTAATTCATTACCATGAAATTTTTTTTTTGTTTTTTTGGTGCAAAATTTGTTTAAATCTATCGCTATTTCCTGAATCATGAAGAGCGTCCCATAGTACAACAGGATGTGTCACAAGGTATAGTAGGATGTTGTACCTTTGGACAGCTTTGAACTCTTTCTTTAAATGGCTGGCAATATTTTATTTTCAAACTGTCTGAATTAAAAAAAATATATATAGTATATTACAAAGAAATATGTTGGGGTATTTTAATGTGACTTTTAGATTTTAAATTTAATTTAAATAATGGACGTTAAAAATTAAAATATGAAAAGTCTCCCACACACTCCACAAACACTCTTTCCTTCTGTTTATACGTCACAGCACATCAGTAAACTAACTTTGTGTCAGAATTGTGGCGAGAAATGACAGTAAATTCAGAGTTTAAATCAATAGCCATAAGGTTCTTGAAATGTGCCACTCTGGGAAATATTCAGATTCCCCCCCAAAAAAGTTTTTTTATTCGAAACTAGTGGTACCTTTTTAGGGTTATGTTCATTCGCTCTCCCATTCCACGTCATGATTATTTCGTAATTTACTCGTCCATCTTATGATAATTATGCTCCAGAAAATGTTCTTAAAATGGAAATAGAAAAAGAACAAAATCGAATTTTCGAAAAATCGCTTCGAGATGCACACCCCCATGCTACAAACTAACTTTGTGCCAAACTTCATGAAAATCGGCCGTACGGTCTAAAAAGGTACCACTAGTTTTTAAAGTTATGCTACTTTTACTTGATTTATACTAAAATACTGCGTGCAATAGTTCAATTTTTTCTTCTAAATTGGACATTTTAAACAGCTGAGGTTATCGATTGTAGTAGGGGAGAATGTTGTACCTCGGGACGCTTGTACCTTGGGACAGTGCTAATTTTCAAGAATTTATTGTTAGCAGCTTGACTCCCAAGTAAATATTTTTTCCATTTTTATTTTATTTTCTTTTTTTGTATTAGTAAAACTTATCAACTGAATTTTATTTTGTAATAAAAGAGAAGTACTTTAAATATTTTGGTTATGAGAAAGTAATGATAGTGCATTTTGATTGACCACCATTTTGGTTTTTCTTTAACCACGTGGGGACTGTACCTCAGGATAGCCAAACACGTTGTACGTCGAACACGTCCCAAAGTGCAACATATGCATGGTTCTTAATAATTAAGGTATGTTTAGGAACATGGAGAAATGTTTTAATCTAATGTAGTTATTTAAACACATTTAATGTTAGATAATAATTCATTAATTCATTATTTATGATTCATTATTCATTATTTAATTCGTTCCCATGAAATTTTTTTTGTTTTTTTGTGTTTTTTTGGTGCAAAATTTGTTCAAATCTATCGCTATTTCCTGAATTATGCAGAGTGTCCCATAGTATAACAGGATGTGTCCCAAGGTAAAATAGGATGTTGTACCTTGGGACAGCTTGGAACTTTTACTTTAAAAATGGCGGGCAATATTTTATTTTCATACTATCTGAATTTTAAAAAAAATGTATCACAAAGAAATATGTTGGGGTATTTTAATGTGACTTTTAGATTTTGAATTTCATTTAAATAATGGACTTTAAAAATTAAAATATGAAAAGTCTCCCACACATTCCATGAACACTCTCTCCTTCTGTTTATACGCCACAGCACATCAGTAAACTAACTTTGTGTCAGAATTGTGGCGAGAAATGGCAGTAAATTCAGAGTTTAAATCATTAGCCATAAGGTTCTTGAAATGTGCCACTCGGGAAATATTCAGATTCCCCCAAAAAACGTTTTTTATTCGAAACTAGTGGTACTCGCACGGCTTTGCCCGTAGTAGAAAATTAAAAGGTCATTTGGTTCGCCTGTATATTTACAAATAATGGATGATGAATTTCTCGCCAAATGGCAATGTTCAACCCATGTTACGGTTCCATGTCATGATAATTTCGTAATTTACTCGTCCATCTTATGATAATTTTGCTCCGGAAAATGTTCTTAAAATTGGAATGGAAAAAAAATTGAATTCTCTAAAAATCGCTTCGAGGTGCACACCCCCATGCTACAAACTAACTTTGTGCCAAATTTCATGAAAATCGGCCGAACGATCTAAGCGCTATGCGCGTCACAGATATCCGGACAGAGAGACTTTCAGCTTTATTATTAGTAACTAGTGGTACCCGCACGGCTTTGCCCGTAGTAGAAAATTAAAAGGTCATACGGTTCGCTTGCATATTTACAAATAATGGATGACGAATTTCTCTCCAATTGGCTATGTTCATTCGCTCTCCCATTCCACGTCATGATTATTTCGTAATTTACTCGTCCATCTTATGATAATTGTGCTCCGGAAAATGTTCTTAAAATGGAAATAGAAAAAGAACAAAATCGAATTTTTAAAAATCGCTTCGAGATGCACACCCCCATGCTACAAACTAACTTTGTGCCAAACTTCATGAAAATCGGCCGTACGGTCTAGGCGCTATGCACGTCACAGAGATACAGAAATCCTACAGACATCCAAACATCCTACAGACATCCAGACACCCTACAGACATCAAGACATTCTACAGACATCCAGACATCCTACAGACATCCAGACAACCTACAGACATCCTCCAGACAGAGAGACTTTGAGCTTTATTATTAGTAAAGAAGATACCCACCTCAAATATGTCAGCGACACATCTTATTTTTTGAATTGAAAGATGTTTCGTTCATATTGAAACATTTCAGGAAAAGGTAAATATACTACAGAAAAAACTCAATGTTTCCTAACCCCTGATCTAACTTTCAGATTTGATTGAAATAAATGTCATCAGAATGAGCTTTTGGTGTAGAATGCGTTTCTAAAAGTATTCTTTGATTCTCGCCTTTTAAAATTACTTTTGATCTATCTTGGAGAAGCGACTTTAATGCCTAACGGTTCTTCAAGCACAGCAGCACTTCAAAGCTTTTTTTCTTCTTTTCATTATTGTTTCCTTTTAATCTAAAAACTGTAGCGTTAGAAATAAGATTTTTTCACCAAGAATTAAAAAATACAGAGAAGCACAGTTTATACATTTTTGAAGGGACTGTATGAAAAGAACGTATAAATGAAAAAACGTATAATAGGTATGCGTTACTATGCAATGGGACTCGACCGGGACCGATTAAAGAAACGTATAAATGATAAAGACGTATAAAAAAGAAGCGTACAAACGGTGCTTCACTCATTGTTTTTTTCTCATCTGTGACAGTTAAATGTAGTTCCGCGTAAACTAAACATTACTACTAGTACAGTAACTTCGCTATAGGAGCAGCATCGTGAGGAGCCGGTGGACGGTGATGGTGCGGAAGGTGGCGGTGGGAAAATAAAATGATAAGAGTTCAAAACAGTCAAGTGAGAACAATAAGCAATCGTGATTGCTGAAAGAAAAAGTTATATTAATTTGAATTTTTGGCATCTTGAATTCAAATTATGTTTTTCACAATCACGAGCGTGTGTGTGTATGAACGCGCGTGCGTGTTTGTGTAGGCGCATGTGTGTGGGTGCGTGTGTGTGTGTGTATGTAGGCATGTGTGTGCGTGTTGTGTATGCAGTGCTGTGTGTGTACGCGCGCGTGTGTGTGTAGGTGTTCGTGTGTGTGTGTGTGTGTATGTAGGCATATGTGCTTGTGTCTGTGTGCAGGCATGAGTGTGTGTATGTGTGTGTATGTGTGTGCGTTTGTGTCTGTTCGCAGGCATGAGTGTGTGTATGTGTGTAGGCGTGTGTGTGTGTGTGTAGGATATGGACGCAACCTGGAGACGGTTTTCGCAATAGGAGCAGCATCTTGAGGCCGGTCGACGCGACGGTGGTGCTGGCAGAGGGTGCTGGTGGGAAAATAAAATCATAGGAACGCCAAAAACAGTCAAGTGAGAACAATAAGCAATCGTGATTGCTCAAAAAAAAAAAAAAAATAATAATTATAATAATTTGAATTTTTACCTCTTGAATACAAATTATGTTTTTCACAATCACGAGTTTGTGTGTGTGTATGTAGGCGTGTGTGTTTATGTGTGTGTGGGGGGAGGGCGTTTGTGTGTAGGGGGTGTATGTGTATGTGTGTAGGCGTGTGTGTTTGTGTCTGTGTGCAGGTATGAGTGTGTGGGTAGTTGTGTGTATGAGTGTTTGTGTGTGTGTGTGGGGGGGGATAAGTATGTGTGTGTAGGCATATGTGTTTGTGTCTGTGTGCAGGCATGAGTGTGTGGGTAGTTGTGTGTAGGTGTGTGTGTATGTGTAGGTGTCTGTATGTATGCGTGTGTGTGTATGTGTTTGTGTATGTGTGTAGGTGTATGTGTGTAGGTGTATGTATGTGTGTGTATGTGTGTGTATGTGTTTGTTTGTACGTGCGTGTATGTATGCTCGTGTGTGTAGGATATGGATGCACCCTCTGGAGACTGTTTTCGCTAGAGGAGCAGCATCGTGAGGAGCCGGTCGACGGTGGTGCTGCAGAGGGTGCTGGTGGGAAAATAAAATCATAGAACATCAAAACAGCCAAATTGATGAATTTTATGGCTGATATCTACCAGTACACTTATGAAGATTATTTACAGCGTATAACGTCATGTGTTTTTATTTCTTATCGAACCTAAAAGATGGAAATTAGTAATCTGGAAATTTTGTATTTAGATGAAGTTTTGCTGTTTAAGTTCATCTATATATGGGCATTTTTTTCTGAAAAAGCTGAATTTTACACAAAAAAACCATTTTTTAGCCTACTTTAACAGTAAAAGTCAGAAAAAGAAGAAAAAAGCATTTAAGAAGGCTTAATGCATCTTAAAAATATCGCAAAAAAAAAAAAAAAAAAAAAAAAAAAAAAAAAAAAAGTCAAAAATAAATAAAATAATTAAATAAATATCGAAAAATAAAAAATTGGAAAGTAGGGTATTGAGATGGGAGAAAATGTTTGTCGGTCTGTCTGTCGGTTTGTCTGTCTGTCCCCTCTAATAACTTTTGAATGAATAGTCCGATTCGAAGAAACTTTTTTTTTTGTTCGAAAGATCTCGGCGAGGACACCTCATTCCTATATTTCATTTTTTGATTTGAACTTTTTTATTGTTCAATTTGAACAGTTCAAAAAAACTTAACATTAGCGCCTACGGGGAAATTCAAGGCAATTTCGAACTGTGAGGCGAATTTGCTTCAAACAAACTTTGTAGGAAAATGCTTTTGACGAAAAACTTGTATATAAAATATCGTTTTGATTTGAACAATTTTCGGTTCAATTTTGAACAGTTCAAATCTGTTAACATTAGCGTCTACGGGGAAACTGAAAGTCAATGTAGATTCCGTACTTGAAGGAGGATTTACTTCAAACAAATTTTGTTGGAAATACTCTTGACGCCAAACTCCAGACTCCGACTCCGAGAATTTATTGGCACCTGACTCCAACTCCGACTCCTGTGCCCGACAATTAATCGGACTCCGACTCCCCGACTTCGACTCTGACTTCGTAGCTTTGGCAAAAATTTATACACGGAGGACAAATGACTGGCTCCGATTCTTGGATATTCGTCTCCGACTCCTTTATCCCAAAATGAGATTGACTCCGACTCCGCAGCTATGGTTTTCACTGTGAAATAATTATTGTTGATATGATTTGTTTTTATTTTCACGCTAAAGTTTTAATTTAGGTATTCAGTTTTTGGCGAATAAACTCGAAGTCATTTATGTTTCTACATAACGATATGCGCAGACGATTTTTTTTCTTTTTTTGACAATTAAAAGTATTTCTTTAAGTTGACATTTTATTGTTTTTATTTATTTTGGTAAGTGCATTAATTCATTTAAAAAATTATTTTTGGCAACAGGGGAAAAAGAAACTATTTTTTTTTTTGATATGATGTATTTATTTTAATGAGCTTATTAATTTTAATTATTATATTTTCGTTTTGAAAACTGTTAAAGATTTTTTTTTAATGGAAAAAAGTGTATTAGCTGCTTTGTATAAAAGGTGCTGCTATTTTATTTGTTCGTTTTTTTTTTTTACGCATCTAATTTTTTAGATGAGTGAGGAATATTTTATTCCTAGAAATCAGCTTAAAATATTAAAAAAATATATGTTTGAAACGATTTGCGATTTTTGCTATTTTTAAGAATATTGATCAGGTACTAGAGGTAGCTAGGAAATAAATGATTCCATTTTTAAAAACTCACTTTAATCGAGAAAAACTATTAAAAAAATAAGTATAATTTTCTAAGAAACATTTATATTTTTGCGAGTTAAGATCTCAGTTTGTGTCTATCATTATGTTCAATTTCGCTAAACAATCGGGGAAAGAATCTATGTAATAAAAAATGACTGTATGTTTGTGTGTATGCCTTTCACACAAATCCAGTTTACGCTGGATTTTTTTAAAATTTGGCCCAGAGGACCCTTGATGCTCATAAATTCATATGGAGGGGGAGGGGGCGGGCGCTCACATTGAAGGTAGTATCAGAACGAAATGGGAAAACGGGGAAAAAAAAAGCCCAGGAAATTTTTTCTCAACAATCAAAGTATAAATTTACTTTTGCTCAGGAAACATGGACAACAGGAAGGAGAAATTCATAACTATGAAAATAGTTACTTTTCTAAAATAGTTTTTTTTCCTTGTTAATTTTAAGCTTGTCTAGGATTTTTCACACAGATACCGTCGATATTGTGCCCATAAATAACTCATTATAACAAAAAAAAAAAAAAGAAAGAAAAAAATTAATTTGAATTTTGACATCTTGAACTCAAATTATCTTTTTCGCAATCACGAGTGTGTGTATGTAGGGGTGTGTGTTTGTGTGTGTGTATGTGTGTAGGCGTGTGTGTTTGTGTGTGTAGGCGTGTGCGTGTATGTGTGTAGGCGTGTGTGTGTATGTGTGTAGGCGTGTGTGTGTATGTGTATAGGCGTGTGTGTGTGTTTGTGTGCAAGCATGAGTGTGTGTATGTGTGCGTGTATGTGTGTGTGTAGGTGTGCGTGTATGTGTGTGTGTAGGTGTGCGTGTATGTGTGTGTGTAGGTGTGCGTGTATGTGTGTGTGTATGCGTGCGCGTGTATGTGTGTGCGTGTTTGTGTATGCGCGTGTGTGTAAAATATGGACGCAACCTGGAGACGGTTTTCGCTAGAGTAGCAGTATCGGGAGGGGCCGGTCGACGGTGGTGCTGCAAAGAGAGGCGGGGTGGGGGTGGGGATAAAATAATTAGAATTCAAAACAGTCAAATGAGAACAATAAGCAATGTGATTGCTCAAAAAGAGCAAATACACTGATTTTCTCTACTCCTCCCTCTGAGCACAGTTTTCAGGAGCTTCAAAAAAAAAAAAAAAAAAAAAGCGAGTTTGTAATGTACATTTAAGAAGTTATAATTCTTTCATATTGGGGTTTTCTATGACGTGAGCCGTCACAGACTGGTTGTCACATTTTTATGAGAAAAAAAAAGTTTAAAACCCTCAACCCTTTTTTTGTTCGATTCTTTTTTGTGCGATTTATCAGTAATTTTTGTTGTGAAAACTATTTTTACAGCTACTTGTGAATTTTTGAACGATTTTCTTAATGCAATTTTTTTTGCGATTTTATTTTACATTTTATCCACTGCACAGAAACAGGTTTGAGTGTAATCCGATTCGAGAAAAGATGCTGTACAGTAAAACGTCGCCTGAGTATTTCAACTGGGTTTCACGTTTGTTGAAAAATGTCATTCGGAAAAAGACATAACTGCTTGTAGTTAAAAAAAAAAGTGCGAAAGGTCGTTCAATCTTATACTGTTAAAAACTCAGCGTATGTAGGGGAATGTGGGGCAAAGTGCAATGGTTAAGATGACTGAGTTTTTTCAAAGTGAACAAATCCGAAATTTGTTTTGAAAAGTACAGTACACAAAGAAAGAACATTGTATTTTTATAATAAAACTTGCGTTGAAACAGTATTTTTTGTTTTTGGCAGTAAATTTGAGTCTTCAAAAAAAAAAAAAAAAAAAGTGGAAATTTTGCACTTATTTTTTTATGGGGCAAAATGAAAAATAAAATATTTTTTCTACTGAAATAGCTTCTATTCGATTATAAAACATATTTTTGATCAAAAGAACCAGTAAACAAAAGGTTTAATTAATAAATGGAAAGATAGTGAAGCATAAACGAATAATTAACTGAATATATCAATTAATATATTAAGAAAAATAAATGAGCAAGTAAAAGAAAGAATGAATAAGAAAATAAGTGAATGAATGAATAAATAAATGAAAAACTAAATGAAGGAATGTAAATGAATTAATTAATAAATGAAAACGAAAGTAATTTATAATAAATGATTCGGTGAGTAAATGAAACAAACTATTTATTTCTGCCCATCCACTTTGCCCCGTATGTACGTGACTAATTGTACAATTTATTTAAAATACAAATAAGCTTAATATTAATTAAATTAATACTGAAATGAATATTAGAAGGTTCCAATTAATACTTAAAATGTAAATAACAAGAACTTTATCATTTTGTAGTAACAAAAATAATTTTTGACTTACAACAAAATATTACAATATGAGTATCAATTTTTTTAAATTGCCTGCATTACCGAATGCTTTATCTTTGGCAGTTTTTTTTCCTGATTGAAATAAACTACATATAGTACAACATAGTTAAAATAATACCAGATAGGTGAAGCTTAAAGCAGAGTAAATATTTCACCATTTCACTTTGCCCCATGTTCCCCCACCAATCTATGTCAAAGTTACTTCTCCCAAACGCTAGTAAACTGACCATTGAACTAGGTATCGATAGATTCGTCATTTTTCCTTGCTCACGTTTGGCTATTTTACATAATTCTCCGATTTTAATTAGCGGGGATATCAATTAAAAACTATATTAATTATAATGTTTAGATTTCGATATTAAATCCTTATTTTTCGAAGGCTTTCCTCCATTCAAATTGTTATTCAGTGCTTCATCTCAACTTTTCGTAACAACGCTTTTATTAAAACTTGTAGCGTGAAGAAAATCATTGAGAAGAAACACCTGTTGTTTTTTTTTCTCGAATATGAACAAATACAATTCTGGCTCTGTTTTGAGGCTTTTCCTGTAATCGGGGGATTGAAAATTTTTCCTATTTGGCTATTTTCCCCCAATCTGCCGGGAAATTTTACTGATTTTTTTTTTGTTTAAGGCTGATTGTTGAACAAACGTCGCTTGACTTAATATTTATTTTTGAGGTAGACCGTGCAAAACCGGGCGACGCAGCTAGTAGCATTTAAGTAATTTCAACATTGCGAAAAAAAAAAACGGTCGGTCTTTTTTTTTTTTTAAAAAAAGGCCGACTCCTACTCTGGGAATTTAAAAGCCACTTACTCCGCCTTCTTTAATCTAAAATCAGTCCGAATCCGACTCGGACTCCGAAAGCACTGGCAGAATTGCAGACATTGGTGGAAAATGACGGATTCAGTCTCCAACTCTTTTAATCGAAAATCAATCCGACTGCGACTCCGCAGCTTTTGTTAATGAAAAATTTAACTTTGCATTTATCTAAGAAACCACTAGCGCAGCCAGAAATAACTTCTAGAAGGTTTTTTTAAATCAAAAATACGTCCTCGAGAGGGTTTTTTGATGAAAAATACCTTCTGGAAGTTTTTTTTTAAAGCAAAAATACTTTCTGAAGGTTTTTTTTTGGATCAAAAATGCCTTCTAAAGAGGATTTTTTGATCAAAAATACCTTCTAAAGGGGATTTTTTTGATCAAAAATGCCTTCTAAAGAGGATTTTTTGATCAAAAATACTTTCTAAAGGTGATTTTTTTGATCAAAAAAACCTTCTGAAGGTTTTTTTTTGGATCAAAAGAGCTCTTTCATAAGCATAAACTATTGTATTAGATGCATTTATGTTGAAGCTAATGAGTCTGAGGGGTGTTTTCACCCCCAAAATCCCCCCCTTCGCTGCGCCACTGTAAAGAAACATTCGGTTGTTGTTGATTTAGTTACATAGCAAAAATGCAGCTTTCTCGTCTCTAAGCATACGTATTTATATTAAAAACCAAACTAAAATGTCCCTTTATCGGACGTCAGAAAAGCTTTTCATCAAAATGTCAGCTATCAAAAGGAAATAATATACGATCAAAATATATTATCTTCGAAGAACATCTATGCCGAGGATCAATAGTCTGATATTCAAAGGGACATATGCCTCGGGCTTAGAGAATAAACTTCTATGCACGACTTTTGGAAGGGGAAACTTAAAACAGCCCGTGGGTCTTTCATTTATGTAACTTAAGGCCCCCTAAAGCTAGGGGCTCCGATGTAACTCTTTTACTTAAAGCCGTTGCGTCAGGAATGGATGAAGGGAAGTTGAATTCGATACATTAAAAGGAAAAAGCACGCGACTGTCACATAGCGAAATAGATTAGGTGAAATATGAAAGAAAGATCGTAAAAAATCATATTTCAATTTTGGAAGTAGGTTAATGGATTAGGAAGTATATTTGGAAGGAAAAATGTTCTTTTGGAAGCACAGAACAACATGTTTAAAATAATTTTTCTCATATTTGCTTAATTTTTTCTCATTATGGGAAGGTACAATCTGTCTCTGATGATTACTCCCGATGGACGACGAATTAAACGATTCCATTTGTTAAAGTTGAGTTGAGAAAAGAGTTTTTTTTTGCCAATTGCGGTTATTGGTGCTGTGACAAACTATTAATTTCTTTTCTTTAACAAAAACATAAAGGAATTCGTCCAGGATCAGGCGTCTTTTTATCAGAGTTAAAAAAAAGGTGTTTTATCGAATGTCCATCAATAAGTTTAATGCAGCAACCAATATATAGAATATACTTTAATCAAAACAACAGTTTCCAAAAAAAAAAAAAAAATGCGATTAGTCATTTTAAATCAGGGGTCATTGATATCGCCCCCTGAGGATTGACATAATATAATAAGAATTCAATTAAGGATTGATGATTACCAATGCTTTTCGGAAGCAATGTTTAATTATAAATGAGATTTTTGATTGGGACTTGTTTTCAGTGTTAAGAGGTGATGGTCTAAGCAAATTAAAACTTTTATAATTGAACTATGATTAAATTTAGACCAAAATAAATATTACGTAGAGGCTTCTAACAATTATAGTAATATAATATTTACATTTTTAATTGCATTCTCAAGCTCGTATACCGACTTCAGTCTTGTAAAGTGTATTTTTATGTTTCGGAGAAATAAATTGAATGTAGCGAACTAAAAGTTTTCTATAAACAATTAATCGTCAATCTTACACGCGACGTAAAGCACCCCCCTGCTTCTTATGAAAAAAAAAAAAAAAGAAAATTAATTTGAATTCTGAAATTTTGAATCCAAATTATGTTTTTCGCAATCACGAACTGAGACAGGACCCTACTCATTGGAGTTATTGTTTCTAGAAACGGCTCCTGTCCCCCCCCCCCCCCAAGCCTGCCTCTCCTCCTGGGCGGTTACGTGTGCATAGTTGTGTGTGTGTGTAGACCTGTGTGTATGCACGTAGGCGTGTGTGAGTGTATGTGTGTGAATGTGTGTGTGTAGGACATGGACGCCTCCGACCAGGAGATCGGATAGCTCAAAACCGGAGCAGCCGCGCCGCGCCGCCAGCAGAGGACGGTGGGCGGTGGTGCTGCAGCGGCTTCTGGTTCAAGTTGAAAAAGGCACGGACACCAAAAACGGTCAAATGAGAACAATAAGCAATCGTGATTGCTCAAAAATAAATAAATAAAACTTTACTAAAGTAACGAAAAGGGATTTTCAAATATATTTAAGTTAAGAGTTTTTAAATTTTCGTTAAGAGGATAAGCAACTATTTAGCGATCGATGATCAAAAGAGTCGTTTTAACTTAAGGATTATATTGCAGAGAGGAATACATTTTGCTTGAGCAACATAATCTGCGAAATAAAATTTCGTGCTGTGGACAGTAATGTTTTTTTTTCGAGATTAGCTTTCTCCTGAAAATAAAAATTATAAGTGCTTTTAATGAAATTAATTTCAAACAAACTAAGCAAAAGAATGGGGTCGTTTCCGAAATTTTAAAAGTTTTTTTTTCTGAATGATCATGCTTAAAAACATAGGATCTGACCATTTTTTAAATAATTCGACTAAGTTTAATATTAAAAAAAATATTTTAATCGGTGCGCTTTCATTGTCTACGCTTCTGCCGATGACATCACAAATGATGAAATACCATTCACTGATGCCATTCGCAGAGCGCAATATTTAATTCGCTTCTTGATTATCATAACGTGGAAACGTGGTAGACAGATGCGCCAAAGTACATCATTTGTGACGTCATAAAGACCACGCCTTACTTTCAAAATCGGACATTTAAAAAAATGAATTAACAATTAAGCGTTGGGAAAATGAAAGTTTTTTCTCGCTCCATGTTATTATTTTTGCTTATTCTATCAATTTCAGTGACTAAAAGTAATGCTTTTGACCGAAGGAAACAACCCTATTAAAGGGAAATAAGATAAACCGTGCTCGACATCCCTGATGGTGTGTGAAATGGGAATATGCTTGACAGAAATTGAGAGGAGCCCGTTTGAATTACGATCTAATCTTCGAGATCCTTCAGTGACTACAATGTTCCTGCCGTGAACAGATGAAGGCGGTTTTCAAGTAAGTCAGAGGGCCATGTTTTCAAACGAAATCATTTTGAGAAATAGTTTTTGGAATAAAACGATTGATTTGAATTTTAACATGATTTGGAAAATAATTACGAGGGATTTCTCCAAAAAAAGTTTAAATGAAATATTTTAGATTCATCTACTTAGTGATACTTAAATAAAAAAAAATGAAGAGTAAAAAATAAAAATGCAGAAATTAAAAAAAAAAAAACATTAAATGACACCAAAAAGTGTTTAAAAAGAACTTTACATCAATTAGTTTTTTTTAAATCTAGATTTAATAGTATGAATAATAGTTTTTGGAATAAAACGCTTGATTTGAATTTTAATACAATTAAAAAAATACTTTTGGGTGATTTCTCCAATACACGGTTGAACAAAGTTATCCAATATGATTAGATTCATCTACTTATTGGTACTTAAATTTAAAAAAAGTGTGAAGAATAAAAAATGAAAAGCACAGAAAGTATATATATATATATATATATATATATATATATATATATATATATATATATATATATATATATATATATATATATATATATATATATATATATATATATATATATATATATATATATATAAACATTACATGACGCCAAAAAGTTTTTTTTTAAATTTTAAATCTTTACATCAGTTAGTTTCTTTTAGATCTAGATTTAATAGTATTGATAATAGTTTTTAGAATAAAATGCTTGATTTGAATTTTAACACGATTTGAAAACTACTTTTGAGTGATTTTTCCAAAACACGGTTGAACGAAGTTATCCAATATGATTAGATGCTTCTACTTATTGATACTTAAATTTAAAAAAAAAATGTGAAGAATAAAAAATGAAAAGCACAGAAATTAAAAAAGAAGAAGAAGAAGAAGAAAAAAAACATTACATGACACCAAAAAGTGTTTTTTTTTTTTTAATCTTTACACCAATTAATTTTTTTTAAAATCTAGATTTAATAGTATTGATAATTGTGTTTTTGGAATAAAACGCTTGATTTGAATTTTAACACGATTTGAAAAATACTTTTGAGTGATTTCTCCAAAACACGGTTGAACGAAGTTATCCAATATGAATAGATTCATCTACTTATTGATACTTAAATTTAAAAAAAAAATGTGAAAAAAAAAACTTGTCACTAAAAATTGTCTCTGTTTTAAAAAATCTTTACATCAACTAGTTTTTTTTATCTAGTTAACTTATGCATAAATGACTACCATATACAAGTTGTCAACATTATGTTTTAATTTGCTGCATTCTGTAAAAATTGTTAATACATAAAACCTCTTGACCAAACTGAAAACAATAAAATTATTGTGAATGAACATTTTATTCCTTCTCTAAAGGGGGGGGGGGGGAGAGGATAGCACGTTTTAAAATTTGAAAAATGTATCAAATAAACGCCAATTCTAAATACGTCCCTGATGACATAGTGTCTCACGGAATGTTTGATTTATGTGTTTGTATTTTAACTACATTTGTAACAACAATCCTTAAAAGGTTTTAAAGTTTGGAAAAAGACAAATTGCTTTTGTAATTTAAAACCACCCAGCATTGAGAAATAGTTACTTCTCGGTTTAACTAAGATTTTTAAAATAACGAAATAAATCATAGGAAATCCAATCGATTATTGGCATGTCTGCACAGGAAGGGTGGAAATAGTATTTTGAAGAAAGAAGGTTAAAGGCACAAAAGAAGTATTCTCACGGTGATTTATTAAGGGTAAGAGAACATTTGGATTTCGGCTAGGAATTTAGTGAATAGTTTATATTTTTACAGTAGAATCTCGTTAGATGGCGTTTGTCTGGAGACGACAGAAAAGTAAGCTGTATCCTAAAACGCGATTCAGCTAAGGTCATTTAAAGTAGCTATTCAACACGAGAGTAAATGATGCGTGGCATTTTAAGAAGAGAAAAAAAATACTGTAACATTAGGCCCACTCTATAAATAACAACAATAAGAGAAAATTAGCTTAACAGTAACTTTTTCTTTTTCTTTTTGGGGTATAAAAACTGATTAAAGAAATAAAATTATTTTGTTATTTGCTTTTTAGTGAAATTAGAATTCATAGTAGCAACTTAGAAAACAGTAAATTCAGACGGATAGAAAATATCTGCTTAGTAATTAATAATTAAGGTTGTGAAACCTTAACTCCTTTTTTATAAATGCTAAAAAATTAAAAAAAAAATTTCCTGCTATTTCAGTTTCAAAAGGTAGGAGAGACCGGGACTAGTATACGAATGTTAAATAATTTTCTTGTTTTTGGTTTGACAGCTCTGACTGAGCTATCATGTAACAATGTAGATACTTCGCTACTGTCAGTGTATTTTCAGTGAAATCTGCCAAACCAAACATGTTGCACAAGAGAAAGTTGTTTTTTTCGCAGCGTTAAGTAATTTTTTTCATCCTTAGTTATTTTCTTATAAAGCATATAATAGTAGAGTAATTCACCAAAGCTTATAAATATTGAATAGCCCATGCTTCTACACGACAAATGACGTTTTATTCGGATTATTTTATGAAACTATTTTTAAACCAGTGTAGCTTGATTTCAATACGGCGAGTTGGGGCTAGTAGGCGAACCTTTTTCGGGGTGAGTGTGCGAATTCGCATATTTGCCCCAAGTTAAAATTTTAAAGTCAAAACAGTAAAGAATTGAAATTTAAATTCTGTAAATTGTCAATTTAATGAAATAATTGCATCAGTTAAAACTATTCTTGAGCTTATCATTTCTTATAGACATGCTTATACAATTGCCAACGTACGTGCTCTTCTTTCCGGAAATGAGAAAATACAAGAGAAAAAACAACAACGGGAAAACCGCACCAGATGTAATGCTGCATGTATGGTGCATTCCCTAGTGGGTAGATGACAGCTGAAATATTTCCAGGTTTCTTAAAAGATTTTGCTAAAAACACTAGAAGTTCAAAGAAAAACCTCTGATTCTCTTACTAGACGTTTAAGACTCCCACATCAATTTGGTGGACTTGATTTTTGTAAGGAAACTACTACATTACTAAAAATAATAATAACACTAATCTCTTTCCCACTACATTGTAACCATAAGTTGCTGTCTCTTGATAAAGAGTCTACATGACCCATTGAAAATTATGTCAATTCCGCCTGTGATTCTTTGATGGTGAATAATCCGGGAAAGCCAATGACGATTTACGACGTACCAACGGTGGTAACAGTTGCTTTCCCACAAGAAGCAAGTCCCATAAATATTATGAAAATTATTTATTTCAAAAGAACTGGTGTGTTTCCCTGCAATAAAACATTTTTCAGAACTGTGGCTTCATGCCAAGTTATATCACTCATCGGCCAGACTCCCAATCTCCAGGATCAATGAGTGAATCTGTTTGTCCCAGCAGGCAACCATGCTGGAAGAAAATAACCAAACTGGATGTACCTGTCCTACAGCAGATTCAATTGCTACTTCATTCAATAATTCAGATTTAAAGTTTCTTACTGAAGATAACGCTTTGCCTCTGCTAAACCCACATACGTCTCTGAGCATTACTCCAGATCATATACGACCTTATTCTAAAGCTAGAGACAGTCAGATCAAAAAAGGATGGAAACGAAAGAAGCCTACAGCAATACTCTTTAACATTTCAGTCAAAAAGGCTCTTCAGGAAGAAAGAATATTAGCAAAAAAACGAAAATCATCACAAAAAGTCCCCAAAACATACGAGAAATCTCTGAATCCAAGAAAAAAGGAATGTAAACCCTAAATAAACATAAAAAAGAAGAACACAGGCAAATAAAATAGTTCATTTCGAATAATATTTGCATTTTCAGCATATACTTCTAAAATCAGTTAAACGTTTTATATGGTCTAACATAACTAACTTTAAAGCAATTACAATACTAATTTCGTTTTATTTCATTCATTGTTAAGTTTTACTTCCTTATTTAAAGCATCATTGAGGCTTTATGTGACATTTTCTGTGTCTATTATGAGTTTTTCTCAATTCGCTAACTTACCCCATACAGCTCGCCACTTACCCCGTGACAGGGCAAGTGTGCGAACTCTGCGAAGATTCACAAAAAAAAAAATGTAAAAAATAGACAAAGCATAGTACTGTCAAAACAAAGTACGAATTTGTTGCTGATACCATACAGATTATCCAAGTAATAAAAGAAAATTTTTCTTCTTTATTTACAACCTTTAAAAAAATAAAGTTTAAAAAGTTCGCCAACTGTCCCCAGTCTCCCCTATAGCATTTTTTTTTTACCTTCAATTTTCGGGGAACAGTAAATTGCAGAATAAGCAAGATTGCACAAAAAAGCTAACGTACAATAGATGACTGAGAATATATATATATATATATATATATATATACATATATATTTATCAGTTTTACACTTAAAAAATGGTTATGAGTTTAAAAAAAAAACACACCGTTATTGCACAAGTTTTTATTACAGGAGTAAAGGCACTGATTACCACTTTTTAGAACTGCACAAATAAATTGAAGGAATCTATGTTAGTAAATTAATAACCAAACCAGTTATAAAGAAATAATACAAGACCATTTTAAAACTCGGTAACTCTTAGGGGTAGTTGAAGATAAATCGCAAGGAGCTTAAAATGTATCACGAAGGAAAATTTTAAAATCTCATAAAATATTTTAAATTTGTGCTTCATGAACTTTGAAAAATTCTTAACTTTGAAAAAGGCTGAGTGGTTTCCGAAAAATTAATTAGCAAGTTACAAAGATGTTTGTTGACAAGTTGTTAAAATTAATCGCCCGGTTTAGTTCTAAAGACATATTAGGCTTTGCACGTCAATTCAAATTTTCAGATTGTCATGTCTAGATTATAAGAGTGAATGCTTTTCATATCTCCTCATCTCTACATAGTATAAAATGAAAGATTCAAAAAGCGTCTGTTTGTTTGAACGCGCAAAACCAGAGAACTACCCGGCTGATTTCGCTGAATTTTTCACAGTATCTCTCTCTTAGCCCCGGAAAGGTTTGCAGACGGGTTCGAAAAAAATCGACGAGTAGTTTTTTTTAATTATAATTTAGGCCCAATTTTCACACAAATTCCCAAATTTTTTGCAAACGGGGGGGGGGGGGGGTGTTCGGGGGGGGGGGCACTGAAGAGCCCACATGGCTCGAGAAACCAAAAAAAAAAATCTTTAAAAAAGTAAATAAACAAACCTATGCTCAAATTTTAACAGTTCAGTGTTTTTGTTTTTTATTTTTTAGTAAACATTTGAAGAAAAACGATTACTCTACCCATATTACTTAAGGACGTCAGCGAATCTTAGTTAATAGATATAACTTACCAGGAACCGCCAAACTGTGGTCTTTAAACAAATTCTATAAATAAAAAATGAAAAATATATGTACTGAAAGCAAAAAATCCTCAGAATTATAAAATAGCTTAATAAAAGCCACATTTGTTCTAAAAAGTTCAAATGTGAAAGCAAAAATTTAACTTGATTAAAAGATTGAAGTTCATCACGTACTGCATTCCAACTAATATAAGTTGCACACAACACCTAAAAATTAACAACTGTTAATCGAGAAACAACATGAAATTCAAAAAAAAAAAAAAAAAACTAATTTGAATTCTGAAATTTTGAATTCAAATTATGTTTTTCGCAATCACGAGTTTCGGCAGAACCCTACTCATTGGAGTTATTGTTTCTAGAAACGGCTTCTGTCTCCTAAAGCCTGCCCCTCTTCCTAGGAGATTACTTGTGTATAGCTGTGTGTGTGTGTGTGTAGGCGCGCGTGCGTGCGTGCATGTGTAGGATAGGCTTGTGTGTGTGCATAGACCTGCGCGTGTATGCACGTAGGCGTGAGTGTATGTGTGTAAAGACGGGTTTGTGTGTGTCAGCGTGTATGTGCGTAGAGTGGGTATGTTATATCTCCCTTTAAGTTTCTTTTGGCGATTAAATATCTCGCCAGTTTTATGGCAAACCTAAGTTTAAATTAAAAGAATCTCAGTTCAGATTCAGATTGCTTTAGGATTTTAGATTGATTGATGTTGAACTTACGAAGGGAACCGCTGGCCCTATAATACCAGCAAGAACCATTCTTCTTTACTAATAACTAGTGGTACCCGCACGGCTTTGCCAGTAATAGAAAATTAAAAGGTCTTTTGGTTCGCCTGCATATTTACAAATAATGCATGGTGAATTTTCTCGCCAATGGGCTTGTACCCATGTTACGGTTCCACGTTATGATAATGTCATAATTTACTTGTCCATTTTATGATATTTTTGTTCTTAAAATTGGATTGGAAAAAGAACCACATCGAATTTTCGAAAAATCGCTTCGAGGTGCACACCCCCATGGTACAAACTAACTTTGTGCCAAATTTCATGAAAATCGGTCGAACGGTCTAGGCGCTATTCGCGTCACAGAGATCCTGGCAGACAGAGATCCGGACAGAGGACATTCAGATTTATTATTAGTAAAGATAAAGATAAAGAAAAGATTTAATGTTATTTTTCACCGTAATTTATTAGGCGTCTTTTTTAACAGTTTTAAAGCAACTTTTGAGAACGGCTGGGGTACTAAGCTTTTCGATTTTTTTTTTGTCACGACCTCGTTATTCTAACTCTATCCTCTAAATAAATTGAAAAAGACCATTTCAGTTTCCTTTTTAATTTTTGCCATTAAATATCATTTAAAGCTGCGTTAAAAAGCAAATTGGTCCTCTAAAACCACTCTTTTTCGCCAAAGGACTGCTACCATACATTCACCGGAAACTTGTCAAGTTTATGATACTGCGTAAGATATTTGCATATTCAAATTCATACATAATTTTTAAAAAGAGCACATGTTCAGTACGTATATTTGGGATCTTGGCGAAAAATGAATATTTTTTGACGGTTGCTGGGGTAGGGGGGGAGGGGGGTTAATGGCTTTCTATATTTTTGTTACTAGAATATTTTATATTATATCGAAAGTTTCAAGCTTGTCTTTTTGAAACCCATAAAAAGTTTTTAAAAATCTTTACCATGTTCCAAAGTTATTCAGGGAATGTACTTCGAAAGTAGAGACTTTAGTTGGCAAATTTCGGAAAATGATCGTTTTTTCATACATCAACATAGAAGTAAGACATTAGTAGTCTTTGGCATCAAAACACTTAGCGACAGTTGAAAAATTTGCCAAGAGTATTAGTAATTGAAATCTTCCCGCAAGTTCCACGAAGTTCAATGTTAGCTAAGTAATACGTAAAGGCCAAGAAGTAGAAAAGGTGCTGATGTTGATACATATATTTATAATTTTTTTAAAAAAGTTCAATATAAATTGAAGACCTTCCCTTCTTTAAAACGTTGAAACCTCAGGCATGTACTGGTCTATTAAAGAAATTAATGTCAGTAATTATTATTAATCTGGAGCAAGACAAACCTATGCATTTTTTTTCTTTTGGCAATTTATAGTTTCCAAAATGGTTGAGATTCAATATGAAATTATATTACATCTAATGCACACATGGTAATGAATTAGATCCAAAAAGTTTCAAACTGGATTCAATTAGCAAAATGTACCATTTTGGCGACAAAATGACTACCTATCTTGGCGAAAACACGTTGCAATAACTCCCCAAAACTCAAGGTAAGCCTCGTTTTATGCTCGTAAATGAAAATACTACTTCCTGTCTCGATGAAAACACTTCGCAATATACAGTCTAAAAATCTAGATAAGCCTCGTTTCAGACTATGAAATTAACTTAGAATAGTAAATTAGGGGGTGTTTCAACTTTCCCTGGAACTTCGCATAAAGTTCACCATGAGCAGCTTTTCAAGAGCTTTAACATGCTGCAAAAATGGAACAAATATGACTTTTTTTAAATTAGATATTCACAAATTTATGATTTTCTTTAAAATTGGAATGAAAACCATGGAATACTTTTTTCTTCTAAATGAAAGGTACTCTATGTTCACTCCGGCATCCTTGATAACTTGTATACAAAATTTCATGATGATCGGTCGGGTAGTTAAGGCGTGAAAAGGTAACAAACAAACAAACAAACAAATAAAAAACATATAATATTAATTAGGATTCAATAGAATAAGGATACAAGTACCAAAAAGTTCTCATTACAATTTTAATGATAGTCCCTAAACATAGCTATGTTGTTGTTGTCTTGTGCCAGCTGGGCCGGCAGTTTGGGGGGCTCTGCTTCACTTTTCCAACTGTATAGTAATTTAGTGTGAAGTCCGACTTCCACAATAAATACACGCCATAGTAGGCAACCATTCACAGCATAACAACACATTCAGACAAAGAAAGGCCATGAAGAAGAGAAAGAAAGTGCATCCATACCCGGCTCGGGATTCGAATCCGTGACCTCCCCATCGTAGTCAGACTTCTCTGAGCCAAGGCGGCCGACTGACATTCGCAACTCCAATAAACTATAGGGGGAGCTGCAGCCGCTGTCTAATGGCGGATGAAAACGGTAAAACAAACAGATGCCCTAACTTATAACTTGCTCTGACGCTTTGTGAATGACAGTAATTTTTCATCATGTTTGCGGGAAGCTTTCTTTTCTATTCTTCTGAAATTACATGACACCATAAACTGTCTGAAGCCTGTAATTTACCCCAAAGAAAACACGTGGAATGGAATGTTTTACCTTTTTCTTTAGTATAGTTAATCACCGCAAGGCAGCGTATTCGAGCTCTAGAGTTGCGAATAGCTATCTTATATTAATTCAAAACTGAGCGTATGTATCTATGTATGTACCTACGTATGTATGTCCGAGTTACTTCTCCCGAACGCCAATGAGTTGACCATCGAGCCAGGTATCGATCGATTCATAATTTTTCCGTCTTTATGTTGGGCTATTTAACATAATTCTCTGATAATAATTAGCGGAGACATCAATTAAAAACTATTAATTATAATACTTAGATTCCGACATAAATCCATATTTTTCGAAGGCTTTCCTCCATTCAAATTATTATTTATTGCTTCATCTCAACTTTCCGTAACGATGCTTTTATTAAAATTTGTAGCGTGAAGAAAATCATTAAGAAAAAATATCTGTTGCCATTTTTTCCCCGAATATGAACTAATAAAATTTTGACTTTTGTTTTGAGACTTTTCCTGAAATTGGGAAATTTAAAATGTTTCCTTTTTGGTTATTTTTCCGTAATCTACAGCAAAATTTTGCCGATTCTTTTTTTTTTGTTCAAGCCTGATTGTTGCACATGCGTCTCTTGACATAACTTTTATTTTCGAGATTGACCATGCAAAGCCGGGCGACGCAGCTAGTGTTAGAATAAAAAGAACAGTATTATATCAAAGAACTCTGATGACTGAACATTTATGTTTCCGTATTGATTCGTACTTTCTGCTTAACCATAAATTTTGCTCTTTTACCCACTCTGTTACCAACCTCTTTGTCACGAAAGTATGTAGATAATAAAATATTTAATTTGAATTGCTCTTTAGGTACGGAAGTAAATAATTCTTCATATTTTTTTTCATAACTTACTTGAAAAACTATATATGCATAAAACAGTATTTTATTTTTCTCACTGAAGCCTAGTTTATAGCCTAGACACAATATTTTCAGATGAATAATTTAAAACAGTTTCCGCTCGTACAATCAAATGTAAAGATCCAATATGTAAGAAAGCCGTACGAAATGCTTCGTGTGCAGTATTTTTCATAAAGTTCTATTAAATATTCTCTACCAAATGTATTAAGAAAAAGAGTTAAGGCAAAAAATTTATAGCAAGAAATGCTTTTCTTTTATTCCTCCAATTTAACTTAGGGGAAAAACTTAACTATTTTATGCGTTACGTGTGTGAATTGAAGAAGTGGTCAGAGAATTTTCTCTGAATAAAATCTTATTAAAAGACTTCATTATAAATATATGACATATAATTGTAGTAGAGCATTTGTTTTAATGGTGATTTGTAATTTTTTTGAAAAATATGTAATGCTTGAGAAAATTTATGGCTTTGGAATTTACCTCACTAACACTGCGTTTTTTGTCACTGTCTGTGTGGTGTTAAATATGGCTGAGATCTAATATAAAAAGTTTTTAAATCTCAAAACTGATGTTGAAATTGAAAATAATAGACATTCCTTAGTGAAAAATAATGTTTGTTATCACTTTATGTGAAAAAAAAAATGTTTAGTGTGCCAGAATCACTTTTCGTGGAATCAGTTTATTCATTTTTTGCCTATTTTCCCATAAAAGTAAAAGAAAGACGAAAAAAAAAAGCAAAGCAAAGAGCGAAAATTGAAAGTTATTTTAAAAGCCTTGCTTGAATGAATTACAAATATTTTATTTGTTAACAAACATGAGATGGCAACAGTTAAAAATTTTAAATCATTGAGATAATATTTCCTATCATTTCCATACAATTAAAATCACGAGAAATACGCAGACGACAATCTATTACGATTTATCTTTCTTATTGTTGCATTAATAAAAATATTTTTATTCGCAAAAAAAAAAAAAAAAATCAACACCTCTTGGAGCGATCGGCGTCAAAATAGAACCAAAGCCTGTTTACATATGGATTCACATATATTCCAAATTTCAACCAGAACGTAGCATTACTTCTTGAGATAGGGCACTCAAAATGGAAAAAAAGAACGGGTGATTGCGCTACCCCCTTTTTAGCTGTTGACACAAAAATAAAATCAGTTCTTATACCCACTAAGGGCTACTTGCCGATAAATTTTTCTTTCATTCCGTTCATTATTTCTTGAGATACAGCAGTCACAATTGACGACAAAAAACGTTCTATAGCTCAACCCCCGTTTGAGTTATTGACACCAAAATTGAATCAGCACCTGTTCCTGTTAATACCAACATATGGACCAAATTTTGTTTGATTCCGCCAGTAACTTCCTGAGGAATAGCAAGCACGCGTAACTCGAAAAACGTCCCATTGCTCCACCCCCCTTGGAGGAATTCACGCCAAAAACTAATGGGCACAAGTTCACATAGGGGCACATATGTGTACTAAATTTCGTTCGATTTCATGCGGTAGTTTTTGTTGTAGAGCGGCCACAAAAAACTGGTCACACACAGACGTGACACACATACATACACACACATACATACACACACATACATACACACACATACATACACACACACACACAGACAGACAGACATTTTCCAAAAATGGTCGAAATGGACTCAGCACACCTCAAAACGTTCGAATCCGTCAAAATTCGAAATTCGAAAATTTGCACGAATCCAATACTTTCTTCTATATATTAGATATAGAAGAAAGTAAAAAGGCATTAAAGAAGGCTCAAAGTATTTTTAAAATATAGCTAACCCTCACAACCCCCCCTCCCCTTCCAGGATAAAAAAAAAGTCAGAATTAAATATTGAGAAATTAAAAATTGGAAAGTAGGGTTTAAGAGATGGGGGAAAATATGTGTGTCCGTCGCTCTGTCTGTCCGTCCGTCCCCCCTAATAACTTTTAAACGAATAGTCCAATTCAAACAAACCTTTTTTTGGTCTCTCGGCGAGGATACCTCATTCTCAGATTTTACTTTTTGATTTGAACAATTTTAATTCAGTTTTGAACAGTTCAAAAAATTTAGTATTAGCACCAACGGGGGAAATTTAATGCCAATGTAGACCATATACTTAAGGGAATATTTGCTTCAAACAAACTGTTTGAAAAAGCTCTTGATGATGAACATGTAGAGTTTTTTTTTCTTTTCATTTTATTCAAATGATTTTTGATCTGTTTTAAGGGTAGTTTTTCAAAAACTCAAAACATTTTAGCGTTAGCAACAACATAAAAAATTATTTTTTGGCATCAAAAAAATTGAAAAAAAAAAAAAAAAATGTGCAGATTTTCAGTTTCTTCAGTTTCTGTTCGCTTTGTGTCTCAGTTCGAAATACCATATCTCGTAGACTTAACACTGACGCAAGTCAGAGACAAATATGACTGAATCAAAATGGAATGATTCAAAGCGCAAATATTTTTACTGCAGAGTCGTTGGGAAAATGAACCAACTCTGACTCTTGGAATTTTAAAAGCTTCCACTCCCGACTCGGACTACTGTTATCCAAAATCTGTCTGACTCCGACTCCAACCCCGTAGCCCTGATTTTTGCTGTGAAATACAGTTTGTTAAGATGATTTTTTTTTCAAATTCTTAAAACTGTTGGAAGATTTTTGAAGAATTTTTATATTTGAAGAATTTTAATTTTATACTTTTTTGCACCACAACTAAATTTTTAGAAACAATAGGTATAAGAAATTACTCATAGAATGAATTTTTTTTTTTATGTTGTCACTTTTTTTTAACATTGCTGAAATTCCTTTTCATTATAATCAATTTGTTATGAATAGTTTTTAGGAGAACCTAAAAGGAATAAATCCTCTCACTTTTGAAACGCTTTCAAGTGAATAATTATAAGCCTGATTTACGGTTTAGTTGTTTTTTCATCATTCCAAAATCCAAAGAATAAGACTGATTTTTGAAGAATTTTTCTATTTGAGGGATTTTTAATTTATTTTTTTTTTTTGTACTACAATTAAATTTTTAGAAACAATAGGCATAAGACATTTTCCATAAAATGACAACATTTTTACGTTTTTCTTTTTTTTTTTTTTTTGAGAAATCACGATTGCTTATTGTTCTCACTTGACTGTTTTGATGTCCTTTGATTTTATTTTCCCACCGCCACCCTGTGCAGCATCACCGTCGACCGGGTCCTCACGATGCTGCTCCTACAGCGAAAGCCGTCTCCAGGTTGCATCCATGTCCTACACACACGCGCATACATACACAACTACACGCACACGCATGCACACACACACAAACACACACAAACACAGACACACACACACAAACACATACACAGAAACACATACACACAACTACCCACACATTCATGCCTGCACACAGACACAAACACATACGCCTACACACACATACACATACTCCCCCCCCCACACACATTCATATACACAACTACCCACACACTTATGCCAGCACACAGACACAAACACACATACCTGCACACACATACACATACCCCCTACACATAAACACACATACCCCCCCCCCCACACAAACACAAACGCCTACATACACACACTCGTGATTGCGAAAAACATAATTTGAATTCAAGATGTCAAAATTCAAATTAATTTTTTTTTTTTTACTTTACTGAAATTTCTTTCGATATAATCAATATTTTATGAATAGTTTTTAGGAGAATGTAAAATAAATAAATACTCTCACTTTTCAAACGCTGTCTAAGTGAGTAATTATGAGCATGATTTACGGTTCGGTTGCTTTTTCATCACTCCAAAGAACAAAACTGTTGAAAGATTTTTGAAGGAGGCTCTTCAATTTGGCGCCGCCGTCGCCTGTATTTTACCAGTAGCAGACGATTCCTCGCTCTCCATCTGACAACACAATTTAATCTCGATGTCGCGCCCGAAGAGGCCACTTCTCAGTCGAACACAATCGCCGAATCGTTTCTCGATTGTTTATACGTCGGGTGTTTGGTGAAACTATGTGAAATGTTTATAGTGATAATTTATGATTTAGTCGGTGGCAATTGTCAATAATTAATGTGGTACTCGTCACTGGTGTTACAAAAGATAAGGAATTCGGTATATTTTATGATTTTTGGTGTTTATCTTTGAATTTTTTGTGCTGCAAATAGAATACTTTGCTACCTTTTTAAAATCATCTGAATTTTAATCACCATGAAGAAATCATGTTGAGAGAAACTATGTGTTTTAATCTTCTTAATTTTTGAATTAAAGTAGGTTAAACGGATGATATTTTAATTAGGTAAAACTAAAATATAATTTTTTGCCAAGGAACATTTTTTTGAAATAAATTTGGCAAAATTATGCATTGTGCGAGCTATTACAAATAAATAGGATTGAAAACATAAATATATAAATTTGGAACTGCATATCAATGTGATCTGAAGATGATGCGTCATTTATTAGTTCATTTGAATTAAATTCAGTACCAAAAGAAAATTTACTGTTGTCTGAAATATAAAAATTCAAATGTTCGCTCATGAGCTAGTATTATTAAGGGAATGAACTTAAGTTCTTTGAAGTTAGTTCCATGCTGTTTAAAATCCAGAAAGATGTAAAAATAAAGGAAGTAAAAAATGACCGATGAAAAGAAAGAAAGTAAGATAAATAAAAATAGTTACAAAATCGAGAAATGAGTACAAAATCGAAGTATTCATCTGTGAAAAATATCACAACGCATCGTTTTTTTAAAATTATAAACCTGCTTAAAAATGACGAAAAGGAAAATAACAATATTATCAGGAATGTAACAACCGGAAATATTGAAAAAATATAGTATTCTTACAAATCCACTGCAGGAAAAACAGGATGACTTGAAAGCAATTATTATCATCTAATTATACTTTTGAAGAATGTCCTAAGATAATGTTTGTGCATTTGTCATTTCATAAGTATGAGGGAAACCCTACTATGTGCCTCGTATCTGCTTGTCGTTTATTATATGGTCTTTCTAAAATTATTTCAAAATTAATGTCATCAATTAATAATGCTGGTGGTGACTTTTATCGCATTATTTTTATAATATACATTATCACGTCCCTAAAACAGATTGTCATTGCTCAATCGGCGCCATTCGAAATTGTTGATAAGCCACCTTTCGAAATTGGTCTTAATGCAAATATTTGTTCCTTACAAACATCAAGTAAGATACTGATTCATGACACCGAAACATTCAATGGATCAACTAGCTCCATTAATTCTAACATTTCATGTACAATCGATGCTCCTATATTTAACGACAGGGCCAAAATTCGTGTCATCATTCTCTCGACCATCAGCATCGTCTCACTGATTGGCAACATTGCTGTCTTGATCACCATCAGGAGGAATCACAGGAAAAGCCAATCGACGATCTATCTCCTGATTGGTGTCTTGGCCATTGCCGATCTTTCTGTGACAACTTTCTGCGTGGTCGTGGATGCCATCTGGGCTTATACAGTGCAGTGGATGGCAAATGATGCTGTTTGCAAAATGGTGAAGTTTCTTCAGATGTTTTCGCTTTATTTCTCCACATTCCTGCTGGTGGTTATTGGCTATGACCGATACGATGCGATTCGTTACCCCATGCGGAGGGCCTACTCCAAGAGGAAAGTTCGAAAGTTGCTACTCGTCGCTGTTTTGCTGAGCGCTGTCTTCAGTACACCACAGGTAAGAGTGGGCTTTTACATATTCTATTACGTACATTACTATTATACATACTTACATACATTAATGTTTTTTATATTCTTTTTGAGAGCGAATTTTTTGTCGTCATAGTTACAAATCGCCTGCAGTTTGATTTTATTCATATTTTTTTCAGGGCTGTCACAAGCAGACTACATTAAAAAAGAGGTTTTTCTGTAAATTACGTTTTTTCAGAAAAACCCCTATATAGTATATAGATGAATCTACACTTATATATAATTTGATTTTATTCGGTTTTTTTTTTTCAGGGATTAACTATAGAAGACTTTACATTAAAAAAAAAAAAAATGTGTAAAATTACGTTTTTTTAGGAAAAAATACCTGTATAGATGAACATTTGGCCAAAATACTGTGAAACGCCCCCGCTATTTTACAGGAGAGCAGAAAAACGATCTCTTGGTGCATACAAAGGATTAGACTTGCGCCTTGCGCCCTTTTAACACTGGTAAATTATTTTTAGGAATTGGGATTTTTTTTTTTTTTTTTTAAGGATTACTTTTATGTAGTTCGGTGCGGGATAGGATTTTACAGATAATGCACTAAAATCGCAATTTCTGGACTTACGTTAGTCTGGCTATGAGGTACAAATTTGACGTATGCACGGGGAGAACGTCTTTTTTTGTTTGAGGGTTATTCTTAAAAAACAGTTTATTGCGCACAAAAGTTAAATTTTATGGTTTCTTTCAACTATTGTATGAGGGTGATTAAGTAATTATTACACTACTGTGTAATAATACTACTGCACTCCTCGAATGGGAGACTAGGTCTTAACTGATAAAAGTACCTTATATATTTGATACAAATTTTACATCGTTTTTGAGTTTACGCAATGGTGCCGCTTCGCCGCTTGCATCGTGTTGATGCATAACGTTTGGGTCAGGTTTATATGGTTAAACGATTTTACTCATTACATTTTATATACTTTTTCTTTTTTAGAAAAATACCTAGAAATTATTTTAAAAAGAACCTCAAACGAAGAGAATTTATCTTGAAATATTTGAAAGAGCGTGCGGCAAAATAGAGAATGAAAAATTATATTTACTGAAAGCAGGGAAAAAATGAGATAATAAATGAATAAATAAATAATAATAATAATAAAAAAAACTAAAAAGAAAAAAAAATATAAGCCCAGTAGTTTAGAATGTTATTTAGTACTACTGAATAACTACAACATTGAAATAGTTTCTTAGCGATACACACATATAAGACAAATCATAAATTCAAAAGCAGAACTGAAGGATCAACAGTCGCGGCCCATTCCTTTTTGAATCAAGGAACCCCGTAAAATTTGAATGGGCCCCGACTGTTGATCCTTCTATTCTGCTTTTGAATTTATGATTTGTCTTACACAGGGTGGTTCTGAACACTTGGGCAAATCTTTAAGGGGTGATAGTAAACAGGACAAACAGTATAATGTACAAAATGAAGGCCCCAAACGTCTTTCGAAGGATATACGCGCCATTAAAGTTTAGGGTTCAAAATTTCAAATGGACATAAAAAAACGGAAAAATTGGTTGATTCGTTTGCGGTTTTCGCTAAAATTATTCTTTTCATCAGTATTTTCTTGAAAATAAATTTTGAAGATGTATTTAAAAAATGTCGAGATAGAGGGCGGTTTAGACTTTGGAGTAACGGACAACTATGTTTTACCGCTATTTTTAAAAATCTTTAAATATTTTCTATTGCTTGGACTCAAACTTAAATTTTGAGCATAAAATCTGAATTTTTGGGAGTGATTAAGTAGCGAAAACTGAACTGTCTTCTAAAGTTGAAATACACTTTGTCACAAAAAAAATTTATGCATCAAGAATAAATTGAGCTGTAACCAACAAATTCAACAGGAATGTAGTTTGGTGAGAGAGATGATTTAAATTTCGTCGCGAGTTAGGAAAGGGCAAGTGCGCTATGCGCGTACAAGATGCGCTGATAGGTGCGATTGAAAGTGTGTAAGCTTCTGTCAAAGGGGACTTCAAACGAAACTGTTGAGTTGTAAGGACGTTATTGTGATTAGGACAATCTTTTAAGGGTATAAGAACAATTGTTGAACTTTTTAAAGCGACGTACAATACGTCTCAGAGAAGCAAGTTGGTTGTACGGGCGTATCTGCCGCCACCTCGGTCAAAGATATATGGTAGTAGCCTAGTGAAGGCGAAAAAAATGAATCATTCCATTGCGGTTGGTTAAGGCATTCTAGAAACAGAAATGAGCGCGAAGATCGTTCATCATAAGAGCGGCCACTACCGTATCAAGAAGGTCGCTAACATTAGTTCCATGACGTTTAACAACTTCCAAGTAACTGATGGAATCAAGTATAACAATCCGGAGTAGAGATCCTAAATACGCAGAGATTGGACAACTTCGGAACGGCGGGCATTTTATGTCCAAAGATGCTCACTCCCCATAGACCGTAATGCATCTTCTGCCCCAAATATCACTGTAAATTGTATCGAAAAAAATGGAAGCTAGTTATGATATTATGAAATGCAACGTGCAGATCACAAATATCTGTTTGTTTTCTATCTTTATGAACAAATGTTTTAGAAAAAAAAATTTCTTCGTACGCACTATGACGATGCTAAACGATTGGTGCCGAATAGTCAGACTTGGCGCTCACTCCGTTTAATGAAAATACCAGGAGAAAAAAAAAATCAGTCTGTTCTTCAAAGATTTCATATCCTATATTCCGTGGAAAAGCTAAAAATTCACACAGAGCAGCTTTTCCAGCTGACAACACTTGGACTAAACATGGCGGAGATCGGCGCGCCGTTGTCCAATCTCTCCGCATATAGGATCTCTAATCCGGAGTAGACTGGAAGACGCTGATATTTCGAACCGGCGCACAGTGGGGCGAAAACGACAAAAACCGCTTAAAAGGGTAATTTTTTTTCTATATTCAACCAATTGCGGATTAATATATTTGCACAGGCCTATATCTTAGGCAATCAGAACTAGAATTTTAGAGCCCTTCGTCCACTACAAAGCTAAAGATAGCCTTTAGAAGGTGAAGAACCATGAATGAAGGGGATTTAAACAAATTGCTTTGAAGCAATCAATATATTTTTTTCTTATTAATGGCGGGTATATTTAATTTCTCTCGTGTCCGACGATAGTAAAAGAACAAAAATAAAAATAATCGAATATTCAAACAGATAGTTGGTTTTGATCAAAACCGAAAACTGGGGATTTCAAAGTTTTTTTTTTTTAAACGCTCTACAAAAAAATGTCCTCTTATGTCCTCTTAGAAATAATTATTAATTAGTCACCAATGGTCTGTAGAAATACCCTGAAAAGGAATTAGCTGCGTAAACCTGCGAACTTTAGACTTTGAGCCCAAACAAATCGAGAAAAATCCATTATAACATGCCTGAGTAAACAAATAAGCGAGAGAGGTTTAAAAACACTTTTAAGCGCTTTTTGGCGTTTTCGCCCCACTGTGCGGCGTCCATTGCGATGGATTGGATTTTCGTCGATTGGATTTTCGCAGCATTTGATTAGCTGGGTTGTGACAGACAGGTGACACGTTATCTTCAACGATGAATCCCGAATTAAGTCCCAGTGGTCATAGGCAACCTATTTCACTCCATACCACGCTGTGTTTTGTCTTGTATAGCTGCTAGAGGAGAATATACTACTTACGGTTTTGTAACCTTTATTGTGTCATAATCTTTACTAATAATAAAGCTGAAAGTCTCTCTGTCCGGAGAATGTCTGGATGTCTGTAGGATGTCTGTGACGCGCATAGGGCCTAAACCGTTCGGCCGATTTTCATGAAATTTACCACAAAGTTAGTATGTAGTATGGGGGTGTGCACCTTGAAGCGATTTTTCGAAAATTCGATGTGGTTCTTTTTCTATTCCAATTTTAAGAAAAAAACTATCATAAGATGAAAGAGTAAATTACGAAATTATCATAACGTGGAACCGTAACATGGGCACAAGCCAATTGGCGAGATACGAAATTATCATAACGTGGAACCGTAAGATGGGTACAAGCCAACTGGCGAGAAAATTCACTATACATTATTTGTAAATATACAGGCGAACCAAAAGACCTTTTGATTTTTCTATTACGGGCAAAGCCGTGCGGGTATCACTAGTTTCTTAATAAAACAATCTTTTGTTCCGAATTTGTAATCATTTACTTAGATTCTCATAGGCCACATGCATTTTAAGTTTCGTGAAGCTCGCTCGTTTCCTTCTAGATGATTGTATTCTTTTTGTGACAGAGTGCATTTCAACTTTTGAACACAGTTCAGTTTGCGCTACTTAATCACTCCCAATGGTTCTGATTTCGAGCTGAAAATTTAAGTTTAGGTCCAAGCAATAGAAAACATTTAATGAGATTCAAAAATAGCGGTAAAAAATAGTCGTTCTCCAAAAGCCCCTCTATCGGCATTTTTAAAACTACATCTTCAAAATTTATTTTCAAGGAAATACTGATGAAAAGAATAATTTTTAGCGAAAACCGCAAACGAATCGACCAATTTTTCCGTTTATTATAATCATTTGAAACTGTTGGACCCTAAATTTTAATGGCACCTATCTCCTTCGGAAGACGTTTGGGACCCTTATTTTTGACATTACGATTGTTTGTCCTGATGAATACTATCACCCCTTAAAGTTTTGCCAAAGAGTTCAGAAACACCCTGTGTGTATCGATAAGAAACTATTTCAATGCTGTAGTTATTCAGTAGTACTAAATAACATTCTAAACTACTGGGCTTATAATTTTTTCTTTTTAGTTTTTTTGGTTTTTACGCAGTTGGGTTTTTTGTTTTTATTTGAAAATTATTTTTTATTTTACACTTTTTTTAGTTAATTTTCATTGACTTAGTTTATTATGGTTATAAGACGGTGAATTTCGCAATCTTGTCATTTCATTGAGAGAGTTTATATCGTGAGGTTTATTAAGTAACTTGCGGTGGTCTAAACTACTGATTATTAGTCCCTCTAGGGACCTTACTCGGCTTAAAGCTACATATGCTTGACCTTTAGCAAAAGTGCGCGAACTTAAGTCAACCACAGCACAGCTATATAAATCAGCCTGTATAACTCATGATGACGCGAATTCCGAAATGTCGTCAGTCGAATTTTTCTCACAAAACTAAAAAAAACCGTCAAGAAAGTACACGTCGCGAAACTCAGACTAAGTAAAGAAAAAATTCAGGCAGTGAAAACGATACGTGCATTTGTCGCCCGCAGGTAGCGTGCGACACGATCCCGAACTCACAATATGGCGACTGCTTGTTGATATGGTGAATTTTGATTGCTGTCATGTGTTTAGTGACACTCTCAAGGTTAAGACAAATCGATTGACGTAAGAATCATCAAAATTGGGCAAGGCGTTTGGCCTCTATAATGCCACATAGGAACAAACATACATACATAGATAGACGCATAAACACATTACCCTCCTTTGCATCGCGCACGCGCAGTCGGGTAAAAATAAAAAGCACCAAAGGAAGGTTTATTTCTGACGGTTCAGATTAAAGCTGCCAAAATTCGTCAGATATTGAACAATGGGTGAGAATAAGAATTGTGCTCCAAAACATATTAGAATTAATTCTGAAACGTATAAGAGAACTTGCCTACTAATTCGCATCGGATAGTAAAATAAGAGGGTCTAATAATTGTTTAATCATCTATGTAGGGGAATGTGGGGCAAAGTGAAAGGGTGAAGTATTTACTACGCTTTTAGCGCCGCTTACCAAGCAATATTTTAACTATGTAGTAACATATGTAGTCTATTCCAGTCAAGAAAAAAATTACCTCTGAAAATCAAAGCATATGATAAAACAAGCGTTTTACGAAAAATAATACTCAAATTGTAATGTTTTGTTGTAAGTCAAAAATTATTTTCATGATTATCACATGATAAAGTTCTTGTTACTAACATTTTAAATATTGGTTGGGATCTTCTAATATTCGGCGTAGTATTTATTTGGTTAATATTTAGCTTCAGTAGATTACCGCCCATAAGCCAGGGCTAAAGCAAAAATACATGAAATTCACCGCTTGCTCAGTCATTTCCAGCCGAGGACTGCAGTTTCGTGCTTATTAGCACTCATCAGTCCGGTATAGGAAAGTGGCTGAGCTGGAGATGGAAAACCTCTTAAGGAAGCCAAGAGTGCCAAACAAACTGGTAGCTAAAATAGAATTAGCACAGACCAGACGAGTAACCGAAGCAATGGTTCGGTTCAACTCGAAGATTGATGGCTTTAGCCCTGGTTAATGGGCGGTAATTTACTGAATATACCATGGCTTGCCATCAATTATCGAGTTGAACCGAACCATTGCTTCGGTCACTCGTCTGGTCTGTGCTAATTCTATTTTAGCTATCAGTTTGTTTGGCACTCTTGGCTTCCTTAAGAGGTTTTCCATCTCCAGCTCAGCCACTTTCCTATACCGGGCTGATGAGTGCTAATAAGCACGAAACTGCAGTCCTCGGCTGGAAATGACTGAGCTGGGGTTAATTTCAAGTAATAATTAGCTTATTTGTATTTTTAAAATTTTTCACAACTTATCAAGTGCATGCGGGGCAAAGTGAAATAGTTCATTTAGTTTACTCATTCAATCATTCCCTAAATTATTTACGTATTCATTTATTAACTAGTTTGTTACCTTTCCTTCATTTAATAAATCACATATTAATTCATTCATTCACTTATTTTCTTATTCATTCACTATTTTATTCACTCAGTTATTTTGCCTTCACGTATTAATTGTTTATTTATTTATTAGTTTATTTTTCCATTATCTTTTCATTTATTCATTTCTTCTTTTATTTACTCATTGATTTGTTCAAAAATATTTTCTGCAATCGAATAGAAAATATTTCATTCGAAAAATATTTCATTTTTCACGTTGCCCCATGGAAAAAGAAGTGAAAATTTTCCACTTTTTTTAAAGACGCAATTTTACAGCCAAAAATTAAAAATAATGTTTCAATGCAAGTTTTTGATATAATTCAATGTTCTTTCTTTATGTACAGTAATATTCAGATGTTTATCTGACAATCAAATTTACTTTCAACCTTTGCATCATATTGAAATTTCAAACATGAGAGTTAAAAGCAACATTGTAAAACATCAGCTTAACAGCTTATTCAGTAGAGTATCAACGCGACTCTTGTTTGGAATTCAGCGGTCGGCAACCTGAATTAGCTGATGATCGACTTTCGTATTTCGTCGAGATCTAAGATCGACTTTGGGGGGGGGGGGAGGGATTGTAGATTTATACGATTGTGTTTCACACATGGTTGAGACTATACGTCTGACTTCATATTGTAGGCTAACTTTTATTGAAACAGACTTTGGTGCTGATTAAATAATAACTTTCAGCTACTAAAACGATATTAAGTGAGCACTGTTAACCCACGTCAAACAATTTTGAACACTAATGTATTGTATTTTTTACCATACCATCATCTACCGCCCCCAAAAATCATAAAACATTCATATCAATGTTTTCTGTAAATTCATTATAAATTTTGCAGACTAGTTTTTCGAGGACAAAATGGGAAAAGATTGAAAATGTTAAAATTGTGGCAAAAAAGTTTTCAAACTAATTCAGAAGATGACTTAAAAATTTTTCCCTACTCGAAAATAATGTTTATTAACAGTATTCAGACAAAAAAAAAAAAAAAAGAACAAAATATTACCTCGATCGACGGGTTGCCGACCGCTAGAATAGTTGATCACTGCAAAAAAAAAAAAAAAAAAAAAAAAAAAGTCTTTTTCTGAAAACAGAATAACAAAAGTGTTTAAATAATTACTAAATAGGAAAATACAAAAGGAACTACTAAATAGGAAATTACAAAAAGCATTACATGAAATTTTATTTTGATGCGCATCATTAGAAGCAAAAATGAGAAAAATCAAAATGTTAAAAATGCATCAACTATACCCTGTCTCCTCTCAAGTACTTCATTAAAATTGAATAAATTAAATTCAGAGCAGCAATACGAACTGTAAAAAAGAAATATAATTTTGTGAACGGAAAAAGAAAGATAACTCTGGAGGGCAAATTAGAATTGAATAAATGGGGAACATTTCCGTTCCAACAAATTTTGGTCATTTGTGGAGATGATTCTCAATAAAGGTAACCACTTGGAAAGATTTAACTAATAATTACTTTACTCGCTGTAATTCTCCGACTTTTAATGGAAAACTGAGCAACTGACGTATATTGCAAAACGAGGCTAATCAGTCTTATGCAGATGAATTCAAAACGCACTGGATGTATACTTCTTGATATAAAGATAATGAATTACGCGTGAATATTATTTTAAACTAATTTGACGTTTACAGAGGTGTGAAAATTATTAGAATAATTGTGATTTTTTCAGTTTTATTTGAATAATTTTGTATATACTTGCATTAATGCATGACAATTGTTGCATTAATGCATGACGATTGTTGCATTAATGCATGACGATTGTAGCATTAACGCACGACTTGATTTGTTATTCCAATCATTCTTTCCCTCCTTTAGAGTAGTTTTGGGGACATTACTTTGTTAAATGTTGGCATTTATAAAATAGAGAAACAATTGATCTAAAGTAATGAAATTTTTCGCATTACATGAAGAAAGTGTTTGATTAACAGTCGAATTTAAAATATAATTTAAAATCTGTCAATTTGCTGTGCAAGTATTTTACATTAATTCCTTGGTTTGGAATCGGTTTTATTTTGTTCTTAATGCAATTCTTTTCGCAGCTTCAATTAGTTTATAATCGGCAGCTTTTTTTCTTTTGTTAAAGAACTATTGCGTGATCTTGAGTAATACAAGTGTGATATTTTTTCTAGAAAACTAGCTGCAATAAAGTGTCTCATCCAAGAAAATCACTATATACAACAAGAACTTGCTAAAAAACTAAATATTTTATATCCATATAGGTGTAGACTAAAAAGATCTTTGAATTTCAAATGTAAATCTATCGATTCCAGAGTAGGGAAACGCAGTAGAAAAGTACAATTATTGCAAAAACTGAAAGGATACTAATTCATATTGCCAAAACTAACAGAAAAATAACTGATCATGAACTAAAAATCTCTATAAGCGTATGGAGATATATATTGAGTACAATATATGTGATTCTTCTATTCGTAGTAAGTTCATCTCAGTTGAACTAGATGCTCGTTATCTTTGTAAAGAGGGCTAAAATCAAATTTGCTATGGCAAAGAAACTCGCTTCGGCAAAAATTGTGCATAAACTATTTGTAAGTAATTGGAGCCAAGGTGAGAAATATTAAATTTTCCTTCAATTATTCAGTTAAATTCAAGTTGTTCAGTATTTTTCCTAAAACTAAATTTACTGCATACTGACTGAAGATTTAGAAGTGTTTATACGTGCTGCTAAAACTTTCTTTATGATAATATTTCCCAACAATACGATACTTTTTGCCTTTTAGGTATATTTTTCTGATAATTCAATGCTTAAAATAACAAAAGAAAGCCGTCAGCATGTCAGGAGAAGTACCAGTAAAGTATTTTCCCTGAGTCGCATTACACGAACGGTTATACACCTCACCCAAGTTATGGATTTGAGCGTAATTTCCGCTCAAAGCGCTGGTTGTTTAGGCATTGCAGAAGGCATGAGGACCAAATATCAGCACGAAAAAGTGTTTGAACAAAGGTTTTATTGTTAAAAGTCTAGTTTCCAAATGGAGGCTTCATATTCATGCATCATGGAGTTCTGTGTTTTGAAGCTTTATCTGTGACCAAAATTTTGAATAAAAAAAAACATAAAAACACTTCCACGGCATGGAAACAGTCCAAATATGAGCCAAATAGAGAATATTTGAACCATTGTAAAGAAAAAATTAAAGAAATAGAACTTCACAAGCAAGAATTCTCTCACACAAGGACTCATACAAACTTGGCACCATGACGAGGAAATACAAATTAATTGCCAAAAACTTATAAAAAGAATGCCAAAACAGATCGAATCTTTAATAAAAAATAAGAGGATGCCAACTCATTATTAAAGGTATCAGCATTTTTAAAAGAAAATATTATTTCTTTGATATAACAAGATTTTACAGTAAGTTTCACAATTATTCTAATAATTTTCACACCTCTGTAGGTAAAGGAATTAAAAAAGAAACAAGAGAGTCGAAATTAAAGACATTATTTAAAAATGTTTGCAAGAGTTTTTTCGAATTTCTAACAGCTATCCACTGCGAGTAGCTACATAAAATAAGCAACTTTGTTCAAATACTACAGTACTTAAAAAAAAAAAAAAAGAATTGTCTTCCTCTAAATTAAAATAGAATGATAGAATTCATTTTAGGGATAGTTTATGGAAATTTGTAGTACGTGATTATAGTACTTACAGTTACACCTCGTTTTGTATCTAAAGTGAAAACATGTCAATGTGAGAAATAAGCAAACAGAACTAGAAAACGTCATTATTGATGACCAGTACCCGCACGGCAATGCCCGGGTTATAATTTATAGGAATTCTCTTGAAATCATTAACCCTCCTCGAAACCTTTGAAGCAAAATTTTTTTTTTTTTTTTTTTTTTTTTTTTTTTTTTTAGCGAAAACACATATACTCATTTATCTACCTAAGATTCAAGCATATGCCGTGTAGTAACAAAAATACCTGTTAGAAGAATAACAACTGTTCTTCAAAGCCCTCGTTCCCCAGAAGAAAAAGTAATTAAATTGGAAAAAAAAAAAAAACAACTTTTAAACTAAAACGTTGAGAGGAAAATCTGCTTGCGTTTAGAAAACATGTTAATGATATTATCTTCAACTTAAGATGTAAAATACTCTTGTTTCCCAAAATTTGGTTTAAAGAAGCAATGAATGATGTCATCTTCAATGGTTACGTGCGGAAAAATCTATTTTAAGTAACATCAAATAAGATAATGCCAATTCCGCAATTGTTATGCCTTGCAATATTTACTTTGAATGCGTTAAATTGATGCCAGCCTTCATAAATTTATAGATTTCCTCGATCGTCACCCGACGATAATCGATTTACCGTTTGACATATGAAGGTATTATGTTTGGCACAATCTATTTTACTGTGGCGTAGTTTCATATAAGGCAGTGAGAAGCAAAGGGATGTAAGTGGCAAAGCTAAAAATTTGGAGATAACCAGTACACATGGTAGGTGAACCTCTCCTCTGTCTTGGGGTAAGGGATGGTACTAGTAGGCCTGGTAGTTGCTGCTATACAGCATGATTTAGAAACAAAAATGAATGAAAGCCTACCTAGGATGTTATCTTTAAACGCGTTTTACTCAAAACTTGAAAATGTCCACTTACATCCCTTTGCTTCTCACGGCCTCATATGTGGATGGTGAAGCACAAAAATCCTTTTCCTGTGGGCCCAGGTTCGAGGCCGGGTAAGAGCATGATCATTATTGTACTTCTGATAATGTGCTACTCCAAAACGCCAAAATATACATCAATCTTACAATTTGAAAAATCATAAATATGTGAGATTTTTGGAAAAAATAGAAAGACAGTAGAAAAATGTAATTGAAGGGCTCGCGGCAGAAATTTGACAAGCCTCAAGGAGTGACTTTTCGATCAAAATTTTTGGCTCTCATAACTAAAATTAAAATAAACATGGATTATGTCATTTGGAGAAAAAAATTTCTGGTTTTAGTATATCAGAATACAGAATGTATAGTAACTTTGAAAAATTATACAAGTAAATCTCGATAACTAGAAGTTCATAACTCGAATATTCCTTTATCTCAAAGTCTTCATCGGGTCCCAAACTCCTGAGATTGTTGTGGAAACTTCCCATGACTCGAACTATCAATAACTCAAAAGTTTTATCCGGTCCCTCGGGACTTCAAGTTATCGAGAGTTGGCTGTATTTTTTACAAGTTGGACACTAGCCTTTTGAAAAATTCACATCATGTGCCATATCACGTTCCTGCTCCGAGACCTACAATTGTTCCATTAAAACATAACAAAATGTGAAAAAGAAAACATATATATTTTATGAGCACCATAGAGCAGAATGCAAGAAATTTGTGTCTTTCCATGGCAGAGAAACAAGAGTTTTTTTCGATGATGTCATTATATCCGAATGACATGTTTTAAATAAAATTTATCATCGTTGTTCCGTCAACTATCACTCTAAGATCTTAATATTTGTTCTTGAAACTGGGAATCTATATTCCCTCAACAGCAAAAGCACACTCCCCCATACACCCTAAAGATTCCCAAGAACGAGATCCCTCCTCAAAAAAAAAAAAAAAAAAAAAGATAATAACCCTAAAATCCCTCCCCCCAAAAATTTTAATTACACATTCCGCTCCATGCCCCCCTTCCCCCCGCCAAAAAGTACCCTGATAAAGCTCATATATAGCATGATTTCGCTTATTGTTGTCATTAGTGATTGCAATACCGGTATACCGTAATACCGAATACCGGTATAAGTAAAACGACACAACGTGTATAAAGTACAAATAAAGTATTAAAATAGAGTTAAAAACTCAGCAAACGGCTGTTTCAGGGCTGTCAAATGCAAGTCTCTCAATCAGTGCATAAAAGAAGAACGAAAAACCCGAATTGCATTTGACAGCCACGAAACAGCTGTTTGCTGAGTTTTTAACTCTATTTTAATACTTTATTTGTACTTTATACACATTGTGTCGTTTTACTTATTCCATAGTACAAAGTTTTCGACTCTTTTTTTACCGAATACCAGTATTTGGAGCTATTTTGCAATTTCGTAATACTGGTATTTGCTGGGTAGAATACCGGTATTTTCGGTATTAGGTAAAAATAATAAATAGTTTGTAATTAAAGAGTTTTCAATTTAAATAATTGGATATCTACTGTTGTTTTACATATACATTTCTTTTTCGATGAGGAACAGTATAAAAAGCAATCTATTTAAGTAAAAATTTGGTTTCAAAAGCACGAATTTATAGAACATCAATGAATAAGTAGCACAAAGAATGCATAATGCTATTTTCATCACTAGATAGTGTTATGAATCGTTCTTAAGTGAGTTGATGTGAACCACGTTTTTTAAATCTCCGTTTTTACTTTCTTCTATATCTAATACATAGAAGAAAGTATTGGATTCGTGCAAATTTTCGAATTTCGAATTTTGACGGATTCGAACGTTTTGAGGTGTGCTGAGTCCATTTCGACTATTTTTGGAAAATGTCTGTCTGTCTGTATGTGTGTATGTATGTGTGTATGTATGTGTGTGTGTATGTATGTGTGTGTATGTGTGTGTGTCACGTCTGTGTGTGACCAGTTTTTTGTGGCCGCGCTACAGCAAAAACTACCGCATGAAATCGAACGAAACTTGGTACACATATGTGCCCCTATGTGAACTTGTGCCCATTGGTTTTTGGCGCGAATTCCTCCAAGGGGGGTGGAGCAATGGGACGTTTTTTGAGTTACGCGTGATTGCTATTCCTCAGGAAGTAACTCGCGGAATCAAACAAAATTTGGTCCAATGTTGCCATTAACAAGAACAGGTGCTGATTCAATTTTGGTGTCAATAACTCAAACGAGGGTTGAGCTATAGAACGTTTTTCGTCGTCAATTGTGCCTGTTGTATCTCAAGAAATAATGAACGGAATGAAAGAAAAATTTATCGGCAAGTACCCCTTAGTGGGTATAAGAGCTGATTTTATTTTGGTGTCAACAGCTAAAAAGGGGGTAGCGCAATCGCCCGTTCTTTTTTTCCATTGTGAGTGCCCTATCTCAAGAAGTAATGCTACGTTCTGGTTGAAATTTGGAATATATGTGAATCTATATGTAAACAGGCTTTGGTTCAACTTTGGCGCCAATCGCGCCAAGAGGTGCTGATTTATTTTTATTATCATTATTTTTTAGCGAATAAAAATAGTTTTATTAATGCAACAATAAGAAAGATAAATCGTAATAGATTATCGTCTGCGTATTTCTCGTGATTTTAATTGTATGGAAATGATCAGAAATATTATCTCAATGATTTAAAATTTTTAACTGTTGCCATCTTATATTTGTTAACAAATAAAATATTTGTAATTAATTCAAGCAAGGCTTTTAAAATATCTTTCAATTTTCGCTCTTTGCTTTGCTTTTGCAATAATTCAGACATTGGGATGGTCGTCAAGTTTTTGCATGTGTAATTTCGTTTTTGTTGGGAATATTGCTTCCTCGTCAAGCATGGGGAGGGATCAGAAAAAAAAAGAAAAATATAGAAGAAAGTTTCGTGATGGCCACAACATACTAGTTTAGGTTTGCCCTCCTATACAAATTAATTTTAAATGTATAAAAGTAATGGAATTCAAATGTTGCGCTATGAGAAGTTTATTCCAACAATCAATTGCAACTATTCTTTATGATATTTAAAAACTAGTATGTTGTGGCCATCACGAAACTTTCTTCTATATTTTTCCTTTTTCTGATCCCTCCCCATGCTTGACGAGGAAGCAATATTCCTAACAGAAACAAAATTACACATGCAAAAACTTGACGACCATCCCAATGTCTGAATTATTGTAAAAACAAAACAAAGAGCGAAAATTGAAAGTTACTTTAAAAGCCTTACTTGAATTAATTACAAATATTTTATTTATTAACAAACATAAGATGGCAACAGTTAAAAATTTTAAATCATTGAGATAATATTTCCGATCATTTCCATACAATTAAAATCACGAGAAATACGCAGACGATAATCTATTACGATTTATCTTTCTTATTGTTGCATTAATAAAACTATTTTTATTCGCAAAAAAAAAAAAAAAAAAAAAAATCAACACCTCTTGGAGCGATTGGAGTCAAAATTGAACCAAAGCCTGTTTACGTATGGATTCACATATATTCCAAATTTCAACCAGAACGTAGCATTACTTCTTGAGATAGGGCACTCACAATGGAAAAAAAGAACGGGCGATTGCGCTACCCCCTTTTTAGCTGTTGACACCAAAATAAAATCAGCTCTTATACCCACTAAGGGCTACTTGTCAAAAAATTTTTGTTTGATTCCGTTCGTTATTTCTTGAGATACAGCAGTCACAATTGACGACAAAAAACGTTCTATAGCTCAACCCCCCTTTGAGTTATTGACACCAAAATTGAATCAGCACCTGCTCCTGTTAATGGCAACATATGGACCAAATTTTGTTTGATTCCGCCAGTTACTTCCTGAGGAATAGCAAGCACGCGTAACTCAAAAAACGTCCCATTGCTCCACCCCCCTTGGAGGAATTCGCGCCAAAAACTAATGGGCACAAGTTCACATAGGGGCACATATGTGTACCAAATTTCGTTCGATTTCATGCGGTAGTTTTTGCTGTAGAGCGGCCACAAAAAACTGGTCACACACAGACGTGACACACATACATACACACACACACACACACACACACACACACACACACACACATACATACACACACACAGACAGACAGACATTTTCCAAAAATAGTCGAAATGAACTCAGCACACCTCAAAACGTTCGAATCCGTCAAAATTCGAAATTCGAAAATTTGCACGAATCCAATACTTTCTTCTATATATTAGATATAGAAGAAAGTAAAAAGATATTTGTCTCGACTGTACTGAATTTAAAGAAAAACTTTTTCTTTTTAGTATAATAAACAGTAGTTTGTTGTCATCGGTATTAGCGTTCTGCTCTGTTTCGCTATTCAGATTTACACTAAGCGAGATAATATTTATACTGTCTTAAAAATTTGCGAAGAAAAAAAACATAATTAGTTGGGACATATTTTCAGATATTTACATAATTGTAAAAAATTTCGAAACCCCCCCCCCCCCCAGAAATATATATAAAATTAAATTCATTGTAAATTTCAAACCAAAATTTTAGTAAAAAGCAAACACAAATCTATTCTTACCAAGAGCAAATTGCCAAAAAATAATGTTAATACTGAAAAAAAAAAAAAAAAAAAAAAAAAAACTCGCTTGACAAACAATTACAATTAGCTATGAATAATAACGATAAAAAAAAAAGCTAACCACAATACAGAAAAAACACGCACATTCACAAAAATGATTAATTTCAAAACCAATAAGTTAAAGACCGAATTATTTGAAGATGAAGGATTTTCAAGCAACTACAGGAGGTGTGACGCGCATTTTTAAGAGTACCACCGGCCTGCATAAATTCAGAAAGACAATTTCAACTGCAGGAAATTTGTTCATTACAATGATTTCCAGGCTTAGTGAAAATGAGCATGGAGTTTTTTTTTTTTTTTGCTATTATTGGTTTTTTGTTACGATATTTGTTTCTTTATTTTATAGTTGTTCACAATAAGTAGGGGAGATCGGGGCTAGTAAGCGAAGGGGTAAGTGTGCGAATGTTAAATAATTTTCTCATTTTTGATTTGAACACTCTGAGTGATCTGTCATGTAACCACGAATATGCCTCGCTACTGTCGGCTTATTTTCAGTGAAATCTGCCAAACCAAACGTGTTGCACGAAAGAAAGTTGTTTTTTCGCAGTGTTAAGTAATTTTTTTAATCCTTAGTTATTTTCTTATAAAACATATAATAGTAGAGTAATTTATCAAAACTTATCAACATTGAATAGCCCATGCTTCTACGCAACAAATGAGGCCTTATTCGGATTATTTTATGAAACCATTTTTAAACCAGTGTAACTTGATTTCAGTACGGCGAGTTGGGGCTAGTATGTGAACTTTTTTCGGGGTAAGTGGGTGAATTCGCATACTTGCCCCAAGTTAAGTTTTTAGAGTCAAAACATTTAACAATTGAAATTTAAATTCTGTAAATTGTCAATTTAATTAAATAATTGCATTAGTTACGCTATTCTTGAGGTTATTTTTTATAGACATTTTTATACAATTGCCAACATACGTGCTCTTCTTTCCAGAAATGGGAAAATACAAGAGAAATAAATTACTTTTAAATAAAAATAAAAAAACGCCTTCCAAAAAAAAAAAAAAAAAAAAAAATCAGGAACCAAAAAGCAAAAAATAACTGATTACACTTACATTCTATTTCCTACCCAAACATAGAAATGAAATTTATTTTACAATTCCAGTACAAAAATCAACTAAACTAAACACCGAATTATAAAATAAACACTGATTTAAATTACTATACGATGAATTATTTTAAATACCTAACTAATTATATACGATCTCTTAATTTTTAATAACCTTTTGAAGTCGGGGCCTCCTATAAACAACTACATAACGTAACTGACAACTCACCGAATCCTGAATTAAACACTAATTTAACTATACACGAAATTAGTCTTTGAAACTAAACCCACTCAGTTACGTTAGGTAGTAGTTTATAGGAGGCCCCGACTTCAAAAGGTTATTAAAAATTAAGAGATCGTATATAATTAGTTAGGTATTTAAAATAATTCATTGTATAGTAATTTAAATCAGTGTTTATTTTATAATTCGGTGTTTACTTTAGTTGATTTTTGTACTGAAATTGTAAAATAAATTTCATTTCTATGTTTGGGTAGGAAATAGAATGTAAGTGTAATCAGTTATTTTTTGCTTTTTAGTTCCTGTTTTTTTTTTCAAGGCGGTTTTTTTTTATTTAAAAGTAATTTATTTTTTTGCTTTTTAGTGGTGTAAATAACACGGCGAGCGTCTCGGAGACTTCCGACGACTGTGCAGAAAGGCTTTTTCAAATGCGTAACTAATGTACAAAAAAAATTGTCTTCATCATTTGTTCAACTTTATCAAAGTTTGCTTTCCGAAAGCAAATGCACGAGTCACTAAAATAAAAAAAAAATTTAAAAAAAAAAAAAAAAACGAAATCGCTTTAAGTTTAAATTTGTAAAATTGTAAATTTTAGAATTGTAATATTGTAAATTGTAATTTATGTTTCGCAATTAGTGTCATGTAACTCGTGATAAAAGTCGCATGTTTCTTCACATGACCCTACTATGGATGAAGATTAAAATTTCCACTAGAATGAAATTTTTGCTTCAGAGAATCCTTAATTCAAAATTTTCATTATCATTACTCTTAATAATATACATTTTTAGTACTTTCTTTAACTATAGGTAAAGAAAGTATAAACCTTTGTTTTATGGCCTTTGTTTATCAATGGGTTTTATATTTAATCGTTTGTGAGGGAAATTGCATGAAATTTATTTTTTTACCCTTAACTTTTCCCTAAAGAACAAATAGGGTAAATCAAAGATTTGGAACCTAAGTTAGACCACCCCTAAACAAAAAAAAGCATAAAAACCGGTTCACTAAGTGAGACGATATACAAAGTTAATAAAGTACAAATCGATTTAAATGTGAGTATGATATTTGAAGAGTTCCTTCAATTTCATCAAACCTGAACTTGATTAATATAGCCCGCCGAGGAACTATGCTGTTTCAAACAAAAAAAGACTTTTCCTTATCGGTACAGGCCGAGGCGTGCACAGAAATTTTGGAGCCCATCACAAATGACTTTTCCGGGCCCCTCTCCATATTGTTTACCCCTATATTTCACCGTTAGTTACAAAAATATTGGGTCCCCTCCAGGCTCGGGCCCGGGACAACAGGTGTCCCTCCCCCCTCCCTGTGCACGCCCCTGGGTACAGGTGTCCGAGTATTTATGGAATATTGTACAAAGAAAAAACAAATCCGACGAGTTCAGAACCTCCTCCTTTTTTTGAAGCCTGCTAATTAATATAACCCTAATTTCAAATTGAACTGGCGGCATCGTGAAATAGTAAATCCAGAATACTGGTCAAACTTCAGAAATCATACACAGTTATAATGTATATTATTAAAGAATATAAATTAAATCGTGGGGGAGGGGTGTTCTGTATTCAATTCCTCCTCAATTGAACACTAAATATATTTGAAAATTGGAATATTAAATAAAGAACTTTATAATTTAGTGCCTAAATAAGGTTATTTATTAGTAAATAAAATATGGAGGTAATTGATTCAACTATTAAAGTAGCAAAATATATTTAATTTACTGCTTTGCTACGCAGTAATAAATACATTAGTAACACCTATAATAAAAAAACTACCATGCGGCGCAGCGTTGAGAAAATTAATCATAAATGTGCCGCGAGAATTAAATATCGTTTAAGAAAAAGCCAAAACCTTAGGTGTGAAAATACACCAATCACAGCAACACCACGTGACCATGACGTATGAAATTTAAAGTTTCTTGGATTTCTTCGAGACCCCTTATCAGATCCAGACCAAATTACAAATTTTTTTTTTTTTTCAAATCGGTCCAGTAGTGTTGGAATAATTCGAAAACACACATAAAAAGCCGCAATACGAAATCATAACCTCCTTTTTTGAAGTTGGTTAAAAACAACAATGGGAAAACCGCACCAGATGTAATGCTACATGTATGGTGCATTCCCTAGTGGGTAGATGAAAGCTGAAACGTTTTCAGATTTCTTATAGGGTTTTGCTAAAAGCTTTAGGTATTCAAATAAAAAACTTCTGATTCTCTTACTACACTGTTAAAAATTCAGGAAGATTTTCTGGTAATTGTTACTGTAAAATTGCATCGCCGACGCATCGCTGATTTTTACGGTAATTTATACCGGAGAAATAAGCAATCCCAGCGCCAACTGGTTGCTGTGGCCTACCGAGGAAACCGTAAAATTTTACAGTAACATTTGATTTTTACGGTAATAGTTACTGGCAACATGGATGCCAGTAACAATTACCGTAAATTTTCCGGAAAATTTTTAACAGTGTAGACATTTACGACTCCCACCTCAATAGAAGGGCTTGATTTTTGTAAGGAAACTACTACAATACTAAAAATAATAATAACACGACTCTCTTTCCCACCGCATTGTAGCCATAAGTTGCTGCCTCTTGATAAGAGTCTACATGGCCCATTGAAAACTTATGTTAATTCCGCCTGTAATTCTTGGAAGGTGAAAAATCCGGGAAAGCCAATGACGATTTACGACGTAACAACGGTGGTAACAGTTGCTTTTCCACAAGAAGCAAGTCCCATAAATATTATGAAAATTATTTATTTCAAAAGAACTGGTGTGTTTCCCTGCAATAAAACATTTTTCAGAACTGTGGCTTCATGCCAAGTTATATCACTCATCGGTCAGAATCCCAACTCCTGGATCTATGAGTGAATCTGTTTTTCCCAGCAACAACCATGTTGGAAGAAAGTAATAAAACTGGATGTACCCCTGTCCTAGAGCAGATTCAGTTGCTACTTCATTCAATAATTCAGATTTATAGTTTCTTACTAAAGATAGCGCTATGTCTCAGCTAAACCCACATACGTCTCTTAGCATTATTTCAGATCATATACGACCTTATCCTAATGCTGGAGATGGGTCAGATCAAAAAAGGATGAAAACGAAAGAGATCTATAATAATACTATTTAGTACACCAGTCAAAAAGGTTCTTCAGGAAGAAAGAATATTAGCAAATAAACGCAAATCATCAGAAAAAGTCCCCAAAGCATACAAGAAATCTCTAAATCCAAGAAAAAAGAAATGTAAACCCAAAAGCAACATAAAAAGGACGAATGGAAGCAAATAAAATAGTTCATTTCAAATAATGTTTGCATTTGTCAGCATTTGCTTCTAAAATCAGTTAAACTTTTATATGGTCCAACATTACTAATTTTAAAGCAATTACAATACTAATTTCGCTTTATTTCATTCATTGTTAAGTTTTACTTCCGTATTTAAAGCATCATTGACGCTTTATGTGAAATTTATACACATACATATATGGTGTACATACATAAACAATTACAATGCTAATTTCGCTTTTTTTCATTCATTGGTAAGTTTTACTTGCTTATTTAAAGCATCATTGAGGCTTTAAGGAAATTTTCTGTGGCTATCATGTGTTTTTGTCAATTCGTTAACTTATCCCATACGGCTCGCCAACTTACCCCGTGACGGGGCAAATGTGCGAACTATGCGAAGGTTCACAAAAATTTATTTAAAAAAAAGACAAAGCGTAGTATAGTCAAAACAAATATACGACTTTATTGCTGATGCCATACATATTATCCAAGCAATAAAAGAAAAATTTTCTACTTAATTTACAGCCTTCAAAAAAATAAAGTTTAAAAAGTTCGCCAACTATCCTCGGTCTCCCCTAAAAAATGCACTTTTTAAACGAAATAATGAAATATGGCAACGAAACATTATGTTTTTGAATGTTTCTTGGGAAATTTCTAATACCGGTATTCCGCTATCACGGTAAAAAAAAACCGAATACTAGTATTGCAATCCCTAGTTGTCATAGATTCTATTAACTGAAATTCTACAGTTGTTATTCCTTGAATTGTAATCGATGTTACCACGATGGTCCTTTCAAAACAATGACATTTCTGAACGTCAGAGTCAGACTAACATGAGTCCAAAAATGGCAATTTTCAGGTTATTACTGCTTTATATGAAGAATCTTCTTCCGCATCTAGTCATCACACTTTAAAAAAATTCCGAAACGTAACTGATTATTTCCGTGTATAGTTTTGGGATTTAATATATTTTCATCAATTTCCCGTGAAACTCAAATAGCTTTGTCAAACAGTTTTCTGAATTGCAACAAGTTTCACAAATGCAGACTTCTCACCGATGTGGAAAACATTTTTTAGCTACCAGTTTAAAGATTGACTGAACGTATTTATTAAATATATCGACTTCAGCTCGATTGCGATCCATTCAATTTGATTAAGCTCCCAATGTGAAAGAAAGTCACTGGATTCCGTAGCTTTGCAGGCAAAAGAAATGATTGGTACTTGCTTGCAGTTCTGCCTTAGCTTTGGCCATGTTTGCAATAAGGCTTTAGGAGCTTTGCTTGCAATTCAGGAAGGCGCCAAGAGATTACGTTATACCTACCTGAATTTTCTCTGCAGAGTTCAGAGACATCACTGACTTTAACCACTGGCTAGATTTCGGAATTCTTCATAATGATTCATGAATAATTTCAGGAATATTACTGAATTTTCGCGGAAACTGTTCCTGTTTTTTACAAGATATGTTACTGGCACAAATTGGGGGCATTAGTTTCCCATTATTTTCCACGAATGTTTCTGAATTGTTTTTGCGGTACACCATGCAATTTTATAAAAAAAAAAAAAAAAAAAAAAAAATCCAATTATTTACCATCACTATAAGAGCGCAAGTCCCATCTTTTGTATGCACAAATATTGCCAAAAATGAGAAACAACGTGTCAATACAAGTTCTACTTTTAAATACAATGTTCTCTCTATATGTGTATTACGTGTAGCAATGTAAATTTCAAAATAAGTTTCCAATTTATTCATGTGAATACTGTAATTTATCTTAACTAATCACACTTTTCTACACATTCCGTTACTAATATACTTTGGGCGTCGTTGTATGTGATTATAACACCTTGTCTAAAATGATATATTTCTGATAGACTTTTTAATCACCTTGAAAATGATATCATCAAGTAAATTTCCCGTCTGCTAATTTTGAGTTTAGATGGGTTCCCATTGTAAAGAGAAGAAAGCATATTAACTAAAATCTACTTTCATACTACTTGAATATGAGGAGAATATAGAGTGCGTTACGTTAAATATCTACATTAAGCGATATGAATATGATGTAGAAAGTTAAATGTTCGACAATTTCTACTCAGAAATCTCATACTTGATAATGGGTTTTAAACAATGACTAATTTTGTAGTTCAGCAGTAAGTTATTTCCCTAAGCCAAGGATAAGGCATACTTGCAAAATACCAGACAGCATAGTTATCACATCCACTCCAGATGTGATAAACGAGTTGGCTCGTATATTGCATTTAATATTATAGTTATTGATATAAGGGCCATTTCACAGTATTTTGCCCAAATGTCGAGTCGGCAACATGACACTTTTTTGCCATAACTATTTAATTTATTGTTTGATTAGCACAAAATGTTATTTTGAGTTAGTCCTACTAACACACAAACTCAAAGTGAAGCAATGTGCTAATCAGCAGTAAATTAAATAGCTATGGCAAAAAAAGTCATGTTTCGGACTCTACATTTGGATGAAATACTGTGAAATGGCCCAATATTTTTCAAACACGATCACATTATCATTTTTTAGTGCTTCAAACCAAAAGTAGAGAGACAAGTGTCTAAACATTCAGTGAACCTATGACGCAGGGGAGAGTTTGTTTATCTGGGAAAAGGTTCTCTTCTTAGATCTTGTCTTTTTACTTCCTTTTACAAAAAAGGAAGTGTTGTATTCGAGAAAAAATTTTCACTCAAAAATCGAACTTAATTTCCATTTTACTCACCCCCGAATAAATATTGAGTTTTTTTTTTTTTTTTTTGACTCGACCACACGTGGATAAGTGCCTAAGAACGTATATACATGCGAAATATCCATTTTGACGTTTACCCGAGCTAATTACAACGACTTTTCTCGTGACGTCTGTATGTACGTATGTATGTATGTGCGTATGTATGCCACATAACTCAAGAACGGAATGTCCTAGAAAGTTGAAATTTGGTACGTAGACTCCTAGTGGGGTCTAGTTGTGCACCTCCCCTTTTGGTTGCATTCGGGTGTTCTTAAGCTGATCTTTTGCACCTTTTTGGTTGGAAATCATTGTTAATTTTGATGCAAACTCAAGAGGTGTTATAATTTGGCGGACACTTGGCGATATATCGCCAGTCTTTTGGCCGCCAAATTTTGTCATAAGCTTGGCGACAAATTTGGCATTTCTTTTTTTGTTTTGTTTTTTTAAATTTGGTTTCAATTTGACCACTGTTGGGGATATTTAGAAAGTAAACAATTGAATCACATTAAAACTGCCAATAATGGGGAAATGACATTAAATTGGAGTAAAAGGAAGTCATGTGATGCACACATCAGCTAGGGTTTTTTTTTTTTATTCTAATGGCATAGTGCAACCAGTCTTTTGGTCGCCAAGTCTTATCGCAAACTTTTCGACAAATTTGGCGATTTTTTTTTTAATTTTAAAATCTGGTTTCAATTTGGCCACTGTTGGTGATATTTAGAGAGTTATAACAATTGAATCACATTAAAATTGCCAATAATGGGGAAATGACATTAAATTGGAGCAAAAGGAAGTCATGTGATGCACACATCAGCTAGTTTTTTTTTTAAATTCTAATGGCATACTGCAACCTCTGACAATAAAGTTCAGTGAATGAAGTCAAAGCGGCTGAACTGGCGAAACAAAACGCTGCATCTGCGTAGCGGCAGGTGTTGTCAATCTGCCTACACCGTTGTTCAGTTGTGTGACATTTGTGTTCCGTGTGAGACTTGTTTTACAAAATGCTGATTCAGTGCGTCGGTTCTTAACTAAGAACAAGATAATGAATGAACAAGATATCAATTTAGAATTTATCTTCAAGCTTGGAAAGACACCGAAGAAAACATCCGCCACACTCGCCAGAGCTGAATCCTCCTCAGTAGCGTAACTAGGGGTTGGCAGGAGTGACTCTCGCCAGGAGCGCAGCAGCCAGGGGGGCGGCATTTCGACTGATGAAAAAAAAATTTTTTAAGAGTTTTTTTTTCTTCTAATCATAGAATTGGAAAAAGAGCTAGAGGAGGTGTATATATAAAGGGTGTCCCAAAATTAACGCAAGATTTGAATTTGCCGCCATTTTTGCAATAAATGGTTGTCAACCCTGAAAAAAGAACAATTTGACAGCTGAGAGTTTAGGGTAATCAAAAATGGAGCGTTATACGATACAATAACGCGCTTTCATTATTGAACAATTGTTTCAAAAATAATGAAAGTTGAGGCTGGTCAAGCAGTTACTGTTATTGGCGCTCGGTATCGCAACACGGTAATGCACGGGTGGTTGTGGGCTTGTTGACATAGACCTTTGAACTCAAATAACCCCATAAGAAGAAATTTTATAATGTTAAATCACACGATCTAGGGTGCCAATTCTGATCACCGAAATGAGAGAGTACGCGACTAGGAAATGCCTTATGCAGTAATTGAAATGCTTCACTCTCTCTAGCTGTATGGTACAATAACACCCCATTTTTACTAACCCTAAACTCTCAACTGTCAAATTGTTCTTTTTTCATGGCTGCCAATAATTTATGGAAAAAATGGTGGCAAATTCAAATCTTGCGTTAATTTTGGGACACCCTTTATATATATACACACATATACATACATAACATCTACTGAGAAGGAACATTGGGCATCATTGAAAACAATTCTAAAACAGAAAATAAGAAAAAAAATTACAATGCTGCTTCCTATTTGTCGAATCAATTAATCAAAATGATTTTTAAAAAAAAGTCTTTTTTTGGAGGTCACAATGACCTCCGGTGACTTCCCATGTGGGCGACCTTGGGGGGGGGGGGGAGGGCGCAATTTCCTTAGTTCGCCAGGGGCACTTGACCCCATAGTTACGCTACTGATCTTCCTTCCTTAATTTTTCAAATAGGTAAACTTACCCTTTATCACAACAAAAAACTGTGTTTTGTCACGTACTTACGCAGAATTGTTTACAAGAAATTAAAATATGCACAAATAATTTTTCGCATCGTTTCACAACAAAGCATTGGTCCAAAGACTTCCGTTTCAAACTTGAATGGCGTTTGATTGAAGCACGAAAACGGAGACGCTTAACCATCATTAGATAACAAAAGTATCGTATGTTTGGCATACCTACAACACATACGTTCTTGCTGTCATAATTTAAAAAATATTGTCTATCTTTACTGATGATAAATCTGAAAGTCTCTCTGTTGGATATCGGGATATCTGTCCGGATGTCTGAATCTCTGTGACGCGCATAGCGCCGAGACCGTTCGGCCGATTTTCATGAAATTCGGCACAGAATTAGTTTATAGCATGGGGGTGTACACCTCGAAGCGAGTTTTCGAAAATACGATTTTTTTTTTTTCTACTTCAATTTAAAGAACATTTAACCAAGCAAAATTATCACAACGTGGACAAGTAAATTACGAAATTATCATAACGTGGAACCGTAACATGGGTAAACAAATGAACAGAGTAAATTGGCGAGAAATTCATCATCCATTATTTGTAAATATACAGGTGAACCAAATGACCTTTTAATTTTCTACTACGGTCAAAGCCGTGCGGATACCACTACTGTGAATATAAAATTAGAAGAGGAAAACAAATATTTAAATTTGATGCGGATTCTCCTAAGATCCGGATAAACGAGAGCCGGATAAACAAGGATCTACTGTATTTAGAAGTAATGTTTATGTTATTCATAAAGTTCATGCAATGAAAGAACGAGCTTACACATTTGGAGTCTTTATAGAGCATCTATATAAAGCGGTTTCATTTTGACAGCAACATGTATTTTATGGGTCTTTTTACTGAAATTAATTGCTTAATGGTTTTCTCTGGGAGGGAATCATGCAATAAATCTTGACTTTGAGTTCCGTTTTGTCTTGTTTTGCTTTTGTTATTGCTTATTTTGATATTTAAACTGTCTGCTGTCCATTTTCATTGCTTTTACTGGGTGTCTTTACATCTAGAAGCTCACACCTTTGAATTGAAAAAGGGGTTCCTTGAAACCTCGAAACACGTGTATTCTGAAATCTGTTTATTTGTGCTAAACAACGTTGGATATTTCCTGTTAAACAACTGGGTTGTTTTTTTTTGTTTTTTTTTTCCATTTTTCAAAACTATTTTTTCCCGAAAGAGCATGGTCGAAAACATGGGGTGAGTTACTTTTTTTGTGAGTTTTGACTTACTGTCTCTCTTCAAAAAAAAAAAAAAAATCTGAAAAGACGTTCAATCGCTGTTTTCATTTTCGCTGCTGACGTCACAGGTGAAAAAGTCGCTAGGGTTACCAGAACAAAGTTCAGGACATTTCCAAACTTCGCCAAACGAATATTTTATTTAACTACCAATTCTCATTCCGCTTTTAATTGCCTGCAGTGGAAAAATCACCAAAAGGCGATTTCTTACCAGAAAAGACAATCACGCGCTCCGATCCAAGATGGCTTTCTTCATTTGTGACGTCACACGATGAAACATTTTGTTTTAGACATCTTGCACTTTAAAAAACTATTTAAAAATTAAATGTTGGAAAAAAATACGTTTTCTGGCTCCATGTTCTTATTTTTTCTTTCTTTCTTTTTTTTTTTTTTTTTGCTCATTCTATCAATTTCAGTGACTGTAAGTTGTACTTTTGACTGATGGAAACGCCAACATTTATGCGTCTGTTGAAATGGAATTGGTTCATTAAAAATAATGGAAAAATGTTTCCTATACGAAATTTTGAAATATTGACTCACTAAAGCTGCACACCATACAAAACAGTTTCTCGAAATCAAATATTTATTATAATGATCGATATGAGCAACTAAGTTTTTCCTACAAACAGCTTAAAGGTTCTCTCATCGTCATTATGTCGATTTTCGATAAATCAATAAATGTAATTTGAATATAAAGATCATTTCTTGTATTTTTATGAACTAATACAGTGGCAACTTAGATAAGAAATTTTACAAAAAAAAAAAAAAATCTTCCCGCGCTCTGACCTTAATTTACCACGAAGAAAGATAATTTAAAAGAAGATAGTCACAAAAAATGAGCACAAAAAGAAGGTAAAACATGCGTAGAATCACCATACAGTGAAAATCAATTTGCCTGCAGCATCAAAAACATTTTTGAGGATCGATTCAGTTTTAAAACGTGCGAAAACTTTTAATCTCTATGCCTCTAAGTTTTAAAAATACATTTAACTTAAAGAAAAAATAAATATTGGAAAATGAATCTATAATATCATCCTATATAGTATTTATTTTCTTTAAAAGTTAATAGTGTCTGACTTTATAGTTTTTTTTTATGCAACTCTCCTATTCGTTTGAAAATTACATCTTAAGATAACGTCAAATTAAAAATCGATTTAGGTAAGTGACAGGAGATAATGCTTCATTGCGAGGAGAGATAAGATAAAATGCATTTGGGATTATTTTCCGCATTAATTTATTATAATATTCAATTATATTTCAAGGAATTTTCAGTTGAGCATTTTAGAGTTTATTGCCTGCTCGTGTTTGCTATTTGGGTAAATTTTGGTAGAAAAATGAGTTTCACCCTTTTGTAGAAATATTTTTGATGACTTTTGAATTTAAAAAACAGAGATGGAGTACAAAGTATTTGCACGAGAAATTTTATAATCGTAAAATTTCGAAGGTTAATTTAAGTATCCACACTGATCGTTTCAAATTTCAGTATGTCAGCAAAATATAATTCGGGGATCTTTTTAGTTATGAGTCTTCAAGGGTTTCAAAAATGTCTTAGAAAATCAGCACTTTAAATTAAATTAGAAAAGTAATATGAAACAATTGTCTTTTCAAGAAGCTTCATTTTACTTGTATTTCTTTGTAGAATTTCAACGGATTGATGTTGTCTGTAAACGAACAAATTCATAGTATACTGTGACGCTCCGGAGAAGTATACTGGATAATGTTCACGTGTTACGTGAAAAAAATTCTTGCAATTTTCCTTAGAAGATTACAACCCTTTGCCGATCAAAAATTTTTTTTCTCCATCAGAAGTAACATTGAAACTTGCATTTTTGCCAAACTGGTAGGTTCATTTTAAAATGGCACTGAGTTTCCGCTAGATACTAGTGTTCACCCAGTGTTCAAAATTCGACCATAATCGTAACTTTAAATTTGATAAAAACTCACATGATACTTAACTTATTTATACTTCCCGTTTCCAACAATTTTATTTCTACTCTGATACATTCGTTCATGGAACATCTGGGAACATAAAATTCTACATGTACTTGCTGTACCAAGCAATAATAATTTATTCGAATTTTTCTTTTTGCATGTTAATGCAAAAGTAAATGAATGAAAGGGGATAGTTCGATAGAGAGAGAGTTGGGACATCTCATTGTAAATCAACAAATGGGCCTTGCCGCACCATTTCTGATTTCAATGAAATTTGGTAGGTAATATGTACCAATATTCTGTACCCCTAAACTGTTATATTTTATTCTTGGAAAAATTTTATTCCTGAGCTATAGCTATTTTTTCTGCTCCGCAGATGAGCAAAATTAGGCATTTTTGTGATCCTTTTTCTAAAAGCTCTAGCAAATTTATTTAGATTGGTCGGAAGATCAAACAAGTCTTATTGAAAAGGTGAAAGAATGAACTTTTATGTGTGCATAAAAAGAAAAGATTTAAGTTAAGCTTATAGTCTGACCACGGATTGTATGGAAAGACAAACATCCGTTTTACAGCCGGAAATGGACGAATCTATTATTTTTTAGCGATGCCAGCTTTTGCAGAAGCAGAGTCTCATTTAAACGAGCGGATTACGCGCATCAAATTTTTACTTTTCTCCCTTACATTCACATCGATTCGTCTTATCTGGGCGTTTGAAAATTCCATGCAATCCGTGGTTGGACAGTAATTAGAAATTTTCCGTTGTCAAATCATGGTTGAAAAAGTGCCGTTTCCGACATGGTGAGCCTAAAAAAGTCGGTGAGGGACTTACAGTAGGAAGCTATATTTTTTTGCTGTTATAGTTAGTTATACATACTAGAAGCACAGAAAAAATAGGTTGATACTAGTAGCCCTTCATGATGAAAAAATTGCTTAAACTTAAGAAAAAAAATGAAAAATGGGCTTTTTTTACTCCCAAAAAACGGAATGTTTGTTAGGTGAAAAAAATTTGAAAATGCTAGGATACGAAGCCATTACATTGCCATTTAAAAAGAAATAAAAACTATCTGGGTTTTTTAAGGCATAGAAGAGATATAAACCTTTAAATAAAACGCTTGTTTTTGGTGAAAAAATATGTTTCGTAAATATAGTTGATAAAAATTGAAAGCTATTTGTGTTTTGAAATTAGAATTTGCAAATGTATTCCAATGAAATTTGGTTATATGACATTTTTAAAGATATTTATCCAGTCTTCGTGGCTTCTTTTAAGTTATGTGCAAAAGTTATTATTTTGTTACTTTAAAGGCTTATATCTGTTCTACGCCCAAGAAAAACAAGACAGTTTTTGTTTTGTTTTAAAGGGAAATGTATTGGCTTCTTACACCAGCTTTTTCAAATTTTGTTACCTACCCCACAGATTGCTTTTGTGGAGTAAAACACCCATTTTTTCAGTTTTTCTTAAGTTTAAGCCATTTTTTCACTATAAAGGACTGCCAGTATCAGCTTATTTTTTTCTGTTCTTTTAGTATGCATCATCAACTGCAACAGGGAAAAAAATGAGTTCCCTACTGTAAGACTATCATCGGCTTTTTTAGACTCGAAATGACGATAACGGCAGAAATAGAAATTTTCCTTTGTCAAATCGGTGTTGAAAAATGCTTACATTTTCATGAGGGCCATATGTATGTTCCCTTGGTGGTCACCCCAAGAAAAAATATGTAAGCTAATGCATTTAGGGAATTCTCGGCATTCCACTATATTACAATACTTTTTAACATTACGATTGTATTGCTATAGTTTTAAAAAAAGACAAGTAAAGCCATAACACCGCAGGATTGAAAAAATGTCTACTATCATTTTTACGCCTGTTATTTCCTTGTGATTATTTTCTTTACTTTCATTGAATATTGTACTACTCTTCTGAAAGTAAAAAAATAGTTTACCGATAACTCTTTTTAGATTTTAAAAGTGATTTCAGCACATGGACTACTTTTGAAACACTATGCTTCGAAGGTGACCAACCAGCCAAAATTATGAAATCGTACTATAAAAATAGTTAAATCTCATCTTTCAAAAAAGAGGTATGGGTTACAGATACGTGAAAAATTCAAAAAGCTAAATACACCGTTCGAGAAAGTGATGAAAAATTACTAAAACTTAACTATGACTACCTTTGACTCACTTAGCTTAGTGAAGAATATTTATTTGAAATTATCAAAAGTTAATTATGGCCAACTTATCTTAGTGAAGAAATAAACTTTTATCTATGTAAGAAAATTTAGTGACAAGCATTACCTTTAACTTGCAACAGTGCCAAACAGGTAACTAGGAAGTGTCTCAAGCAGATAAATTTTCGTCTAATTTCGATAAAACTCTGAGGTTAGAAAAACGCTTTTCAAGCTCGAAGAAGAATCAGCCATCATGCATCACGTTTTGTTCACTTTGTACTACACTCTATAACAAAAAAAAAAAAAAAAAAAAAAAAAAAAAAAAAAAAAAAAAAAAAAAAAAATTGAATTTTGACATCTTGAATTCAAATTATGTTTTTCGCAATCACGGGTGTGTGTATGTAGGCGTGTGTGTTTGTGTGTGGGGGTATGTGTTTGTGTGTAGGGGTTATGTGTATGTGTGTGTAGGCATGTGTGTTTGTGTCTGTGTGCTGATATAAGTGTGTGGGTAGTTGTGTGTATGAATGTGTGTGTGGGGGGGGTAGGTGTATATCTCTGAGGCATATGTGTTTGTGTCTGTGCGCAGGCATGAATGTGTGGGTAGTTGTGTGGATGTGTAGGTGTCTGTATGTATGCGTGTGTGTATGTGTTTGTGTATGTGTGTAGGTGTATGTGTGTGTATGTGTATGTGTGTGTATGTGTTTGTGTGTGTGTGCGTACGTGTGTGTAGTTGTGTATGTATGCGCGTGTGTGTAGGACATGGATGCAACCTGGAGACGGCTTTCGCTATAGGAGCAGCATCGTGAGGAGCCAGTCGACGGTGATGGTGCGGAGGGTGGCGGTGGGAAAAATCAAAAGACGTCAAAAACAGTCAAGTGAGAACAATAAACAATCGTGATTGCTCAAAAAAAAAAAAAAAAAAAAAAAAAAAATCGACGCACCAAGAAGGAATTTTCCGATCTTGGTGCGTCGATTTTTTTTGTTATAGAGTGTATATTTATCCCGTCCAACACATATAAATATAATTATATATGTGTGTAGTGTCAACCACTGAGTATTCAGTTATTAGACGAAGATTTTCTCAATCCTTTTCCTTATTCAATAATTTAGCTTTTCATTTTTTGTCGATTCCAAAGAAAGTCATGAATTCGTCAGATCATTTTGATTGTGAAAGCCCCTTAGGATGTCTGATGAGTGATGACTGTTCTGCTAAATCGCCTGCTTAAAATAGTTCAAGTGCTTACTTCCTTTAGATATTCTGATTGGATTTCTTTTCGTGTTAGTCTGCTCCAGTCATATCTTGTGAAGCTGAATGATTTTTTCCCCCGGTATTTCATTGGATACCCTAAAATGTATACGTAATTCTTTTTTGATAGGTCTGACCCTAGCTTTTTCAAAGGCTTATTCTGAATTAGCATATTCAAATTACTGACTTTTAGTAAACACTATATAATCCCTTTTCTTTTGATTGCTTTTTGGGATACAATTCATACATTTTGTTCAGGTTTTCAAGTTTGATTCGAAAGAATTCGGTGCTCTGTTTTTTTACCGGAACATTTTATTTTCTGAGACAGTTTTAGTTCCAAAATAGCTTGTATGGTTCTTGAAGTTCTTGTTAATCCCAAAAAAATTATGATATAAGAAACAGTTCACAAATAAAGACGTTGATAAACCCGAGTTCGATCAACTGCTGTCCATTATTCCGATTATAATAATTTATCTTCTTTATGCAATTATAATGTCTAGTGGTTATTCTTTTTGTCACTTTTTTGGGTCTGTTGTGTTTCAAGAGCATTTGTTCTTTGCGGCACATGTCTCAATTTTCTCCCTCTCTCACACACTCGCTATGTATATATATATATATATATATATATATATATATATATATCTTAGAGCAAGAATTAGTAAATGGAGGGAGCAAGTCCAATAATTTGCTTAGCAAAAGCTGAGGCAAAGATCCCAGGTCACGTGACTCAATAACGGCGAATGGTTGACACGTTTTGCGTGAAACTAACGAAAAAAACAAATTCTTCCAAACTTTGCTTAAAATTATGCGCTAGTTGAGTGTAGAATATATTATTTTTCACATCCCCTCTTCTATATATATATATATATATATATATATATATATTATATACACATTAAAATGTTTCTTGTTTGCAAAAGTTAGTTCAGATCAAATTTCTTATGCATCATCATTTATTCAGCATTTTCTTATTTTCTTTACTTCACTCGCTGTAGCAAGTCGTTAGAGTTGGTTCTTAAAAAGCAAAGGATTTTTCTTGTAGAGATCAATTATGCAAATGAGATTATCTATAAAAAATTTCTACCTCATGATTTTTTAATTTCATAAATACATTGGTGCGTAAATATAGCCAGTGAACTTCACAAATCATTAATTCACTTTATATGGCATAAAAACCGCAATTCAGACCAGCTATTTCTTCTTAGACACAGCAAATTTACCAATCATTTCCGAATTATTTCTTCGAAAGTATCTATGAGAATACACACCAAGCAAACTTAGAAACTGCCTAAAAAACGTGCAATATGATTTATATGAGTTTAAAAAACTTTTTTCTTCATTCAACGTTTATAGCACATAAGTAAATGATTTTTTCTGGCCGCATATTACTTTTTTTTTCTAGTATTTTGAGAAAAATAGTTCCCAAAAATTATGCCAAAAACCAAAAGTTTTTAATTTATTGTATTTTCAAATATATCTAACGTATACAAGAGCATTTTTAAAACACTTTTAAAGGAGAAAAAATATGAATTTCGTGAATTGTATGAATTTATTGAAAATGGCACACTAAAGGTTTTCCAAATTTCTTTGTTTTTGTTGTTGTTTTTATTCGAATTTAAACAATCACCAGTTATTACAAGTATACATTTCCTGTCAAAGGGACACAAAACCTAACAATGCAACTAAGTTTTAGGATTTTTCACATATTCATGTATCTAAAATCAAGTGAGTATGTGTACCGGACTTGACAATGTGGCTCACAGTTTTGGGGAAAGTAGTTCTCAAAAAATTATACCAAAGTAAAAATGATCAATCAATTGTATTTTCAGATATATCTAACATATATATGAGCAATACTTTCACTTTTAATGGATAATTTAAAAGAATCTTTTTATTCAATGTCAATTACAATTCAGGAAAGCTAAATTGTATGCATTTTTTGAAAATTATTTATGTACTGTACAATGGTATTTATAGAAACACAACTGAAGATGCAAATTACAATACTTCAATAAGCTTCAGCTCATTAATTATTCAGAATTAAATGCACGAAAAAACTTAAAGAAACCTTATAACTACTTTAACTCACTGTGCTTTGAATTCATCTTGCACATAAAACTGAAAAATAAGAGGTTCTACATAACGTTTCACTTATTTATTCCTAAGGGGGGAAAAATTGTGACTTTTATTCTTGTTCGGCAAATACAAGATTTCGCCATTAGTTCTAATATTATCGCTTGTCGCAATTTAAATGTTGTATGAGTTTAAGCTAAATGAAAGACTTAAACTTAAAAAAGTTACTTAACATCAAAATTTAATTTTTACATTCGACTCCTTAAGAGAGAATAAAGAATATTTAGATTACTTTTTTGTGCAAAGTTTTCAATTAACATATAACAAATAATTTTTATTTTATAAATTTTGGAGTAAAGCTAACATGACTTAATGATTATTATCGATCATTTTGTTTAGCTTTGCTTTTCAACTTATCTTTCGAAAAAGTGGAGCGATCTCAAAAATCTTACGACCATTTGGAAATGATAAGTTGGCAACAAGTTTGGCACCAATATGAGGTTCCAAATCTAATAGCAGTTTCGTGATATTAGACAAGATTACTATTGTTTGTTTAAACTTTATCGATATTTCTGCTACCAATTTTTACAAAATAGTCGTTCCTGCATCAGTTTGTTTTAAGCTGGGGGGGGGGGGGGGGTTAAATTTTTAAATTGTTCATATCCTCACTCTAAAGCATATTATATTTTCATCCTCTTTCACGTTCCATTTAGTTATTGCTGTTGCAGTTTTAAGCTTCAGTATTCAGCAAAACATCAAATTCCTCTAAGTTTGAAAGTGCTGTTTTTTATGCTTACCACACTTTATTCATATAAGATTATTGCAAAAAATTCAATAAAAAAACCTAATAAAAACTCAAACAATTTTTGAATAAATTTTAAGTTAAAGAAGTGTAACTTCTAACGAGCATACACTCATAATTTTTAGTTATAAAAAAGGTAATACATATCATGAGTTTAACATACAAGGCTTATTAGACATGCGGCGTTTACATCAGATTTTTAAAAATATATAATCAGAAAAAAGACATCAAACTTGTTCCAATTTGAGCAAAACATTCTTTTTTTGTACTGCTACTTCATTTTTAAAGATCAAATATGGTCGAAGGAAGGTTTATGGAATCTATTTTTAACCCTCCCCCCTGCGGAATAAAAAGAAAAAGTTGTCCAAATCGATTCTTCTGGCGAGAAGTCAAAAGAAAAGAAAAAGAAGGATACGCAGAAAGTTCTAGCATCTGGATTTAGATGAATGGTTCGAAATGATAACCGTTTCCATTTTACAGTTGGTTAAAAATTTTAAATGTTTTCAAAACTTTAATTAAAGTTGAAAAGTTTGATAAAGGTCGGAAGAATATCATCCGTGTTAAAACATTTTGTTTGCTTATGTTAAAATACAATGTGCGACTATTTTTTAAATCCGATTTGAAACTTTGGGAATCTTTCAGAATACAGAGTGGTTATAAAATAACGTGAGGTGTTCAGAGCCCTCTAGCAAGTGAAGTATTGGACGAAACATTGCCAAATTTCATGAGCGTACATAGCAGACCATGGGATTTCGATTTCTATAATAAAAAATAGTGCCAAAAGTCACCACCAGGGGGAAGTTTGGCGCTGCATAAGTGTATTACTTGCGAATACTAAGGGAAAAAAAATGTAGCACACATCAAGTTTTTTGCTACAAATAATTGTTGCTTACAAATGAGGTTCAATAAAACCAACAAGAAATTTCAATTTGTAACAAAAGAAGAATTTTACCAAAAGTCGTCAGAAGGAAATTTCGGCTCGGCAGCAAGGATTTCTTTCTGAATAATATTCATGTAAGATGGTGCACCACCCCATGTAGAGAAACCTAAGCTCTATGCTCCTTTCCGCCTATTATTCCAATAGAGAGCGCTGCAAGCGCTTATTGAATTAAGTAAGTAGATTATGGAAAAATTTAGTGGCAACAGTGAGAGAGTTTTAGAGATGGAATAGAATTTGAAACACGAGCGCAAGCTCCGTGGAAGCGAGTAATTCACTGTTTAGAATAAATGATTTGGTTTCAATCATCAATGTAAATAATGTACATAGTCTTCAATAAAGATGTTAAGTTTTCTTCGAGTCGTAATAATCTGAATCTACCACTGAAACCACCGGATTGACAAGAATTCAATATTTCCCACACCCCATGTTGGGCTTTAGGTACTGAATGTATGGCGGCAACATTTCTTTAATAGCAGTTTTATTAGTCATGCATTTCCTACGGTATGAAGACCAAGGTCGCCCAATCTTTCACCTTGTGATTTTTAACCATGGGGATTTCGTAACGGTGATGTGTATCTGCGACAGGTTCCCACAACAAGCATCGCTCATAACGTTACACCAGTTTTATCAGTTAAGGGGGTCCGGGACACATTTTGAAAAAACTTTTATTAAACAGTTTTGAGTTTTGAAATTTTTTGCACTGATTCAACATCTATTTAATAAGCAAAATCATAACATAAATATTTAAAAAAAAATTTTGATTTAAATTTAATTTGTTTTTAAAAAAAATGGGGTTGCTTTAAATTGCTAAAACTCAAAATATTCTTGTCAATTTTCAGATTTTTTTCAAATCATTATGCACAAATATCTAAGCTTTAATTTTTTTCGGCGATTTCCAAAATATTTATTCAATAAAAAATAAAAAATATTTGAAGAAAAACTTCGAAAAATTCGAAGATAAATTAAAAAAACTTTTTTTTTTTTTTAACTTGCCGAATAAAAACTAAAGTAAACTGTTTGAAAAGATATGCACCAAATTTCATTACTTTATCTTTATCAGTTCTTGAATTATAAGAGTTTGAGTGCAAAAAATAGGGAAAAATTGCATCATGGAGAAAAAAGCGTTTAAAGTTTTAACGTTAAATATAATACTAAGTAAATGCAGGCAACAAAAATAATTATATCTTTCGTTCTAATTAAGATAGAAACAAGATTCCAACGTCCTTTTAAGCAGAAAAAAATGGATATGTTTTTAAAATGATAAGAAAAAATTGCAAAAATTGATGATTTTTGTGTCTCGGACCCCCTTAAGTTACTCCATTGCTATGAGGAAAGCTAGCCGCCGGAATAAGATTACACAGAGTGCAGAATGCTGCCACCATATTTACGGTGTAAGGTCACACATTTTTTTTTTTTTTTTTTTTTTTTGCAGTGAGGCAATTTGAGTTGATCGGTAACGAAAGCAGACTCAATTTCTGAAAATATAAGTCCCTTACCAGTTCATTTTTCATATTAGCAATAACTGTTTTAAAGCATGCTGATAAAAACAATTTGAGAATGCAATAAAAGAAAATGCAATTACATTTCTTTATGACATCTTGGAAACATAAATCCTTCCTTTCAAGTTACAAGTCGCGAGTAATTGTTTTTTTTTATCCTCTATGGATTTAGTGGAAAGAACTGGTCTAAAAATTTCCAGCATATAGATACATGAAAATAAGCATTTGAAATTCTTATTCGTAAGTGTAATGTTGAACTGAAGTTTCTATATCAAATTCTAATTTCCTTCTGAAACACAGAATTTGAATTCAAGCGAGATTTTATAGATGAAATCTCCGAAACAAATACAACTATGTTATTTAAGACACGTCTAAGACTTGGCGTACAATTCGCACTTCAATATACAAGGAAAGAAATTCTCTAAAGAAATCTGATGTACAAGGTTTTTGCTTGGATAAATTTGAATCGAGGTTCTGCTTTCAGAAAATGAAATCTGTTTTATAATGAAAATGCGCGGAACATGAGTTCTTGTTTTGAATATTTATGTTAGGAGTAGGATTTCGTAACTTTAATCATGCATAGTCATTTAAATTTCGTTTGCGAACACATTTTTTCGCAAAGTGCGCAATAGAAAATTTCAATAAGCAACATTTTTGCGTCACGTCTGTTCTTCAAGTTCCTGCAGTGCCCTCTATGTAACTGCTATTTAAAAGTGCTACTATTTGAAATCTCGTGTACTAGTGTCTTCGGGGCTTTTTGTAACCGTTGACTGGGTAGATTGTAGTTGTACTGGTTCTGAAAAAGGAATCATACTCGATAGTTGAAAAATAAATTATCTTGAAGTTGCCTCTATCATAAAAAAAAAATAATAATAATAATAATTTGAATTTTGACATTTAAAATTCAACTTATGTTTTTCGCAACCACGAATGTGTGTATGTAGGCGTGTGTGTTTGTGTGTGGGGGGCATGTGTGTTTGTGTGTAGGGGGTATGTGTATGTGTGTGTAGGCATGTGTGTTTGTGTCTGTGTGCAGGCATAAGTGTGTGGGTAGTTGTGTGTATGAATGTGTGTGTGTGGGGGGATATGTGTATGTGTGTGTAGGCATATGTAGTTGTGTCAGTGTGCAGGCATGAATGTGTGGGCAGTTGTGTGTATGTGTTTGTGTGTGTGTATGTGTAGGTGTCTGTATGTATGCGTGTGTGTATGTGTGTGTATGTGTTTGTGTGTGTAGGTGTATGTGTGTGTGTGTGTGTGTGTGTGTGTAGTTGTGTATGTATGCTCGTGTGTGTAGCATATGGATGCAACTTGGAGACGGTTTTCGCTAGAGGAGCAGCATCGTGAGGAGCCGGTCGGCGGTGATGCTGCAGAGGGTGTTGGTGGGAAAATAAAATCATAGGAACGCCAAAAACAGTCAAATGAAAGCAATAAGCAATCGTGATTGCTCAAAAAAAAAAAAAAAAAAAGTCAATTCCAACCAGTTTGATGTCGAAAATCAAAAATATGGCACCATAATGTTCTTTGGTTCTTGGTTCTATCAAATAACCCTACCCAAGTGTGAATCACCGATTGGAATAAAGCTTTACACATCGATAGAAAACATAAAAATATTGAACCTGTGTTTTTTTGCCGGCAACAAACAGCTTTAACAGGGTGAAATTTACCCCTAAATATTGGATAATTGGGAATTAGAGGGTACAATATATTCATAATATTCTGAACGTTGGTTTAGCCCTATTAATAGTATTTTCAGAAAATCCCTGAAACACTTCAACTTTAGTTTGTTTAGTTTTTTCAAATTATCAATCATTATTTTAACTTTTTCACTTGAAATTTAATAAAATAAAAGATATCATACCCTCTAATTCCCAATTATCCAATATTTGGGGAAAAATTTCCCCATGTTAAAATTGTTTGTTTCCCGGTTTAAAAAAAAAAAAAAGTTCAATATTTTTAAGTGTTATCGATGTGCAAAGTTTTATTCTAATCGGTAATTCACACTTGGGTAGGTATATTTGTAAGATATATTTATTATATAGGCAGATTTGCATGGAACTTCTTCTTTAGGCAAATTGTCTACGTAATTATTCACTCGTGCGTTTTTTTTAAATTGTTTTTTGTCTTTCGTTTGTAATCTACTTCTGGGACAGCTCTCATGGCATTTCAGCAACAGTCTGCTAGCCTAGAGGAGTTCAGTTGTCCCCGATATATTTTTTTTATTGCTGAAATGTCTTGATGGAAGCGTCAATATTGCTTGGAAAGAAATTGAGTTGCGAATCAAAAGAGCGCCTTTTAAGTGACATATTACGACCGTTGAGAAGAGATAAAGTGGAGGGAGAGAAGACTTTCATTCCTAAAGCAAACAGACCCCAAGTCCCGTGATTGATTTTAAAGTAAAGCATTGGAAGAAATTAGGTTTATTTCGCTTGTTTCTCGCAAAGCGTGTCAATCATTTGTCGTTGTTGAGTCACGTGACTTGAGGGTCTTTGCCTCACCAGGAAACATCACGATCAAGGAAATTCAAAAAAATTCCAAATTGGTGGCATTCGAAAGAGCATTGGAAAACATGTTTATGGCACTGAAACTACGTGCCCTCGTGATCACGTTATCGAAATATGATGTCTTAAAAATTGCCGAAATTTTTAGTAAAGTCGCCAAATTTAGCGAGTTTTGTTCAGAAATGGAAGGTACGGCGCGAATTCAACATCTGCATCTGACAAGACATTTCACTTCCATATTTGGTCACCACCAAAGCGGGTGAGAAATATCGCATTAATTCTTTACTCGGAGTGACTACCATGGCGCGGGGTGTCGTGGCACAGACTGCGGCATTGAAATTTTTAGGGGCTTGTGTTCCGGGATATTAACGTGCAACTGTATAGGGGAAAACGCCACAGCCCGAAATATTTGTTTTATTTTATTGTAAAAACAATGGAATTTTTTGTTATTCTTAAGACTGTTAAAGAACTGATGTTTAAAACTTTTATGCTTCTGCGGGTGAAATATTTCCACTGAAAGAGTTTATTCGATGATGAAACTGTTTTGAAAAAAATATGATAACCGTAGAGAAACGGTAAACGCACTTTAAAGTCCTTTTTTTTTTTTTTTGAAAAGTCGTAAATCTGAAGTCTTCAACAGTATCTAAATACGAAGAAAAAGACATTTTTAAAGATTTCAAACCATGTTCTCAAATTAAAAAAAAAACGATTTTTGTCAGTTATGTTCAGTGTGTTTTTCATTATGTGTATCGTTTTCAAGTTATGTGTAAACCCTCTAACAAGTCAAATAAAAAAAAAATTGTATTAATTTTTATTTTGCTCAAATTTGAATTCCCTTTTGACGTGAAACATAATTGGTAAAAGTGACTTCAGTATTTTTAAAAATGACTAAAAAACATGCAATATGATGTGCATTTACGTTATAGCGACTTTCAGTTGCAGTGACAGACTTTTTCGAACTACAGGGGTTGTTGTAATGAACGTCGACTATAAAATTTTTGATAAGAATCTGTTATGAAGTAATTTCCGACATCGTTAGTTTTGCTGTGCAAATTTTTGACATTTACTATCCGTTGTTTTCTTTTTTTTTAATTATTATTTTTTTCGATTTTAAATTAAACATTTTCGCTAGCAGTGGTCAGACAATAAAACTTCATGAATGATAATAACTTTTGAAAAAATAAATAAGAGCTGGGATACTACAATCCATGATCATGTTCTTTCAACATCAAAAACTATCCATTTTATTTTCAATATATAAGCTTTAATAAGCATGTTTTTTTTACTTATTCATATTAATTCTCGTACATAATTATTAATTACTTACAACACATTTCATTACAAGAGTACAAACTTAAATTAGTTAAGTAAAACACACTTGAAATGCACTTAAATTCTGAAATGCATTATTATCACGATTACAAAGTTAAATCCTACGTTCAATTTCGTTATAAAGTTGTAGCTCCTCTGGATAAAGCTCTCTAGTTTCCATTTCACAGGCTTCATAGTTACTTTTTTATTTTACCCACACAAGTAAAGGGTTAATTCGAAACATCGTTTACGCGCTTTGCAGATGACCAGAAATGGAAATGAGAGTCTTGCTAGACGCAGGCGATGAAATCACGTGGTATTTTCCATTTCTTGCCAAGTCTTTAAATTTGGCGAATTTTCGTAAGATTTCGACAGACTTTGACCCCCCATATCTCAAAAACAAAAGGACGAGGGCACACAATATTTGGGTCAAATTTTTTTCTTAAGATACTCTTTCGAATGCGACCATTTTTAACTTTTTTCATGATTACTGAACTCGTGATGTTTCCTGGTCAGATTTTTCTAAGCCAATGCTTGAACTTTTGGTATATACTATATTAATTGGCATGTAAAGTACCAACATTGCAAAATTATTCCCTTTCACAAAACTAATTCCCGTTTATCAAGGAAATGAGAGCAAAGTAAAGATTTTAAACATCATAATTTGTTTATGTCTCATCGAAAAAAATAGGAATTAGCTATTTTTGTAATCGGAGGAAGTTTGATTGTGGAGCAATGTTATTTTTAACACTTGATGTCCGCCTTTTTAAGTTCTATTGTCCACATAGTTTAATTCGACAAAATGTACCAAAAAGTCATGAATCATATTAGTGATTAAAATATACAATGAAAAGAAATATTAATACAAACAAAATTCACTTCTTTATCTTTACTAATAATAAAGCTGAAAGTCTCTCTGTCTGGAGGATGTTTGGATCTCTGTGACGCGCATACCGCCTAGACCGTTCGGCCGATTTTCATGAAATTTTGCACACAGTTAGTTTGTAGCATGGGGGAGTGCACCTCGAAGCGATTTTTCGAAAATTTGATGTGGTTCTTTTTCTATTCCAATTTTAAGAACAAAATTATCATAGGATGGACGAGTAAATTACCAAGTTATCATAACGTGGAACTGTAACGTGGACAAGTCAATTGGCGAGAAATTCACCATACATCTTTTGTAAACATACAGGCGAACCAAAAGACCTTTTCAATTTTCTACTACGGGCAAAGCCGTGCGGGTACCACTAGTACAATATAAAACAGCTTTACAAGAACATTTTTCATCACTAATATTTAATTTGCTAAGCTTCTTTTTCGAAAGGAAGAAATTAAAAGAAAATAGCCTTCTACATGTATTAATGATGACTAATAATTTATGAATAAACTTCCATATTTATTTAATTTACATTTATTAAGGTCAGTGTGGTTTTACTTAAGTTTAATTTTTGCTATATATTCATTCAATGAAATCAGTTTATATTGCTTTAAAATAAATGGAAAGTATACTTAATATAAATTAAAATATTAATTTTAAGGTAAAATTATTACAAGTTTCAGTACAGCTAAAATTGAGTAAGGAATAAAGCAAAATAAATAAGTAAATAAACAAAGAACATATAAAAAACAATTCAATTGATATTTTGCTTTGTCAATATGATAGATTAGATTGAAGACAAAACATCATAAAGTTAATGAATGAGGGCAATTATTTAATTTTGATAAATGTAGCTTACCAAAAAAAAAAAATAATAATAATAAAAAATCCAAGTCATTAGAAATTAGAATACAGTTTGGTTCCACTAGAATAAAACAAAATGAAGAAATAATTTCAGGTTCTGGGAAGGAAAAATAATACATTTGTTTGATTGAAGCAAAAACTGTTTGATATGTTTTTGGGGAGCCTTTGGTTTTATCTTGGGAACAAAAATGTTGGAATTCTCAAACTTACTAATACTTTTGGTCAGTAGTGCATACATATGCAATTTTTAATTCTTACAGCGTTTTGCCAGTTTTGAAGCTTTAATAGAAAACATAGCTAACCAACCTAGCTAAACATAGCTAAAACCTAGGCGCGGTTTATTCCGAATTAGTTTCAGCATCTGTTTTTTGGAAATGTATTGAACTGCTTAAAATCATCTTTGCCTCTCTAAAAATTGTAACTCTCTTTAAACTAAATATTTTAAAACTTCTTCCTCTGCGTTTTTCTCCATCTCAAACTTTTTTAAATCTGGAACTGATTGCGAGAAAAATGTTTTGGACGTGATACATTTATATGTGTCACCGTGGAAGACCGAAATTGGAGAATGTCAACTCTCACTGGTAGTTCACCAGAAATATTCGGTGTTTTGCCGATGTCTTTGGTATGTGAATGTTGATACTCACCCGCAAATAGTAAAAGGAACTGAGTACCGAAAACAGAAATTGGCCCGGAGATGAGTTAAAGTTTTTATTTTGTGATAATATTAACTACTGAATTGTTATTTATGGACTTATGAAATGGAAATTTGTTTATCAAATTTATCACGCTTTGTTCCTCTTGATATACTATAGGTTCTCTGAAAATAGTTATTCCTCTGGTTGAGTGAATTGGTGCTTAAATCTCGATTTAAAAAACACGACATAATGCACTTTAGCTCTCAAGTTAAAATATGTAAAATATTTATTTACATATTTCAATTAAAAACCCTTTATTAAAAAAAATAGTTAAGTGAAAATTTAAAAAAAAATCCAATTCTTTGCAGGTGAAGCGAAAACAGATTTCTACGAAGTATAATAAGTTGAGACAACTTCTCTATTTGATAAAATATCGAACTTATCCTGGGAAAAAAGTCGACTTTATTCTGAAATAAAAAAGATGCGAGAAGAAGCCGCAGCAATCGTTAAAAAGGGCTTCTGACAATTAACCCTGTCTGGCACGAACAATCGCCACGACTCAGACTCACTGTCACCCGGAAGAGTTAAATGTTAGGGGTACGACCGGGAAATGTAAAAATAATAGCTTCGATTTTAGTACTTGACACCACAAAACCAAATCAAAAGGAGTTTTCGATATACAGTCAGACCTCGATATGAGGTCACTCGCTTATAAGGTCACCTCGCATATAAGGTCACTTTTCTAACGTCCCGGCTCATTGAACAGGAATTCTATGTTATGTCTTATCGGATACATGGTCAAGTCTTAATACATTAATCGCTTATAAGGTAACTTCTGTCTGATTTCTTTAAATGATTTCTGTGCTTAATAGAGTCACTTCCAAGAATTGTCCGCGATATACGATCTTTAAAAAGTGAAAAGCCGTATTCCTATTAACGTAGCATGTATTGCACCGAATGCAGTAAAAAGTGAGTAATACGACAGCAACACTAAAATATAAAGTAATAACGAAGACACTCAGAGTGTACTTTTTACCAATCATGAGAAGCCGAAGCTGCAAATTTTCAGAGAACATTTAGAAAACCATTGTGCTTAAACTAAAGAAAAAATCTATCAGTTCAGTATTAATGATAATTTTTAAGTTAGATACGTTGCGCATCAGTTTTCTGCATAGGCATATTTGTTTGCAGTTTTGCTTAACATGAATGTCCTAAAAAATCATTTTAAAATTTCTTATCGATTCCAAAAGTTTTTATTGGTTCAAATCTATTAAACTATTATAACCTAATTACTGATAATTTTGAACGTTTTAAATTTTAAAAAGAATTAATGTATATACATGTTTATTCCTTAAACACATGGTATAAAATTTATATTGCTCGGTTATAAGGTCACCCCGCTTATAAGGTTAGTTTTGTGAAGTCCCGAAGAGTGACCTTATATCGAGGTTCGACTGTATATATATATATATATATATATATATATATATATATATATATATATATATATATATATATATATATATAAATGATGCCATACTTTTTTCGAACACATTTGACCCTCTTCCCTTCTTTGTCACAAAGTGCCACAGTTCACCTTGCCCCTTCCCCTTGCCACATGTTGCACTATTTTACATAAACATACTTTTATTGAAAAGAGAAAAAAGCGCCTTCTATGCCATGCAAAATGTGTGATGCCACACTCCTTGTTACCGCCTCTGTATTTTACTGTGCATATGCAAATTTATATATTTATACTTTTCCTGTGGCAACGCCTCTGGGATTGCAGTTTTATACTGCGGTCTCTGGGACGAGCGCCAGAAACAGTAAGACTGCGGCGGCATGATGTACACAATATAATGGTTCTTCAATAAAACCAAGCAAAACTACAATTGTGTTAGCCTCAGCTATTTCTCAAAATAAGTTTTACAGTCCACTACCAGCGATCAACATATGGTCCAGCAGCCGGATAATAATATGGCTAAAACATATAATAAAGCTGAGTTGAACAGATTAAGGGGACGCGTAAAAGCAAAACTCACGATTATAACTAAATTTGATGAGAAAGATAAAGAATTGTGTGAGAAGACTAAAGTTGAATGCGAAAGTAAAACCAAGCAAAACTACAATTGTGTCAGCCTCAGCTATTTCTCAAAATAAGTTTTACAGTCCACTACCAGCGATCAACAGCCTCCCTCCTCCTCGTCACAAACTGTCATAATTTTACAAACACCCCTCCGTAGATCATTCATAACAGCATATTTTTTTAATCTTCACATTTTTTTGAGCAATCACGATTGCTTATTGCTTTCATTTGACTGTCCTTGACGTTACGGTTCCTTTTTCAGCTTGGACCAGGCCTGCAGCACCACCGTCCACTGGCGGCGGTGCGGCTGGTCCTGAGCACTCTCCCCCGGAATCCACTTTTGCTGGGCGGTGGCGTCCATGTCCCACACACGCATGCTCATACACACTCCCCTACGTGCGCACGCCTTTACACACATACACACGCCTACGTGCACACACGTAAGCCTACACACACAACTATACACACGTAACCACCCAGGTGCAAAGGGATGGGGGGGGGACATGCTTGGGGGGGGGGGAGCCGTTTCTAGAAACAATAACTCTAATCAGTAGGGTCTTGTCGCAACTCGTGATTGCGAAAAACATAATTTGAATTCAAAGTTTCGGAATTCAAATTAGAATTAATTGGGGGATGTAGGTCACAGATTTTACTTTTTTATTTTTTAATTTAAGTATCAATAAGTAGATGGATCTAATCATATTGGATAACTTCGTTCAACCGTGTTGTGGAGAAATCACTCAAAATTGTTTTTCAAATCCTGTTAAAATTCAAATCAAGCGTTTTATTCCAAAAACTATTATTAATACTATTAAATCTAGACTTAAAAAAAATAATTGACGTAAACATTAAAAAAAACTTTTTGGTGTCATGTAATGTTTTTTTTTTTAATTCTTTAAAAATTTGTGCTTTTCAATTTTTATTCTTCACATTTTTTTTTAAAATTTAAGTATCAATAAGTTGATGAATCTAATCATATTGGATAACTTCGTTCAACCGTGTTTTGGAGAAATCACTCAAAATTATTTTTCAAATTGTATTAAAATTCCAATCAATCGTTTTATTTCAAAAGCTATTTCTCAAAGTGATTTCGTTTGAAAACATGGCCCTCTGACATACATGAAAACCGCCTTCATCTGTTCAGGGCAGGAACATTGTAGTCACTGACGGATCTCGAAGATTAGATTCTAATTCAAACGGGCTCCTCCCAATTTCTGTTAAGCATATTCCTATTTCACGCACCATCAAAGATGTCGAGCACGATTTATCTTATTTTCCTTTAATGGGGTTGTTTCCTTCAGTCAAAAATGTTACTTTCAGTCTCTGAAATTGATAGAATAAGCAAAAAAATAACATGGAGCGAGAAAACACTTTCATTTTCCCAACGTTTGATTTTTAATTCATTTTTTAAAATGTCCGATTTTGAAAATAAGGTATGGTCTTTATGACGTCACAAATGATGTATTTTGGCGCATCGGTCTACCGCGTTTCCACGTTATGATAATCAGGAAGCGAATTAAATATTGCGCTTACTATTAACCCTATCGTTGCCAATACACGTGAGTAAAGAAGCGAATTAAGTATTGTGCTCTGTGAATGGCATCAGTGAATGGCATTTCATCATTTGTGATGTCATCGGCAGAAGCGTAAATAATGAAAACGCACCGATTAAATTAATTTTTTTAAAATATTAAACTTTATCAAATTACTTAAAAAATGGTCAGATTCTATGTTTTTAAGCATGTTCTTTCAGAAAAAAAAATACTTTTAAAATTTTGGAAACGACCTTATTGATAAATTTATGAAAAGTTAAGCAAGTTCAAGATGTATATATAGTCAAGTTCAAGTTCATTACTGCTGTATGAACACATCACTTACCGGACTGAAATAATTACCTTTGTTACATATAACAAGTTACTTACGTTGAATGTAAACAATGACGAAAAAAATGTTGTATTTAATTAAAAATGTCTTAAAGCGTAGTTTGCGATTAAGTTAAATTAGCCGATGTCATTCCTGTCGCGTTTTTGCTTTATTTTAGTCGAAAGCGTTCGTTCTAAAAATAATTTTATTTTTCTCTATCAGATATCGTCTGTTCTCTGAATAAAAGGGTCAAGTAATTTAATCATCTACGAGGGCAAATAAAAAAGGCTTTGCGCCTATTTGTTTTTAAGCCAAAATATGGCTGGGAATGCAAAAGGAATATGTACATTCCCATCAGTGACAGTTCCTTTAACCATACCAGCCGTATCTGCTTTTTCCTCGGAAGAGCGGAGCTGCTATCAGTTATTTAAGATGACGGTTGGTCTTCAGACGTCCACAGCTTATGAGCAGCGGTTATTCGTTTTCTAAGGAGCAAGGGACAAACGCAAATAGCAATTCGCAGGGAAATGCTTCCCACGCACGGGAAAAAGTGTCTCTCTTGGAGATTCACTTGAAGAGACACAAGGGGCGTTCGTCTCTTTTGCTCCATAGAAAACGAAAAACACTTCGCTGCTCATAAGCTGTGGACGTCTGAAGACGGACCGTCATCTTAAATGACTGATAGCAGCTCCGCTCTTCCGAGCAAAAAGCAGATACGGCTGGTTATGGTTAAAGGAACTGTCACTGATGGGAATGTACACATTCGTTTTGTATTCCCAGCCACATATTGACTTAAAAAAATAGGCGCAAATACTTTTTGAATTGCTCTCGTACAATCTAAATTATTATTTTATGCAGAAAAAAATTATGCACAGAATAATTTATTTAACACACATAAAGCGGATTTTTGCATTTAAAATTTTTATATTTTTAAAATGGGATTGTGACTCTGTGATTGAAATATTAACTTGCGTCAGTACCAGCAACCTAAATGTAAAGCAGCCATATTGTACTATTCAAGTCACACTGGTCAAGAAATAACGTTCCCATAACGCTCATATGATGATGAAATTTGTGACCTCAGAGTCTGTGTGCCAGTAAAGGGTTAAACTAAAGTCTTAACTGAATAGGAAGTTAAATGTTTGGAAAAAGTATTCTTGATAGTAGCGTATAACCCCGCATTATCCAGCATGCCGGAAAAAAGAGAGGTTGACCCGCATGCTGAGAAATCAGCTCCAATCAGAAAGCAAACCACTGTAAAGAAAAATATAAATAAATCCTGAAAGTAACTTTCTTTCAAAAAAAAAAAAAAGGGTATTGCATATAATATGTGCTTGTTATTTATGGTAGGTCATTATTAATGGATTTAATGCCGATAAAGTAATCAATTCAGAAGCAATCATCATTACTGCGATTTGTTCATAAATTTTTTTAATAAATTATTTTAGGTTCCTGGTTCCTTTTAGAGAGGTAAGTTTAATTTTTATTTATTGAAGAGCGATAGTAAATTCTTTATCAATGGTTCAGGAGCGATAACTTACTGCTTAAATGTTTGCTTACCTATATTTAATATCATTTTTATAAAATTATTCGTTATTAAACAATATTTTTCTTGTTAAAATAACAAATGACATTGTTAGTAGATATTTTTACAAAATTAAACTGTTTTAATACTGCTAATATATGTATAGAACTTATATTCAATTTTAAGCTTAACATATTTTTTTTTATAGTAATTTTTTTCCCTGACCTCGATTTTTCCGGCATGCCGGAAAGGACCAGGAGAGTTATTGAAAATTTCATGATACCCGAATTTTGCGGCATGTCGGATAATGCGGGGTAATACGGTAATAGATTTTAGTTTTGTTACTTAAAATACACTGACATGGCAATCTAGTCTTTTAAAGCCAAGCATAAGACAGGAAGCTTTCAAAACTTACAACTGCAAAAATTAGGATTAACTACAAGTCCAAAGTTATAAAACGTGCATGTCAACGTGTAGAACGTACCTTATATGTGCCACCTAACTTTGTTTCTTTGAGTTAAAAAAAAGTATTCTTATAGCTCTGAAACTAGTGTATATCATTTTCAAATTGTAATTTTATGTTATTTTTACTTCGTAATATAAACCTACTGTTTTGCTTCTTCATTCGGACGCCGCCAAGGACATCATTTTCCATTTTCAATGCAAAACTAATTTTCGTACTATTGTATAAAATGTTTTATTCGTATTTTTATCCAATTTAATATAAACTTTTTATCAAACGGACAAGTAATACTCAAATTATATCGTCATTTGAATCCTACTGCTAAAAAATGTTCTTTTACTTACAGAGAATTTTTTTTTTTTTTTTTGTGTTTACTTTCATCGATTTTATTCTTTCATGTTTACAATGTACCTAGTTAATAAAAAACCGCAAAATATTTCTCATAAAATAATTTACTTCTTAAATCAATTTACTTTTTACTTAACTGCAAAAATTTGTTTACCTTTAAATTTATTTATTTGACTTTACCTTAAGAAGTATCTAACGTTAAATCGATATATTTATTGTTTTAGAAGACCTTAAGAAGTTTGCTAACGTTAAATCGATTTGTTTCGAATGCTTTTTCAAAGGGAGATTTTTATTTTTAGGTACCTTTAAAGCGTTTTTATTTCAATCGAATACCTTTAAAGAACTAACTTTAAAAAACACGTATTAAATTCACAAGTTTTATTAAACAGTAAAATGAAAGAGTTTATTTTCTGTACGTTGAAATTAAAATGAAAGAACATTTTGGAATGAATGAAAAACTTACATTTTTTTTCTTTTCTTTCCGTCTTTTAATTTACATTATGGGAGTCATTATGGGATTGAGAAATGTTAGTGGGGAACCAGCATATAGTATAGTACCAATGGTACATATAAAAATTTTAAGCACATTAATATAGTTCATTAATGTACACCGTAATGAATGGCATAGTCTGTAGTTCACTAAAAGTATTGGTATTAATTAGCTTCTACACCAGGTATGAAATGGTAGGGTGAGAATTATCAAAGATTCTATTAAGATAACTCTCCCTCATTTTATTTGAGGAAAATAGAAAATATTTCGGACTTTTTTAAGCACAGATGTTGTAATTAAACGATATTGTAAATATTTTCTTTTTAAAGCATTTGTCTCTCGATTATTCACGAAAAAGTACTTTCTTTTTACTGTTACTATATTTTATTTGTTTTAGGTAAATACTTTTAAGCAAAAAGATAATGAATCTTTAAGTTTTTTTTTTTTTGTATTTTCTATACGATTTTCTCATTTAAAATTTGTTTACAGCACAATATGCTAGTTTAAAATAAGAAAACCCCCAAAATTACACTTTAAAACGAAAGAAATGAGAAAGGCACGTTTCAAGGCGTTCACAAGCTTCAAATACTTCAATTTTAAATTTTTTATAAAAAGCTATGTAAATGGCAACGCTAGTCAGAGAGATTACCTAAACGTAACCATTGCTATAAATTTACCGGTAGCTTGAAAAAAAAAAAGAAAAAACTCACGTAAAACTCTTGTTACAGTAATATGAGCATAAAAGCTCTAGCAAAATTCAAGAAACTGAAATTACATATGATTATTTGCCAAGCTTTGACAACTGTTCGTTTTTTCTTACTTTCCCGTTTTCGCTTAACATAGCGAACGAAAGAAAGACGAAAGCAGAAAATATTCATCTCATTTTCAACCTTGTCGAAACCTTAGAAAACAAGACATTTGGGGAGAGCTTTTTATTTTTTCTTTTTGGTTAAGAAACGAAATTTAACTTGCCGAAGTAGGTATAAAATTTGAAGAGGGTGTAATGATGCGTGAGAAGAACTAGAGTAGAAATAAACTTTTCCTCAAAAAGAGATACATTATTTTTAAAGCATAACAAAATGTTAGAAAATTTAAAAACTTTTTATTGGACGCAAACGTAGTTTTTGACGTTTTACGTCATGCAAATTGATTATTTGTGAATATATTTTACCTGAGTAAATTGAGAGAATAGCGTATTTAATTTGAAGATTTTTTATGGAGTAGGGGTAAGTGGTATACCTCGGACATATGTGTACCTTGGACCTAGGCTGATTATAGCTCTGCTTATTAAAATAGTTGAATAGTAACATGTGTAGTTAAAGTATTTGCCACTAGAGGTCTCAGTGCATACCTTTATGTTTTGTTGAAAGCTCATTGATTGATGTATTACTGAAAAAAGAAATCCACCATTCAAAAGTAAGTTTTTCCAGATATTTTTATGTATTTTTATTATGAAACATATATTGTTTATTCTGAATGTTTATTCATGCATTATACAGCCATGGTCTAGCTATAAAATCATGTGCTTAAAACAAAATTAGACCTAACTGTAACATAATGGTCAGTGACTTTGCTCTTTATAACCTAGTGGTGTACCTCGAACCCAATGCAAGTGGTGTAATTTGGACTGGTCCAAGGTACACCATCCCAAGACCCAAGATACACCACGGGTGGTGTACCTCGGTACTAAATACATTCTTCTGTTTCTTTTAAAAAATGTAATTGAATAAGTTAAATAAATTTTTAAGATAATTATATGTTGTGTAAAAAACCATAAAGTTTTAACTAAAGGTATTTGTATTTAGATTTGACAAATAATTATGAAATTAAAAATTAAAAACTGAAAATAGGTCCGAGGCATGGGCGCCCATATGCAAAATTCTAAGGAGGCGGGGGGGGGGGGGGCTCAGAAATTTTCCCAATGGTTTAGAAGAACATTTTCCCCATAGAAACCGATTTCAGTACAGATTAGAGATATTAAAATTTGACATTTTTAATAACTTATTCATTGATGGATAGAAAAGATTTTTTTTTTTTACATTTTTGCAAAGAAAAAAGCACTAAAAGCAAGGAAGTTCTCATCTCAAAGGGGGGGAGGGGGGCTTGAGCCCCCTCTCGCTCCCTATATGGGCGCCCTTGGTCCGAGGCGCCGCACCTTCCCTTACAAGAAATTAATATTCCGAATAATACTGCCGTGGAAAGGTAAGGGGCATTATCTTCAGGTATGAGTTTTTGACATATTTGACGAAACGCGTTTTTGGATTTAATTGAGTTGTTTCCCATTTTTCAAAAATATTTTTTTTCTGAAAGAGCATGGTCAAAAACATGCGGTTATTTTTTTTCTCTTAATTTTGTCTTATTTTCTCTCTTAAAAAAAAAAAACTGTTAAACGACATTCAGCCGTTGTTTTCATTTTTGCTGCTGACGTCACAAGTGAGGAAATCGCTAGGGTTTCCACAATAAAGTTTTAGGACACTGCCAAACTTCACTAAATAAATGTTTAATTTAACTAACAATTATCGTTCCGCTAATAAATTACTCGCGGTGAAAAAATCATTAAAAGGCGATATCTTGCCAGAAAAGACAACCACGTGCTCCGATTCAAGATGGCTTTCATCACTTGTGACGTGCCACTATGAACCATTTTGGTTTTGAAATCATCTATCAAATATTTTCCCAACATTTAAAAAAGTTAAATGCATAAATCATGAAATAACTATTATTTGATGAAAAGTAGAAGAAAAAAAATCATTCTGTTTTCTTACAGAATTTTTTTTTAAATTAGGTGCGAAATGCAATGTTTGAAGGTTATATATAAATCATGAATTTCAAAGAAATATTTTACTAAAAAAATTAAATTCCAAAGAAAACACGAAATGATTGTTTTTAAAATAAAAGATAATTTTAATACAGTACTCGAAACCGGGGATAAAAAATTTAAATTTTTACATAGCTTAATAATTCTTAGAATTAGATTTAGTAAGTAGGGGAATGTGGGGTAAAGCGAAGTATAGTAAGATGATTGAGCTTTTTCAAAATTTACAAATCGAGAATTTATTTTGAATAAAGAAAGAGCATTATATTTTATGGTAAAACGTGCATTGAAATAGTATTTTTTTTATTTTTGGCAGTAAACTTGCGCTCAAAAACTGAAAATTGTTCACTTTTTCTTTTCAAGGGGCGAAGTGAAAAATAAAACATTTTTCAAAGGCAATGTTTTGTATTCGGTTATAAAAATACTTTTAAATGAATCTGTAAATAAAATGCTAAATGAATAAAAAAAAAAAAAGACATTGAAACAATAAACGAAACATTAAATAAATAAATAAATAAGTGAATGACTAAATAAAGATATGTAATTAAATAAATTAATAAATGAGTACGTAAGTGATTTAGTAAATGATTGAGTGAGTAAACGAAATAAACTATTTCACTTTGCCCCGCATGTACTTCACTATCTGTAAAAAATACTTTAAATACAAATAAGCTTAATATTAACTAAATAAATACTGCACGGAATATTAGAAGGTCTCAATCAATATTTAAAATGTTAATATGAACTTTGTCATTTTATAATAACAAAAATAATTTTTGCCTTACAGCAAAATACTACAATATGAGCATCAAAATTGCCTGTATTATCCAAATTCGTGGATTTATAACATTATGTTTTTCTTAATTTAATTAAAATTATCAAAATTTTATACGAAAATTAAGTGTAATTTAAAGTGAGTGAAATTTACCTGTGCACTTAATTGTGTTTTGACAAATGAAAAATCAATAAGAATGTGCTTCAAATTACACGAAGATTGCCAACATCATTTTAACAAGAAATTAAAACTTTTTCTTCGGGAAGAAAAAAGTATTGATAAAAATTGGTGTATTAAAGCACTAAATTTTCAAATTTATTGCCCTATTTTAAAATGAAATATATGGCTGTCAAGTTCAGGAAAAAATATCTGCTTTCCTTTGAATGGCCTAACGATACTTTTTCAAAGCAGTTTGGAAGAAGTTGCCTTCCATTTCGCGGAGAAAGTAAAAATTTGAGCAGTTTATAGTACTAACTAGCTGCGTCGCCCGGCTTTGCACGGTTTTCCTCGAAAATAAAAGTTATATCAAGTGACGCGTGTTCAACAATCAGGCTTGAACAAAAAAAAAATTGCAGATGCTGCTCTTTATTTTCTCCTGGCAGTATAGCGTCATAAATATTCTAGGCCCCTGAATAACGCTTAAATACTTTAAAGAAAACTAAAAATTTCCGGTAAAGATTTTTAATTACATTTTACCGGCGTGAAACAAGCATTTAAAATTTAATTTAGTTCATGTTTTTTATTTATGTATTTTCTATTAAAAAATTTTCTTTCAAATTGTTTCTGCAACATATACTCGTTAGGGGAAAGTGTTGTATCTTGGGACACTTTTCATATTTTAATTTTTAACGTCATTTATTTAAATCAAATTTTAATCTAAAAGTCACATTAAAATACCCCAACATATTTCTATGCTATATATTTTTTTAAAACTCAGACAGTTTGAAAATAAAATATTGCCAGCCAGCCATTTGAAGTAAGAGTTCCAAGCTGTCCCAAAGTACAATATCCTATTGTACCTAGGGACACATCCTGTTGTACCATGGGAAAGTCTTCATGATTCAGGAAGCGGCGCCATATATTTGGAACAATTTTGCACAAAAAAAAAAAATCATAGCAATGAATTAAATTATGAATAATGAATAATCAATTATGAATAATGAATTATTATCTAACAGTAAATGTGTTTAAAAGACTACATAAGATTAGAGCATTTTTTCCATAACCTTAAACATGCGTTAATTGTTGAGAACCGCGCATATGTTGTACCTTGGTGTCCTAAGGTAATAAATGTCTGGCTGTCCCAAGGTACAATTACCATGTGGTTTAAGAAAAACCGAAATAGTGGTCAATCTAGATGCACTATCATTATTTTCTCACAACCAAAATATTTAAGGTACTTCTCTTTTATAACAAAATAAAATTCAGTTGATTAGTTTTACAAATACAAAGACAGAAAATGAAATAAAAAATTTACTTTGGAATCATGATTTTTTTTTCATAAAAATCGTCAGTTTTACTCATTTGATGCTAATTTTTACTATGGTACCATTTAGTGGTGAAGGTTACTATTAGAGATTTAAAAAAAAAAATGGCTGCTAAAAAAGATTTTTAGAAATTAACATTTTCCCAAGGTACAACACTCTCTCCTACCAGTATTTGCTGTAGAGGTGCGACATTGATGGCAAAACCTCGATGTTTTAAAACATCAATGTCAGAAATAAAAACATCTATGGTATTGATACATCGACCAAAAAACATCGATATTTTCAAACATCGATTTTTTATCACTATATAACATACATTTTTGAATATACTAAGGTAAATGCACCAGTAGTAGCCACTTTAAGGTTTACATTTTAAAAATAAGGATTCTAGGGGTCCCAGTGGGTTCAAACTTGCAGGAGGTAGAGCTCAGGCTATAGTATAGTGGGCAGTTCAAGGAGGAGTAGGTAGAGCATCATGGAAAATTGTTATCAACTATTTAATACGGTCGCCTGGATTGTCGATGTTTTTTCAGCTGTCTTCTAACGCTTCTCCGTAACGAGGTATAAAAACATTGTGTTATATTATGAATAGAACAATGCTCAAAAGTAATATTTTTAGAGCTGTAACCATGTTATGAAATGTAAAAGATCATGTTTGGAACATTTTCAACTCGAAATAGTTGCTTTTTTGGCTGACAGTTTACCTGGCCACAACTGGTACCAAAAAAGTTGGGAAATTCAAAAGTGGCCACCGAGTGGCCACTACTGAACTAAAAAAGTTTTTCATAAATCAACTCAATTTCCCTTTTAATAGGTTGTAATCTCTTTACATAATAACCTGCCTCATTTCTAAATATAATATTATTGTGTGATCTAGTAGTGGCCACCCGGTGGCGACTTGTAAACAGCAACATGGCCATTACTGTACATTGTAAAATGGCCACTGATGCATCAAATTTTAGGTTTGAAAAAAATTGAACAAATTGACATACTGGCATTTTAAAAAATAAGACGATTAAGGAAGAGAAGGGCTATAATATGCTAATTGAGTTTCAAATATGGAAATTGATATTGTAGACCCACAGTTTAAAACAGCCAGATAAATATGCTTCACTGTGGCGACTGCTAATGCGTTTACCTTTTCTATAGACAGGCCCAGATTACTCAACAGGCCATCCCCTAGACCCTTGCGCCCTTGCCTAGGGGCGCATATCGGGGGGGGGGAATTATTAAATAGCTTGTTGGTTAAAAAAAAAAAAAAACAGGAATTTGGCACTAGTATATATAGAGGAGAAAAATTCTACTAGAAGTAGTGATGTAAAATACCCGGGTATTTATTTTTAGGGGTAAATACCCAGGGTATATACCCGGGTAAATACCCAAAATGAGTATTTACCCGTGGGTATTTATTTCAAAAATTTATATTCAACTAAAATACTTTTCTGTATGTATTCCACTATGTATATAACCAACGTTATGTTATACAAAACAATCAATTTTTGCCCCAAAACTGCATTTTGATCACATATTTAAAGAATAACTGTGTGAAACAACTTAGCAATCTAATATGATATAATATCTAAATTTTTATATTTTTAATCTTTCATTTTACGGTTTATGTTTTAAAAAGAAAATCACCGCCTTTTGATACCACCTAATTTTTTTTTTTTGCAAAATGCACAAGTACTAGGGGATTTATTATACCCTGCCTTCGGATAAATACCCAAAAAAATTATTTACCTTCCCACCCTACATCACTAATTCCGTACATTAAAAATAGTTTGAATCATGAAGTACTTGGGAGCAAGTGCAAATTAGCAAGGCAACAGAAAACAATGTTTGATTTTTTTTTGTTTTTTTGTTTTTACTTATTAATGTGAAAACTTTCTATATTTGCCACGTTATCACTTAAACAGCAATAAAATAAATAACATCATAGTCTTAATAACTTCTCAGTTTATTCTTCCAAACATCCCCTTATGCTTCCTCCCCCCCCCCATTTCGGAGATGACTAACCTAGATTGTGATTTTGAAATCCTGAAGTTCATCATTGAATTGTTTATACTTCTCCAATTATGACATTGAAAAGAACGATACTTTGGTTCACACAATATGTTTCTTTCATAATTTCATGAAGTCTTTTAATGAAAAATATTACAAACAGTTAATACATATGTATGTATCAGTTTTACCAATTATTTTATATTTAGATTTAAAAAAAAATTTCTCATTCACTTTTTGCCTTTTTTTTTAAATACCCAGTTTTTGGGTATTTACCCAGGCCTTGGGTAAATACCCGGGTAAATACCCAAAAAATATTTACCTACCCGCTGGGTATTTACCCGATCCACATCACTAACTAGAAGTGAGAGAGAGATTGCAACCTGCTTACTGAGCAGGTAAAAAAATGAAGGGGGAAGGGCATAATGCTTAATCGAAGTAATCCCCTTTCTAAGCAAAGCAGATAATTTTTAATTTCTTAGATTTTAGCAATCATTTCTTGAAAATACAGATTTTCTTAAAGTTATACTCCTATTAGAAGTAAGTCACACACAGTAAAATTAGCAATAGCCGTGATATATAAAATTCCCAGTTATAACTCTTGTTTATGGAACAATTTTTCTTTTGGAAGTCTGTAAATCATTTCAGTAAGTATGTGTTTTGCAGTTTATAATCTATTGATTTATATTTATTTATGACTGCTAATAGTCAGGGACGCCCAAAATTTAAATTTTCGGGAAGGGAGAAATTATCAGTTTAACGGATAAAACTTTAAAGCCTACCGAATTAAAAATTTGAGCATGGTACTATTAGTAATTTTCTAAATTATCTGTTATAAGTCTGCAATAAGTTAGTAGTTACTAAAATTATGTTTACAATAAATAGCATAAATAATCAGAAAAAAATAAAATATTAAATTAAAGCACTTAAAAAATAATTTACCAGACAATACCAGATATAATTAGCGCCAAAGTTTTATGATAGGTTACAAATGTTGTAAAATTTTCGAATTTGTGAAACATGTAACATTTACGGACTTTTTAAAAATTTTACCTTAAAAAATTCTCTAATTTCTGTGTTTTATCGATGTACAAAACGTCCGTAATTAATTCTTCAGACCATTTTTTTTTCTAAAATCTTCATTAACGTAAGACATAGCTGAGAATTAATGATAATTTTTATGAGTCTCTTGAATCAACACGGATGACTTAAAATATTTGCATTGAATGCGATCGGCAGAACTAGAGGTCTAAAAGTCTCAACTACACAATAAGACATAAAAGGAGGATTAAAAATAATGCTAAATACATAATTATAAATGTCAAAAAGGTAAAATCACAAGGAAAAGAAAAATTAGCGAATATTAAAGAAGCGGATGCAATCGGATTTAGAAATGTGTGCAAAATTGGGATTTACACGTAATAGCGTAAAAAATGGCCAAGATGCGTAAGTTTAAGCTAATGTGTAGAATTTGATAAATATGCATGTTCTTGAACTCAAAATCCATGACCAATTGTCAATTTCCATGATTTTTGAGCACTTTTTGCCGAAAATCATGACTTTCCATGACCATTTTTAATCATAGCCGAAATCTATGACTTTCTAGGTGCATGAACACCCTGCCTTTAGTAGTATTGAAAACTTATGCTACCAATTTCCTATATCCATTGATATACCTTGGTAAGTTGTAGGAAACAAATTGTCCTAGAATTACACTGAATTGTGTACTTACTATTTTCTTATGAACTAGTGGTACCCGCACTGCTTTGTCCGTAGTAGAAAAATTAAAAGGTCGTTTGGTTTGCCTATGTATTTACAAATAATGTATGGTGACTTTCTCGCCAATTGGCTTGCCCATCTTACGGTTATTTAAAAAAAAACAAAATCGAATTTTCGAAAAATCGCTTCGAGGTGCACACCTCCATGCTACAAACTAACTTTGTGCCAAATTTCATGAAAATCGGCCGAACGGTCTAGGCGCTATGCGCGTCACAGACATCCAAACAGACAGATATCCAGATATACAGGCTTTCAGCTTTTTTATTAGTAACTAGTGGCACCCGCACGGCTTCGCCCGTAATAGAAAAATTAAAGGTCTTTTGGTTCGCTTGTATATTTACAAATAATGTATGGTGAATCTTCTCTCCAATTGGCTTGTACCCATGTTACAGTTCCACGTTATGATAATTTCGTATCTCGCCAATTGGCTTATGCCCATGTTACGGTTCCACGTTATGATAATTTCGTATCTCGCCAATTGGCTTGTGCCCATTTACGGTTCCACGTTATGATAATTTTGTAATTTATGATAGTTTTTTTTTCTTAAAATTGGAATAAAAAAAGAACCACATCGAATTTTCGAAAAATCGCTTCGAGGTGCACACCCCCATGCTACATACTAACTTTGTGCCAAATTTCATGAAAATCGGCCGAACGGTTTAGGCGCTATGCGCGTCACAGACATCCTACAGACATCCAGACATCCTCCGGACAGAGAGACTTTCTGCTTTATTATTAGTAAAGACTAGTGGTACCCGCACGGCTTTGCCCGTAATAGAAAAATTAAGAGGTCTTTTGGTTCGCCTGTATATTTACAAATAATGTATGGTGAATCTTCTCTCCAATTGGCTTGTACCCATGTTACAGTTCCACGTTATGATAATTTCGTATCTCGCCAATTGGCTTATGCCCATGTTACGGTTCCACGTTATGATAATTTCGTAATTTAATCGTCCATGTTATGATATTTTTGTTCTTAAAATTGGAATAGAAAAAGAAACACATCGAATTTTTGAAAAATCGCTTCGAGGTGCACACTCCCATGCCACAAACTAACTTTGTGCCAAATTTCATGAAAATCGGCCGAACGGTCTAGGCGCTATGCGCGTCACAGAGATCCAGACACCCTACAGAGAGACTTTCAGGTTTGTTATTTGAAAAGAAAAGAAGAAAGATAAAGAAGTAAAGAAAAGAAAGATAAAAAAAGATAAAGAAAGATAATTTTCAGAACAAATTCTTTCCCATTTTATTAAATTTCTGAGAAAATGGGCTTAAAATTGGAATAAATAAAGAACAAAATCGAATTTTCGAAAAATCGCTTCGAGGTGCTCACCTCCATGCTACAAACTAACTTTGTGCCAAATTTCATGAAAATCGGCCGAACGGTCTAGGCGCTATGCCCGTCACAGAGATCCAGACATCCTACAGACATCCAGACATGCTCCGGACAGAGAGACTTTCAGCTTTATTATTAGTAACTAGTGGCACCCGCACGGCTTCGCCCGTAATAGAAAAATTAAAGGTCTTTTGGTTCGCTTGTATATTTACAAATAATGTATGGTGAATTTTCTCACCCATTGGCTCGTACCGACGTTACAGTTCCACGTTATGATAATTTCGTATCTCGCCAATTGGCTTGTGCCCATGTTACGGTTCCACGTTATGATAATTTCGTAATTTATGATAGTTTTTTTTCTTAAAATTGAAATAGAAAAAGAACCACATCGAATTTTCGAAAAATCGCTTCGAGGTGCACACCCCCATGCTACATACTAACTTTGTGCCAAATTTCATGAAAATCGGCCGAACGGTTTAGGCGCTATGCGCGTCACAGACATCCTACAGACATCCTACAGACATCCAGACATCCAGACATCCTCCGGACAGAAAGACTTTCAGCTTTATTATTAGTAAAGAAAATTGGAATAAAAAAAGAACCACATCGAATTTTCGAAAAATCGCTTCGAGGTGCACACCCACATGCTACATACTAACTTTGTGCCAAATTTCATGAAAATCGGCCGAACGGTTTAGGCGCTATGCGCGTCACAGACATCCTACAGACATCCTACAGACATCCAGACATCCAGACATCCTCCGGACAGAAAGACTTTCAGCTTTATTATTAGTAAAGAAGATAAAGAAGATGATTTCGTAGTGGTAATAATTATTCAGTTCATACTTACCAAAGTTCATACGTAGAATACTTAAAAAGTACATTCATTTTCTTTTACTTTATTTTTTAGCGTACAAAAAATACAAATACAAATTTTCTACTAAAAACTCTTTATTTTATCCTAAGTACGTATGTACTTTGAAGAAAGAAATGTACAATAAAAATGTGATCAATATATTGGTACTTAATGTAACTATCATATTGAATCAATTTTATCCATCAGTTATTTGAATAGTGAGTAATGTGAATTCTAAGGAAAGGATGTCAAATGGCCACTACTGACTCATGCATGTGGCCACTACTGAAAATCTCAGATTTCGGAGTGGCCACTATTTGTTCAAATTTGAAGTTTGGGGAAAAATGGATAAAAAATTGAAAAAATTGAAATTCTGGCATTTTTAGAAAATGGGACGATTCAGGAATAGTTGGGTATAATACGCTCATTGAGCTAAAAAATTGGTATTAATATTGTAGACCCACGGTTTAAAAAAGACACAAAATATGCTTAACTGTGGCCACTATTGGTGCGTTACCTTACTACTATACAAACATGATAATCTCTAACAAATGTTTCTTAGTGAATCACTGAATTATTTTCGCATTGCGTCTCGTTGAATTATAGCTATTATTTCGCAAATTTTTAAGTAAAGTCAAAAATAAATTATATATATATATATATATATATATATATATATATATATATATATATATATATATATATATATATATATATGTGGTAATTTGAGCAATACAAAAGAATGCGTACCCGACGAATGCATTGAAAATACTGATCCTCAAATCATGAATTCAATTTAATAAGAATAATTTCGCAGAGAACTATAGGGCTTCAGTACTTCTTTTGTCGATGTTTCAGGGAGTTCAATATTTTTGAGTCAATTAATGAATACCATCTTTTTTCTTTTTTTTTTCATTTTGAAGACCGATGTTTTGATACATTGATGTTTTTTAATCGAGGTCACTTCTCTGTGAGAAATTTTACAATAATTTTCAACTAAAATAAAAAAAAATCAACATCGAAACAAATACCGAACCCAAAACATCGATGTTCCAAAAACATCGAAAGTTAAACATCGATATTAAAAATATCGATGTTTTAACAAAACATCGATGTTTCAAAAACATCGACATCGATGTCGCACCCCTAATTTGCTGAGGTAAAATATCGGTATTTTTCGGTATTAGCTGAAAATAATAAATAGTTTCAATTAAAGAATTTTCAACTCAACTTATTAAATATCTACTTGTATTTCAAATGTACATACCTTTTTCCATGATACAGAACCGAAATCAATCTATTGATGTAAAAATTTGGCTTCAAAAGCACAAACTAATAGAATAAAACAAAAGTGGCGGAAAGATTGTCCCAAGGGTACAACACTCTCTCTCCTAAAGAGAATTACTAAAACTGCGTTTTAAAGCGAAAAAATCGAGGAAGAAATTCGCAAGCTTCAAAGACTTCTGTATTAAATTTTGTAAATAGCTATGTAAATGGTCTGAACGATAACTTTTTCATAACCATTACAACAAATGCCTCCTGTTTCAAAAAAAAAAAAAAAAAGTTTTTGCTCACGCAAAACTTTTGTTACAATAGTATGAACATGAAAATTCTAGCAAAGTGGGAAGGACTGAAATTACGTCTGATCTTTTCCCAAGCTTTGACAAATGTTTTATTTTCTTTCTTACATTTCTGTTTTTTCTTAACATAAAAAATAATGAAAGGCGAGAAACGTTCATCTCACTTTCAACCTTGTCAGAAAACAAGACGTTTAGGAGTTTTTTTTTTAGATTTAGAAAAGAAATTGTACTTGCCGAAATAGGTATAAAACTCGAAGTGGGTGTAATGATCCGTGGGAAAAACCAGAGTAGAAATAAAGAATTCTTTTTTTTTTTTTGGAAAAAGAGATACATTATTTTCAAAGTATAACAAAATGCCAGAAAATTAAAAAAGAAATTTTTGTTGGATTCGAGCGTTGTTTTTGACGATTCATGTCTTACAAAATGCAGATGTTTTATGGTGGTTCCCAATGTAAGAGAATATTATTATGAATATTTTTTTGTGAGAGCAGGAAAGAAGGTTAAAAATAGGGATGCACTGATTGATCGGTAGTACCGATTAATAGACAGCACCGATTAATCGGCTACAATCGGCCACTTTGCTGATTATTTGTCATCGGCCAAATTTTGTTTATTAATCGGGGGAAAAAATATTTTCCAAAATATTTTTCCAAATTATATATAATTTATTTCCATATAATTAAATATTCCCAAATAATAAAAAATATTTTCCAAAATATAATTATTATATATATATATTTTTTTAAATATTTTTCCAAAATATTAAAAAATATTTTCCAAAATATTTTTTCTAAACATATCTTCAACAAGAGACTATGATGAATACATAGGTGAACAATAAATAAACGAAAAATGCTGCAAACATTATTTTAGAACTGTAGTATGAAAGTGACAGAGTAAAAAAAAAATTAGTTTAGAAAGTGCGTAAAACTGAAGGAAATATTAAAGAATAATTCTCACAGCTGAAATTCACATGACACCACAAAGAATATTTAAGTTACAGGACATTTAAATTGGAATGCAAAAATTACTCAGCCCCCTCCCCCCTCCAACTTCCCTACAGTTTTCATATCAGCTGCCTAGCAGTTACTTTTATTATTAAGTTATTAATGTTATTTCTATTTATCTTTTAAAGGACAGAAATGCAATAGAAATAAATAAATGTGTATATCTTCCCGTTGGAACCTCTATTTAACTCTCCCCCCCCCTCAAAAAAAAAACTTTTTTGTTTTATTTCCTTACTAGTAGTACCCGCACGGCTTTACCCGTAGCTGAAAATTAAAAGGTCATTTGGTTCTACTGTATATTTACAAATAATGGATGACGAATTTCTCACCAATTTGCTATGTTCATTTGCTCGCCAATGTTATGGTTCCACGTTATGATAATTTCGTAATTTACTCGTCCACGTTGTGATAATTTGCTCGGTAAAATTTTCTTAAAATTGGGATGGAAAAAGAACAAAATCGAATTTTCGAAAAATCGCTTCGATGTGTACACCCCCATGCTATAAACTGATTCTGTGCCAAATTTCATGAAAATCGGCCGAACGGTCTAGGCGCTGTGCGCGTTACAGATATCCAGACAGAAATCCAGATATTCAGACAGACTTTCAGCTTTATTATTAGTAAAGAAAAAAATCAGGATCATTTCCTAAAGTTTACGATGATATCCTAACCCCAGCTTTTGGTGACACAACTTGATTATTTTTTTCAGTTATTATGTTCCTCGTATCTATACATATGATTACACCATACAACTTACTATTTAAATTGTTAATTTTTGATTCAACAAAAAAAAAAAAATATGTTTTTAAACATTTTTCGATGTAAAACAAAATGTGTAAACACTTCACTTTTTTAATTTTTTTACAAGCTGATGGTTTAAGTAATATTATTTCTTTAATTTTATTATTTTTATTTTGAATAAATATGTACATATATACAACTTTGCATCATGTTTCATGAGGCAATACTTTTCTCCTTTAGAATAGTGTTTTTAAATAACCTTATATTTTATTTTATAGTGAATAAAAATTTGGATTAAATGGCTACTAATAATTTGAAAATAAATTTGAATTAAAATATGCTCATAAATTTGCGTGCTGGCCACAGGCTGCCCCTAATATTTTTAAATTTTCATATACAGTTAACATTATGTGATTTTATTAACATTAATAGGAAAATTGGCTGAAAGAAATTGCATGAAGTTTTGAAATTATTTTCGGAAACATAGGAGAGTGGAGAAAAATCGTCTCTCAGAAATAAATTGTTAACTATTTCTTAAGTCAAAAAAGAAAGAAAGAAAAGTGACGGAGGAATTGGTAGTATTAAAAATAATCATTAATCGGCCAAAGCCGATTAATCGACCGATTATCAACAGCCGATTAATCGATAATCGGCTAATTTGCCTATCGGTGCATCCCTACTTAAAAATACTTCAAAGCGCAACTACATTAATCGTAAAATAACTGTTTTTGAGAAAATGCGTCAAAAAAAAAAGAAAGAAATGCTTTCTTAAAAAACCAAATTATAAAAAAGTAGGAATTTTATGGAACAGTAAGGAATTAGTGAAATCATGAAATTTAAAACGTATTTCAAAACAAAAATTAATTTATAGGAAATATGAAGTATTTACTTTTTAAAATGTATAGTTAAAATATTAAAGGAAGATTATATTGCAATACCTGAAATGAAGGGAGAAAAATTTAATCTTTAAGAAGCATAATAACATTCACATCTAACAAGTATATGCCTAAATGGAACCGTTATTTAAAGAAACCCATAATAAAACACACACACACACACAAAGTTTTGTAAACAGTGATTGGAATCGCTTCTTAATGAGTAAGGTTGCACTTATTAAGAAATTCAAAGGCATTAATTTATAACATTCCGTTTTTTTTTAAATAACTTAATACTTAAAATTATCAACGTTGTAGTCTCGAATCGAGTGTGAATTAAAATACGTGCTATTTACCTGTGCAATGCACCTCATTATGGGAAGGGCTGTGGAGTCGGAATCGAAATGTCGGTATTGGGCTGATTTTGAGGTTAAGGAGTCGGAGTCGGGGGTCAAAGGTTTGATATTTTATGAGTCAGAGTCTGTCATTTTCCCCCAAAATCCGCAACTCTGCCAGTGCTTGCGGAGTCAGAGGTCGACTGATTTTAGGGGAAAAGAGTGGGAGTCGGAGTCGGAGCCGAAGGTTCCGAAATTACGAGAGTCGGAATCGGAGTCAGTCATATTTCCTCTGACTCCGTAGCCCTGTTGTCAACTAACACTGTATGTATTGTCAACTGAAAAAACATAAAGTGCAACTTTTCAAGTAACATGAAAATTGCTGACTTAATTCCAACAAAACTGTTGGCATAAAATATTATTTTATTTTATTTTTTATTCTCGGTCCACAGCCGATAATTTAAAGAAAATAATTTAAAGTTAAGTGTACCTACTTTAAGCCCAGTCTGGTAAAAGTAGAACTTGTCAACTAGTTGGTGCTAACACTTCAATCGACGATTCTCCCACGCCATAATTAATGGCGACTGTTTACTGAAACTATCGAAGATTGCATGTCTCGATGTGTCGATTCAGAAAAGTTGAGTTGTCACCTGATTGATTCAAATTAATTCCACTTGTTGACCGCACGTGCTATGGAGAGGAGTACGAATATTCGCGGCAGTGGAATATGCAAATGAGTGATGGTCGAAGTAGAAGTTAGTGTGGTGACGTCATCGAGGCATGGAATCTCATTGGTTGATGAAACATATATAATGTGGCGAGTGGCAGCAGCTCTCTCTTCTCTCAACAATCCCCAGTTGTTGTTTTTGATCGTGAAGCCTAGTCCGGCTCACGTGTGGGGGGGGGGGGTTTCCCCGCGATGCTAGCGGGGGTTTTTTGTGGTATGTGATATTAAATCTTCCAAGTCCTGGAATTAGTGAGTCCAGGTGAAGAAACACTTGTGTTGTGTCCGGCCAATTAAAATGCCGGGGAAGTGAGTTTCTACGTGTCTACCTGAGATGTTCACCGATCTACGAATTGTCTAATGTTGCCTTTCCATTACGGACATTCCTGAAGTTTGATCCGGCGGACCTTTTGAGTGTCTTCAAGTTGATCCTTCGGAGCGGCCAGCGACTGCGTCGACATTTTGGTGACATTTTTCCTTTATTTACTGGAACCACTTTTGTTATGATATTTTGGGGGTGTATTTTATGGGGATGTTATTCTAGTCATATTTAATAAATGTATTTTTCTGAAACATGTTTTTTGCTTGTCTCCAACTTGACATTACACGGCCAGTTAATGTTGGCTTAGTTTAAATATCTTAACTTTTGGATTTTAAACTTAACTTTAATTATGCCAACAAAAACATGTTTTCTTAGTGATGAAAGAACTAGTGATGAAAGTCATCGTATTAAAACACGCAGGTTTTCAATTTTTGGCATATCCGTGCTTTGTGGGCTAAAAAAACCCCTTATTCCGGTGAATAAAAAAAAAATTTGAGCTTACGATTCTAAGGGGTTTCGTATTACGGGCCGTCCACAAATGATGTCACGCTTTGAGGGGGAGGGAGTTGGCATAAATGTGTCAGCAGAGATGGGCAGATTCGTATTCGTAAATCCGAATCCGAATTTGATTCACAGTTCCTTAACGTGTCAATCCGAATACGAATACATTCATATTCACAAGTGTGAATCCGAATACGAAATTCGGATTCATACCTATGAATCCGAATCCGAATCTATTCAGATTCAGACCTATGAATCCAAATCATTTCTGATTTACATCTGTGAATACGAATCCATTTGGATTCACACTTGGATTCACTGAAAAATTCAATTCAAAAGTCCAATATTAATAAATAAATGTCTGTCTGTACCTCGCTACAGGTCGAGTTTTCGGTGTTAGTGAATTTCTGAAGAAAACTGACGATATTGTTATGATCCAAAAAATTTAAAAGTGGAATTCTACCAAAGTCATGTAAATTGAAACTTGATTTGTTTATATAATTTTACCACACATAGTTTATCTCAATTTCACAACTTTAAAATATAATGAATATACAGTGATTGATGTTACAAAGGACCAAATTTGATTGTAAAAATTTGTTGATGTTACAGATACTTGTACCGTTGAAAATGCAGATTCTCTCTGAAACGTTTCGTTTAAAAAAAAGAACAAATATATTATAATGGAAGAAAACGATTTTTTATTCCATAATACAAACATACATTTCAACACTCTATCTCCGGAAGGAAGCATCGATCACAAAGATAATTATTAACTAACAGTTCTACCAACCAAATTTCTCACGAAAAAAACAGAAAATGCGTAAAAGAAAGCTAAGTTGTATTTTGTATTTCGCATTTATTTTCAACTATCGCAACCGTTAACTACTGCGAAAACGTTCTTGTTTGTACCAAAGAGTACTATAATAGGGTAGAGGAACGACTCGTATACTGCTTCCATTGGCCGCCATGACCAAGCACGGAGACCGGTTTGAGAGGGATTAGAGTGGCAATAACGGTAGTTTCGTTATGAAACATAATGAAATTTAAGCGGCGATAAATGTTTTTTACTGCTGCTGATATTTTTCTTCAAATGCAATTTCAAATGGAAATAACGATGGAATCTGCTGGGAATTTTTGTCAAATAATTGGAGGTTAAACTATATGAAAAGTTTTAATGAATGATGTATAAGAACATAATGCACTGACAGAATACAGTGATCTTCAACAGATAAATTGGGATATTTTTAATCAGTACTCAAGAACAGCAAAAAACTCTACATATTTTATTAAACAGATTATAAAATAGTGTTTAATTTTTTGGATCTTACTTCATAACAGAGTTGATAAAAATCAGGATTTATATATATATATATATATATATATATATATATATATATATATATATAAATTCGAATTTTTTTATTTAAATCGGATTTTTCCGATTTAAATAGAATTTTTGAAATTTAAATTTATTTAAATATAGTATTTGATACTAACAAGTTAAAATGCTCAAGTTAGATGTTAAATCAGATAATTATTTTCCTATATATGGTTCAAAATTCATAAACTCTTAAGTTTGAGTAATTCAGAAATCAGTAAAAAATAATTACTCATCTGAGCTCGATAAAATCTTGCTACAATATGAAGTCCCATATCCATATGGGTGTATTTCCCAGAAATTTTTTAACAATCAAAATAAATAACACCTTTCTTTTATCTGAGGGAAAAAAAGGAAATAATATTTAAGTACATATGAGAAAGAATAAAAATAGCGTAGAACATTGAATTTATTTTCCTTTTTTTTCTTTTTCTTTTTTTTTTTTTTTTGGAAAAATAACACCTGAAATAAAATGCACGAAGAAAAAAAGGAAACCATATGCTTCTTGTATTTTAAATATTTTAATAAAACTCATCAAGGACTGAAATGAAGACTGTTTTTTAGAATTCTTATCTTATAAAACGCTTGCATATTTTTTCCCCTACTGTTTTGACTTACTGTAAGTTGAGGAGGATTGTATGTTTATTTTTTAGTGAATAAGTAAATAGCTTAACTACGGTGGTTCAAAAATACATGTAAAAAAAGTTTCTAATAGATAACAGGACACCCCCTCAATATTTTTAGACTTGTGGATAGTAATATACCGGAAGAATTTTGACTTCTTATTTCAACTGAAAGAGAGTGCTCAACTCCCTCCCCCAAACATCGTAAGTATGGGGAGGGGCGTTAAAAATTACATTGAACTGAAATAACAATGCTACATATTATAATATACAAAAGTAATATGCATATACCTTGCAAAAAAAACTATTTACAAAAACACTTCTGGGGAAATTAAATGTTTCCAAATTTGTGATATTTCCCATGCTACGACTAATGTTAAATTGAGCACCCTCTTAAAATTTGAGTAAGAAACTAAAACTTTTACAGCACAATACTATTAGTAAGTCTGAAAAAAAAATAGGGTGTGTACTGGACTCTAGCTAAAAAAAGGTTTTTTGAACCACTCTAAGCTAAACTCTTAATAGGTACGTATCGAATTTATTTTCATTGAAAGGTAATCTCGTTTCATATATATATATATACTTTGCAAGTTTTTTCTTTTTTAATGTTAATTGCTACTATGATTTTTTTATATTTTTCTTCGGTTTCAATTACATTTATTTAATAGCAATATGAATTTCTTTTGTTTTTCTTTTATTAAGATTACTTATTAGGACAATTCTCTGAATTCGGAATGCGAACCTTTTCAGAAATTGCGATTTTCGCTTAGATCAGCACTAAGTGGTGATTTTTTTCAAGCCGGTGAGTGATTATGCCGATGCTATTTCCCTAGAGAGAGCCTCTCATAAATCTATTCGAGCTTTATGTTTAAAATGTGATGTGAATGTTCCCTCAAAAACTAAAGAAGTTCAGGTGAACATTTTGAATACTTCGAATTTAATACGCCATTTACAGCGATACCACTCCACTGATATTGTGGAAGAATTCAAAGCTAATCTTATATCTGCTTGAGAAGAATTCGCTATCACGAACCCCCTAGGGAAGTCCCTAACTTGGGAGAATGAGAATTTTTTCTGTTTTATTTTTAAAGGGACAAATCTACACACTTATACCTTGTCTTGAAGGGACGTAGTAAGGCACATCCTGAAAATAGAATACTTCGTTCGAATGGAAAACGTATGATTAATATGCCACTAGAGGTAAAAGTTCAAAACTGTCCCAAGTATGGGCACTTGACTGTACGAAGAATTAGCGAAAATTTTTAGTGTTCATGACCATAAAATCATGATTTTTAACTTTTTATGGATTTCTAAAACCAGGGTCCAGTAGTATTCGACTTGGGGCTCCAAATAGTAGGAAGTTCATTTTCGGGTCAATTACTTAGTTTGACGCCAATAAATATACATCCCAAAACTCGCTAACACCCAAAACTCGAACTGTAGCGAGGTACAAAGAAACATTTATTTGTTTATATTGACCTTTTAAATTGAATTTTTCAGTGAATCCAAGTGTGAATCCAAATGGATTCGTATTCATAGATGTGAACCAGAAATGATTTGGATTCATAGGTATGAATCCGAATTTCGTATTCGGATTCACATTAGCAAACATGAATCTATTCGAATTCACACTTGTGAATACGAATGTATTCGTATTCGGATTGACACGTGAAGATGCTGTGAATCAAATTCGGATTCGGATTTACGAATACGAATCTGCCCATCTCTGTGTGACAGTTTGTGACAAGAGGGGAGGGGGGGGGAGGAGCAAGAAGAATGACTTCACACTTTTTTAAAGTGAAAATATATTTGTGAAAAATAGCATGATATGTGACAAGGGGGAGAGGGGAGGGGATAAAATGAAGTGTGACAAATTTTGACGCAGAGGGAAGGGGGGTCAAAAATGTTGAAAAATCATTTATGGATAGCCTCTCACCGCAAAATATGTGTATGCAAGTATTTTGCAGTTTTTGTGTTCCCATACGTTGATTTTTATTTCATCACTTACCAACAATTCACACGTCTATCCTACACTAATATCGATATTTATTTTATGCTTACTTTAGGATATGTGTCGAAGGAAAACCTTACTTTCTCAAAGATTCACCGTATTGAAACGATGATAAAAGAAATTGAAAGCAAATATCCACTTCAAATACTTCACGACATAGGCGAAACATTCAACAATATGAGAAGCTACTTTAGACTAGTATTGCAATAAATATATTCAAGCACTATTTTATTTTCAGGGAAGGGAATATCCCATTTACATAGTGCTTGATATGCAAAAAGGCTTTAAATTGCTACTCGGCATCGTCGGCTACTGGGTTCGTAAAAGAAACGAAAAATCTCTCACGGGAAATATCGGGTGAGACCTCATTCCCGAAGGCTTCAGAGTTTGATTCTGTCTGCAAACAATGCTGGTTTACATTCATACCCAGGTGTCTATTGGACATACGGCTAATGCGTTTTTATGTAGAATGCTTTTTGATTATAAACTAGTTGTACCCGCATGGCTTTGCCCGTAGTAGAAAATTAAAAGGTCATTTGGTTCGCTTGTATATTTACAAACAATGGATGATGAGTTTCTCGCCAACTTGCTATCTTCATTTGCTTGCCCTTGTTATGGTAATTTGCTCGTCCACGTTATGATAATTTCGTCTGTAAAATGTTCTTGAAATTGGAATAGAAAACGAACAAAATCGAGTTTTCGAAAAATCGCTTCGATGTGCTCACCCCTATGCTACGAACTAATTTTGTGCCAAATTTCATGAAAATCGGCTGAAATGTTTAGACGCTATCAGCGTAACAGACATCCAGACAGAGATCCAGAGACACAGACTTTCAACGTTATTATTAGTAAAGAAGATAAACATCTATTTGAGTTATTAGTAAAGAAGATAAATATCTATTTGAGTTAAGTCTAACAATGATTGAGCTTTTAAGAAAAATATTAGAGAAGATTTGAAAAATGTATTTTTACTTGTGATCTGTGTCGTCAAAACAAATTATCGAAAATATTCTCTTGAATCGAACTAACGTTACTCCCCCCCCCCCAAGTATATTTTATTTTTCTCACAGCGTAATTTTCGTATGTCCAAAGAGTAATTATGCCACTAGTTGTAAACATTAAACATTGTTTTTCTTTTAAATGGAAAGCATTATGAAAAGGATTGTGATGAAATTCGCATAGCTATGCATGCAAAGTAATTTTGCAAGAAAACCTGAAGATACAGATCTAAACGGACTGCCAATTCAGATACGGCACATTAATATTGTATAAGAACACGTTTAATACTTAAAACAACAAATAAAAAATTTAAAAGTGCGAGCTAGTGTAATTTATAAAATAAATTTGAACTCAGGAAAAACATAGATATGTCCCACAGTCCTTAAAGTGTTACAGATGCAATAAAACTAAAAATTTGTGATCAATTTTCCAAGCACATATAAAATATTCTGATACTCTGCTGAGCTGAGTTACATGAAAGATTAAAGATAAATATGCTGATGTATAAAGCTCTGTTTTCCGTTTTAAAAATGAAAGTAGTTCTTTGAGAAACATATAATAGACTTATATGGAAATACTCTCAAGCTTTTAAAAGCAGTCAGATTACTCTTGGAAACATGCTTCCATTTCTAAATGTTATTAGTTTACTCAAGAAGAATGCATTAATACCTAAAGCATTAGAACTTTGTTCTTCCGCACGGTATTTCAAAAGGTTTTCGTGTAATTTAAAACACTTCATTAGTCTATTATTTGCACTAAACAATTGTATAATTCGCCGAAACGACATTGAAATATTAATGCCGGACGTAATTTTTCGCCATTGGAGTTGTTCTCAGAAAGACATAAATATTCAATTACATATTCATCACCTGAGGCGACGTTGGAACAGAAAGGCGGAAATTTTCATTAGATTACATTTCTCATCAACTATTTTAACTCGAACTCCAAGGATATAAGTAAGTAAATCTATTTCACTCTTTATTCAGAAAATATTTTTTTTAAGTGAAATGTGTTTAAAATTCTTAAACTAGCTTTGCGATTCATACTAGTTAAGGAAAAGGTTGTTTCGGTTTCTGTTTTGAAATCAACAAATTTCTAAGAAGAAAAACGAAAGTAACTTCCATTTTCGATGACCGTATTTGAAACTCATATTTAGTATTTTTATTGTTCATATAATTGGTTTTAATTCTTCAAATACCTTATTTTCGCGAGGCTTTAATTCTCACGATTTTCACGAGTCTGTCGTAATCGCGAAAATTTATACCTTGCGCGAAGTACTTCAACTTTTTTTATTCAATCAACTTTCGGTTTTCTTCATATAAAATTCGCGAAATTTTCAGCTCCCGAAAAAAACGGTAACTTTATTCTCGCGAAAATAACTGCTGTCATAATAAGGTTAGAAAATCGCCCGTTAAGGTATGACGAGTGAAATTTGCTTCTACATTTGTACGAAGCAATTGCCCTTGTTTGGTTCATATAATTGGTTTTAATTCTTCAAATACTTTATCTTCGCGAGGCTTTAATTCTCCCGATTTTATTGAGAGTGTCGTAATCGCAAAAATTTAAACCTCGCAAAGTATTTCAACTTTTTTTTTATTCAATCAACTTTCGGTTTTGATCATATAAAATTCGCAAAATTTTCAGCTCCCGAAAAAAACGGCAACTTTATTCTCGCGAAAATAACTGCTGTCATAATAAATCGCCCGTCAAGCTATGACGGGTGAAAATTGCTTCTAAATTTGGACGAAGATATTGTCTGTTTGGTGATATTTTGATGGTTAACCCTAACTCCAGTGGATTAACCCTAAACTCCAGTAGATAGCGTTCATTGTTGACCACTTTTTCGTTTCTTCATTCTCCTAAAATCACTGTCTTACGAGTAAAACAGTTAAATTACCGGATCCAGTTCAGTCTTGTCAAAATAAAAGCATTTCCCTGGGTATTAAACATTACCAAAAAATATTATCAAATCATAAATTAGTTACTGAGTTTTTGGTGCTTTAACTATGAAACAATATCGTCACGCATGTTATAGCGCGAGATTCGTTGTTGGTGACGTCAGAGCGTTACTCGATCAGTGATTTTCGCTATTATATATGTGAGGAATCAAGCTTATCTACTCTCCAGTTTATCCCTTTTTGTCTATTAAGCATTTAGTTTTAATAAATATAAAATGCGAAACTTTTTAACCGAACTTTTCCCCAAGAACAATTTTACATCGTTGTTTCTTTCTCTCCTACTCGAAATACATTACAAAAGAAAAAAAAAAAAAACAGAAAAAAGGAATACAGTACAGTAATTCAAAGAAGTCCAAGCCACAGGTTTGCAATTTAAAACTGCCCTAATCACTTTCATAGTTTTATTCTATTTTTTGGTATAAAATGTTAAAAAAAAAGAGAGAGAATAAACCTCAGAAGTTATTGTATAGTCATCCAAAATTAAGAAACAATGATCATAAAGTACATTGAAAATGAGCTATCCGCCTGGTTAAAAGGGGTCCAGTTACTTTGGATAACTTTTAGCCACGTCGTTTTTATTGAAATAAATTATTTCAATAAAAATTGTTCGACTTCAAGACATAAAAATAAAATTTCTGAACTGTAAAAAAACTTCCTATTTGTAGTTTACAACATCACGAGATTTTTATCTTTTATAAGGTAGCCAGTAAAGTACCTGCCGTTTTTAACGATGAAAAAAAAAAAAGATAGCTTGCAGAAACTATAGCCTATTGTTAGTGCTTGAAGTAATCTGCATCGTATCGGAGATCTTCTGCCAACGTGTTTCTAGCCGTGCAATTCCTTTCCGGTAAAATTCGTGTGTCTTGGATGTAAATAAAGCTGTGAGTGTTTTGCGCAGGTCTACTTCTGTTATGAAGGATTTTCCCCGAAGATAATTGTACAGGGATTGAAGGAAGCGGTAATTTGTTGGCACAGGGTTAGTTGAATACAAAGGATGGCACAAAGTCTCCCAACCAAGTCGCAAAATGGTATCCATGACCATCCGCGCATATGCAGTTGCGCGTTATCCTGCAGGAAGAGTACTCCTTTGTGTTTCACCAGCGATGGCTCCTTCGTTTGCAATGCTTGTTGAAACGTTCCAATTACTGTGAGTATATGACCGCAGTGATGGTTTAGAATACTGGAATCAGCTCATAGTTAACAATTTGGCGACTAGTCCACCGGAAACAAAGCATGATCTTGTATGGGTGCATAGATGGCCATGCGCTGTAAGGGGCAGTGACCTGTGATGACAACTAATGTTCGAAACACTTGGGAGTGTCATACGGGACTCGATTTTCATCACTAGAAATCACTCGATCGAGTATGGGTGCACTACAGTGCCGAAAACGCATCGGCATACAGGCTGCCACTCATTGGTTCTTGTGAATTTCTAACGGCTTGTGCGGAAATCACTTGCTCAGCCTGTACGACTTTCTTAAACGGTGCAGACGAAGTTTTATCAGAATCTTGAAGCTGTCTTGCAAGTTCACCATATGTTAGGTTACTGTCCTTGTTGATCACCGTCTCCAGGACTTCCTTATCCAAGGATAGTGGTCGTCCTCTACGAGGTTCCTCACAAAGAGACAAAACTCCAGATCTGAATTTTCGTAACCACTGCCTTGCTGTACGTTCACTCACAGCACTGTCCCAAACGTTGGACACGTTCAACGATTTAAAAGTTACTTTTAAATCGTTTTTGTTGCCATGGGGAAAACGCAAAAAGGAATGAAAATTACTAAACGAAGAATTACAAGCATAGCATATACTGACACCCTGGCTGCGAAATGTCTTTTTTTCTTCTTCCTTTTTTCTCCTTTTCATTTTTTTTTCGATGTCATCAAAACTCTTGAACCTGTGAAGTATTATGGTGCAAACCGCAAATTCATACGACTATTTGTTGGTTTTTTTTATGAATTTTTTAAATGTGTCAAGGACTTTTCGGACACCCTTTATAACTATAGCTGAGATCAAGCGGTAAAGTAAATTGATTTTGCTCAGTAAAAAATATTCTTACTTCCAACAAAAGTTTTTGCAAGCTCCCAGAGCATGTGTCTATAATTTTATGCCTAAACTCTTCATTTTTCACGAAAGTCGTTGTTGCTTAAAAGGCAATCTTTCTCTTTCAGACACAAATGATGGGGGGGGGGGGGGGGAGATAAAATACGAACATAACATATGTTCAAGTGAACATAGAAAGCTTTCAGATACATCGTGTCTTAAAAACTACATATTATCATTTCCAGCTGGAAAAAAATTGCAATAATTCGTTGCATAGTAAAAGTATACAACCACTTCAGAAATTGTGTCGGTGGTTCTCGACTCACGTAATGAAATTTACGACGTTGTTTGAGACGGTCCCTTTCGTCACCTACTTCCCGAATTGCAGCTACATGTTTAATCGCACATAGTGGTTTTCTTTCGATAACATTATGGGAGGAAGCTTTATAGGAATATATACTTGATTCAATAAAATCTCCCGATCTTAATTTATTTTGGAGTCGAATAGACTATTTTTAGTTTCATGAAGATTTGAGGCACAAGTTGAGATCGGGTTGGCCTTTACTTTACAAGAAGAATGGAAATATTGTATGAAAAAAAATCCAACTGAAAACTTCATCCTGAAATTCCATTTTAGATTCGTTTTTCATCACTTCTTTACTCACGTATGTACACACTATATCAGGGGTTCTTAAACTTTTTTGACTTTGAAGAGTTAGAATGTTCTCACGGCACCCTATTCTATCACTATTATGCAAAGTAAATGCGCCAAATAAGTGCGTTCCTAAGGTTCATAACCTAGTCTCCCATATTTAAGATTGAATTGGCTCAAGCGTGTTTAACAAATGACTTATAGAAAATGAGAAAATAAATAAAACCAAGTGAATATTAATGTTTCAGTATGTTTTTCAGCAATTTTAGCAAGGAAAGGCGAATTGATCTTAATAGGAAAAAATAATAGTTTAAAAAACTAGAAAAACATGCTTTAGAAGCAAAATGAACTAAAAAATTAAAAATAATCTTTGGATGACCAGTATATAAAGTAATTGACCAAACACTTAATTTTACTGTAATTAAAAAAAAGCGTGGGGGGGGGGCTGCCTATTTACAGTTTTGCATGGATAACAAGTAGAAGAAATTTAAAACAACTGATAAGAAGCCCCCCCCCCCACGCTTTTTTTTCTATTACAGTAAAATTAAGTGTTTGGTCAATTACTTTATATACTTGTCATAGAAAGATTATTTTTAACTTTTTAGTTCATTTTGCTACTAAAGCGTGTTTTTTTATTTTTTTAAACTATTATTTTATTTCTAACTTTTAGTTCATTTTGCTACTAAAGTGTGTTTTTTTAGTTTTTTAAACTATTATTTTATTTCTACTTTTTTTGTTCATTTTGTCACTAAAGCGTGTTTTTTTAGTTTTTTAAAATATTATTTTTTATAATGGAATGTATCTTAGTATTCTATTGCATTATTTGCATCTGACATTTTGAATGCTTTCTGGTAAATTCATGTGCAAACATTGTTACACTCCGCAGCTCTGATTTGTACGTTGTAAGTAATTCTAATATGCCACTGACTATTTATTCAAATTAAAGTTGGACCCACAAACATACAAGTTAAGCTAATAAAAGCGTGTTAATTAGAATAAACCAATAACTTATCGTTAATAAATTAATTTGATTATAGAATATTGCATTGTCATCTGGTCTGAGGTTGCATTCCAAATTTCAAAAGAATCCGATCACAAAAAGTGAGCGAAAATTGAGTTGCAAAATTATAAATTCAATTTCGGTGTAGATTCGCACGCCCAATGATTCCCGGAGGTGGACGTCAGCGAAGACCCGCGCCTTAGACCGCTCGGCCACGAACACTCATAAAGTGGTAGAATGTACTAACAGTAATAAGCCACTAGCTCTTAGTCCAAAGGGGAGTTACTCACAAACATACAAGTGAAGCTAATAAAAGCGTGTTAAAAATGATCCATATCAACCCTGAGCAAGGATTACTTCATGCAGAATTGAGGGGGGGGGGGGACGCTAAAAGATACTACAAAATTAAAATGAATTGAGAAATTCTTTAATATCAGTGTAAAAACGCTACCACTTTAATAACTTCAAAAACATTACGAAAAATTTCATGTTTACTTCCATGGAAAAGGGAAAGGTCAATCATCCTATTCGTGGTAACTGATAGGTAATTTGTAATTTTTTGTTTTTTTGAAACTCTTGCGCATAGTTCGTGCTCATTGTACATCACTGAATCATATCCTCCATCCAATACTCAGGTGTCATATTATAAGGACACCGGAGTGCTAATAAGGCGACCCATAGCCTTAGTACGCTAAAATCTAATTTTCCGGGTCATCAAATCACGGGAGAGAGAGAGAGAGAGAGAGAAAATTAAGGTACACAACGACATTTATCTTTTTCAATTCATCAACCAGATAAATTGGGCTTTAAGAACAACCTTTTTGTACCATTAAACGTAAGATCAGGTAATTTTGATATCACTCTTCTGTATAACTTTTGCTACACTATTGTCTGGTAGCACTCCTGTTTGTGAAAATTGCAGCACCATGAAGGAAGCCTCATAGCTGAATGAAATTTAATACACAGTTGAGTGGTAATGGTACAAATAAATGATTACATTTTCAAACCAAACAAACAATAAAAAGAGATAGAAATTAGTATTTTGTGTGGTCACCACGCGCCGCAATCAGAGCTGCTACACGACTCGGCATGGAGTGAAACAAAGTTTGAATATCTGCCTGCGGAAGAGTATTCCATATTGTTCGTATGCGCAACCAAAGTTCGTCTGTCAAAGCAACAGGACGAGGATCACGAGCGAGACGCCGCCCGACGAAATCCCACACATGTTCAATCGGTGACATATCCGGGGAATATGCAGGCCAATTAAGAAACTGTACCTGCTACGAATCAAGGTAGGATTTGACAGTCCTGGCGACATGTGGACGGGCATTATCCTGCTGGAATACAGCCCCTGGCAATCCTTGCAGGAAAGGAATAGCTTGTGGCTGTAAAACTTCGTTTATGTATCGGGTACTGTTCAAATTGCCCACCATTCATAGCAATTCTGATCGTCCATGATATGTGATGGCACCCCATACCATAACTCCGGGTGTTCGTCCACTGTGGCGTTCGATAATGCACTCCGGAATGTGCCGTTCACCGGCATAGCGCCTGACACGAATTCGGCCATCATGGTGCCACAAATTGAAGCGGGATTCGTCAGAAAAGACGACCTGCTGCCAATCAGCACGCCAGCTCCTATGCACATTGGCCCATTGTAGCCGCAGGCGGCGATGGTTTTACGTGAGAGGAATCCTGTATAAAGGAATCCTTGCTCGCAGCCCACGCTACAGCAGACGTCTCCGAATTGATGAAGCACACAATGAAACACCTGTAGCTGTTGACCACTGTGCTGCCAATTGTTTAGAAGAAGCTGTGCGGTACGTCAGCACCATACGCACCAGGTGTCTGTCATCGCGAGCTGACGTCACATTTCGGGGTCCACTCCCGGATTTCCGAACTGTCCGACCCTCGTCTGTCCACTGCTTCCAAACACGCATGATTATGCTGCTGTTACGCTACACACGAGCGGCTACTGCACGATAAGACAATCCAGCGACGATTCTGCCTCGTTCAAACTCCGAAATTTGCTCAATTTTCGCTTTCTTTCGTCGAAGAGGCATAATAAAGATTCAGTTAACGTTTACTCTAGCATATAACCACCGATAATCATACACGCCGCGCTACAGCGGTCTATTTATGTTCGGTTCGATCCGCCGTTCAGAGGGCGCTACTCAGCATACGCATGCGCTACCGGTCTGCAATTCTAATCATTTGCATATCATGCCCTACTTTACATGTCCTGCAATTTTCAGCTCACTCACGTAAGTCCTTCGTGGTGTTTCAATTTTCACAAACAGGAGTGTAAAAACTGTCTTTCGATAGAGCTTTATCATCAGTTACGCTTTCTGATGACTATGAAGCCACAATCTAGTGAATTTTTGCCACGCTACATCAAAAAATGGGGGTAACGCATATACATGATTTCATTTGGTGCACCCCTATTACATGTATATTGATACCATGGAAACTTCGCGGTACCCCTCGCCTATTCCCACGGCACCCAGTTTGATAACCCCTGCACTATATGACCAAAAGAATTGGGACACTTAAAATTTTACATTTTAAAGGATTTCTCGAGAAAGAAAATACCAATTGCTTTGTAACTTTTGTCATATCAAAGCTATGTTCTAGCTGTTATTTTCCATTGAAAGTTATACATCATCCATGCATTTAGGGGACCAGCAACAAATTGAGGAAAACAAATGTTTTTTGATCATTGCTCGCTGTAAATAACTGAGAATAAGCTGTAAATTTCAGAAATTAGGAACCTTACTATGTACAATTATTTTACGTACTTTCGAGAAAATATCACTGGTATTCATGAAGATATAAGCATTTCTTTCAGAAATACGAATTTTATTTAAAGGTTTTTTTTTCTTATAACGCGTAAAGTTTTCCATCAAAGCTTACCAAACTTTCAGAAAACTTGACAGCACAGAAGATAAACATAATATTAAAATTAAAATGCTGAAAATTTGATGAAGTATGAACGTTTAAAGCAATTCATTTTTATCTGCGCATGCGCGAAAGATAGCAATTTATAACTTTCATGATCTAAACCAAAACTAGATTCTGCAACTCATAATAAACTCTTTCAGTTCAATATCTTAAAAATTAGAAACATTTATCAGCGTTCTTATAAGTTGAATTTGAATAGGTCTTTGGCTGACTACGATTCGTGAGGGATCGTTCGCAAATAATCTGTTTTCATCATGAATCACACTAAGCGATTGCAAGCAAATGTTGCAAACTTGCGAACGACCCCTAACGAGTCGTCGCCTATCCGAGATCTATTCAAATTCGGCTCATTATATCGCTGATAACTTTCTGAATTTTTAAGTTATTGAACTGGAATTTCATTAGGAGTTAGAGAATTCAGTTGGGGTTTGGATTATGAAAGTTATAAATTGCCATCTTTCGCACATGCGCAGAGAAAAATTAATTGCTTTAAATGTCCATACTTTATCAAATTTTCAACATTTTACTTCTAAATTTTATTATTATACTTCTCTTGGGTGCTGTCAAGTTTTCTGAAAAATTGGTAAGCTTTGATGGAAAACTTTACGCGTTATGAGCCAAAAACATTCAAATAACTAGTATGTTGTGGCCATCACGAAACTTTCTTCTATATTTTTCTTTTTTTTTTCTTCTGATCCCTCCCCATGCTTGACGAGGAAGCAATATTCCCAACAAAAGCAAAATGACACATGCAAAAACTTGACGACTATCCCAATGTCTGAATTATTGCAAAAGCAAAGCAAAGAGCGAAAATTGAAAGTTATTTTAAAAGCCTTGCTTGAATGAATTACAAATATTTTATTTGTTAACAAACATAAGATGGCAACAGTTCAAAATTTTAAATCATTGAGATAATATTTCCTATCATTTCCATACAATTAAAATCACGAGAAATACGCAGACGACAATCTATTACGATTTATCTTTCTTATTGTTGCATTAATAAAAATAATTTTATTCGCAAAAAAAAAAAAAAAAAAAAAAAAAAAAATCAACACCTCTTGGAGCGATCGGCGTCAAAATAGAACCAAAGCCTGTTTACATATGGATTCACATATATTCCAAATTTCAACCAGAACGTAGCATTACTTCTTGAGATAGGGCACTCAAAATGGAAAAAAAGAACGGGTGATTGCGCTACCCCCCTTTTAGCTGTTGACACAAAAATAAAATCAGTTCTTATACCCACTAAGGGCTACTTGCCGATAAATTTTTCTTTCATTCCGTTCATTATTTCTTGAGATACAGCAGTCACAATTGACGACAAAAAACGTTCTACAGCTCAACCCCCGTTTGAGTTATTGACACCAAAATTGAATCAGCACCTGTTCCTGTTAATACCAACATATGGACCAAATTTTGTTTGATTCCGCCAGTAACTTCCTGAGGAATAGCAAGCACGCGTAACTCGAAAAATGTCCCATTGCTCCACCCCCCTTGGAGGAATTCGCGCCAAAAACTAATGGGCACAAGTTCACATAGGGGCACATATGTGTACTAAATTTCGTTCGATTTCATGCGGTAGTTTTTGTTGTAGAGCGGCCACAAAAAACTGGTCACACACAGACGTGACACACATACATACACACACACACACACACACGCACATACACACACACACACACATACACACAGACAGACAGACATTTTCCAAAAATGGTCGAAATGGACTCAGCACACCTCAAAACGTTCGAATCCGTCAAAATTCGAAATTCGAAAATTTGCACGAATCCAATACTTTCTTCTATATATTAGATATAGAAGAAAGTAAAAATCGTAGTTCTGAGAGAAATGCTTATATCTTCATGAATATCAGTGATATTTTCTCGAAAGTAGGTAAAATAATTGTACATAGTAAGGTTCCTAAATTCTGAAATTCACAGCTTATTCACAGCTATTTACAATGAACAATGATCAAAAAAACATTTTTGTTTTCCTCAATTTGTTGCTGGTCCACTAAATGAATGGATGATATAACTTTTAAAGGAAAATGACAGCTGAAGCATACCTTTTATGCGACAAAAGTTAAAGCAATTGTTCATTTATTTCTCGAGAAATACTTTAAAATGTGAATTTTTGAAAGTGTCCCAATACTTTTGGTCATATGGTGTGTGTAGTGTAGTCTGTCATTCTCGAAATACGAAGGAAAAACTGAGGGCATTTTTTTACTTACCAGTGGCTAGTTGTAGCACTTTAACCAAAAGCCACTTTTGTGAAACAGTCACCACTTCTCTTTTTTTAAATCAAAGTGTTAAACCAGTGGTGTCGAATCTTTTATTAATCGAGCGCCGCATTTCTTATGAAAATTATTCTCTCGGGCGAGTCAAAACACATATAATTTTTTTTAATTTTTTCTAAATAACATGGAAACCATGGAAACACACGGAAAAAAATTGCATATTAAGAATTTAAGAATTACTGCCATCATTACTTATTCTACTAATGAGGCTCATTCTATTAATGTAAAATTTTCATCTGTTTTCCAGAGACTAATTTTTGACTATTTGACTCCAAATTTTTGACACTGTGATTAATCGTGGTTTTCGATTCGTAACATTGACCAAAGCAACGGGCCACACGGGTCAGCTTCACGGGCCGCAGGTTAGGAGTCCCCGTGCTTAGCGATTACTTACGATTTCGCTTACGGAGGTGTCTAGCACTGCTTATAAAAGGTTAGCAACACATACAGGTAGTTATCAAAATAATGGAAACACCTGTGAATAAAAGTGAAATTTTTGAATGTGCTTCGTACGTAATAAAGAATAAAACTAGATATCTGGTTTTTTTTAGCCTACTTACCCAGTAAAAGTCAGAGAAAGAAGAAAAAAAACATGAAAGAAGGCTTAATGCATCTTAAAAATATCGCGAAAAACAGAAAAAAGTCAAAAATAAATGAAATAATTAAATAAATATCGAAAATTTAAAAATTGGAAAGTAGGGTATGGAGATGGGGAAAAATGTCTGTCTGTCTGTCTGTCCCCTCCTAATAACTTTTGAATGAATAGTCCGCTTCGAACAAACTTTTTTTTGCTCGAAAGATCTCGGCGAGGACACCTCATTCCCATATTTCACTTTTTGATTTGAACTATTTTTTGTTCAATTTTGAACAGTTCAAAAAAACCTAACATTAGCGTCTACGGGGAAATTAATGGCAATTCCGAACTGTGAGGCGAATTTGCTTCAAACAAACTTTGTAGGAAAAAACTTTTGATGAAAAACTTGTATATAAAATATCTTTTTGATTTGAACAATTTTCCGTTCAATTTTGAACAGTTCAAATCCCTTAACATTAGCGCCTACGGGGAAACTGAATGTCAATGTAGATTCCGTACTTGAAGGCGGATTTACTTCAAACAAATTTTGTTGGAAATAGCTCTTGACGCCAAACTCCAGACTCCGAATCCGAGAATTTAGGGGCACCTGACTCCGACTCCTGTGCCCGACAATTAATAGGACTCCGACTCCCCGACTTCGACTCTGACTTCGTAGCTTTGGCAAAAATTTATACACGGAGGACAAATGACTGACTCCAATTCTTGGATATTCAGCTCCGACTCCTTTATCCCAAAATGAGATTGACTCCGACTCCGAAGCTATGGTTTTAACTGTGAAATGATTATTGTTGATATGACTTGTTTTAATTTTCACGCTAAAGTTTTAATTTAGGTATTCAGTTTTCGGCGGATAAACTCCAAGTCATTTATGTTTCTACATAAAGATATGCGCAGATGATTTTTTTTTTTTTGACAATGAAAATTATTTCTTTAAGTTGACATTTTATTGTTTTTATTTATTTTGGTAAGTGCATTAATTCATTGAAAAAATTATTTGTGGCAACAGGGGAAAAAGAAACGATTTTTTGTTTTTTGTTTTTTAATATGATGTATTTATTTTAATGAGCTTACTAATTTAATTATTATTTTTTCGTTCTGAAAGCTGTTAAAGAATTTTTTTGATGGAAAAAAGTATATTAGCTGCTTTGTTTAAAAGGTGCTGCGATAAAAAAAAATTTTTTTTTTACATGAGTGAGGAATATTTTATTCCTAGAAATCAGCTTAAAATATTAAAAAAATATTTTTGAAACAATTTGCGAGTTTAGCTATTTTTGAGAATATTGATCAGGTACTAGAAAGTAGTATGGGTATATGGGAAAGTAGGCTCGTTTAGTTCTAGACGGAACTTCTTGTTAATAAATGGAAATGTACATATTAATGTACATAAATGTACATATGATGAATTAACTGAAGTTCTGGACGTCTTGGATTTTTTTTCAAGCGCGTGAAGTATCGGACCTCTCAAATTTTAAAAGAGGCCAAATTGTTGGAGCGCGTCTAGCTGAAGCAAGTGTAATTGAAGCATCTCAACTTTTTGGTGTTTCTAGAGGTACAGTACCTAAAGTCGTGACAGCATACACGCAGCGCGGTGAGACAAGCTCGGCAAAGCAAAATAGTGGACGGAAAGAGAAGCTTAGTGAAAGAAACCGACGGTATTGAAGAGGATTGTAATATCTTAAAAAGCAAATAGCAAACAATATCAGCAAAAATGACCAGAGAACTCAATCACCATCTGGATTCACCAGTGTGAGTGATTAGTGTCAGAATGTACCTTTATTAACAGAACATTTATGGCAGAGTAGCGATTCCCAACACACTTGTCACAGAGTGTTTCCATTATTTTGATAACTACCTGTATGTGTACATCTGAATACACGTATGCAGTGGGTGTTACTGTCGTACAGCTTAAAAACGGTTAGTCATAAAGGATAGGGCCACGTACGCACGTGAATGCATATCTCGCCCAACTTATAGTCAGAGGAAGTAAATTGGCACCAGCAGCTGAACACATTTCTATTAATTTAGGGTCATTCCACGGAAAACGGTCAGTTTGTCCCGCACGTGACGCATCATACATTTCATTTAAATAATAACTTAAAAGGGTAATTAACGAAACTTTGTTTCTTTAAGAAATTACAAACGTATGTGGGACTTCTTGAGCAAAAAAAATTCATCATTACCTTTTAAAATTATTTCTCTTTTATGAAATAGTGGAACCGTCACGTGCGACACAAAATGACTGTTTTCAGTTATAATGGCCAGATACATAATTTGATTTCAACGACATTATTTCTCAAAATATAAGATATGTTTCCTTTACGTTGGAACCTTAGCTTTCAAAACCTACATTTTCATTCGTCATTGGTATATTAATAGAGCAAAAATATTGCATACAGCAAACAGGAGGTTAATTTTGGATGTCCCGCATGTGACGCACACAAATAAATTAAATTTTAAGTAACAAAAAGTTATTTGATAAAAATATTACTGTGTCAGGAGCTTCTTTGTATAAAATGTTAAGATAATAAAAATGTGCTTACTCCTGTTCAACTAAAATATTAAAGTCTTATACAAGATCTATAACAAAATGTTGGTGAAATTATCGAGTCAGATTGTCTCACACGTGACGGTGGAATGGCCCTTTACTGCATATTTTTTTAAAGACATTTTTCATAATCACGAAAGATTTCAGTTTTCAGATCTCACCATATAATCCCTTTATTTAAACAGAAATATATTCTAATTAATAAGAGCAAAAATAAGTGTAATGCACTCATTATGTTTTTCTTTCAGAATTTTCGTTGGAATGTTTTCGAATTTTTAAGGTGGCGACTATCTTTTACTAATCTGTTGAGGTAGAGTTTCCGACTTTCATTGTTTTAAAATTTAAAGACTCATTTTTCTCTGTCGAATCTTTGAAAAAAGAGAAGCAAGTTCAGAAGCTTCAACCTCTATTGGAGCAAAATTCTTTCGAACTTCAGTAAACTCTCGTGGGTAAAACGAATTTTGCAGTATTCGTACATAGAATGTTAAAGTGCTTTCACTCAATTCGAAAAAAAATGAAGTAACGATTTATCTTCTTCTTCTTCGCGACAATAGGTAAGGTTACTAACATAGGTGCAGCTGTTGAAATTTAGCACTGTAATAATGGCAACGAGATGTGCCCTCATCTTATATACTTTGAGCTAAATTATTTGCATTTTGAACTTGCTTTGCACTACACGATATTAGTTACGTTGCAGCATCTTTCGACCTTCATAATGAAATTGAAAACATTGTACAAGGCGGCCTTTTCCATCCCATTTCAGAAATAAGAGGTAAATATTTAAGTGAATAGTTTCCTCTAGAAAGAATTATGTTCCAAAAATAAGAAGGGTTAAATTTTACCCTCATAAAATGTAAGTTATTGAACGAGAGCAGCAAGTTGTTTAATATTGCGATAACAACAACATCAACTTTACTATGAGCTCTCCGATAAACAAACCGTGCACGTTTATAGTTTTTTCAACCATTCCTCCTTTGGATTTACAAGAACAATAGACCCCTTGCGATTATTTTTTTCCCTCTTCCTTTCCATACCAGCATACATACGGTGCTGGTAAAAAAAATGCATCACCTCGCATTTCCAGAACAATGGGATTATGCGAGAAGTTTTGGTCGACCGATTAACGATGAATGTATGTGAAATTCGGCCAAACTTATGAAATGAAAATTTATTAGCAGGAATCCGATAACTGTTTACGTAGATAGGGGCTGTTTCCAGGCCAAGGCAAACTGCTGACCCCATGCTCATTTTTTTATTTCTGAACCTGCGGGTGAGTTTAGAGAAAAAAATTACTTAACCCCATGTCAATTTAATTCTAATCTCAGGATAAAGGTTTTTAAATTGTTACTTACCAGTTTTGCTCTATAGCAAGGAGCAGAATTATCCTGGAAAATGACGTTTGGAACTGAAGTAAAGTGATCCCGGATAGTAGGAGGCAATTTCTCCTCCAAAATGCCAATATACACCTGAGCGTTTACTGTTCCTTGCACTAAGTGAAGCCCACCAGCTCCTTGATCAGAAATACATCCCCAAATCATCTGGGATACGGGAAGCTTGACTGTATGTTGAATGCAGTCGGGATGATATTCCTCTCCTTTGCGGCGCGGATGATGCAATTTTTTTACCACCACTGTATATACTGCAAAATTCAGGTAAATGGCAGTATCTGAAGAAATGAGTTTTCGGGAAATTTGAAGAAACGCGTTTTGTATTTTATGCTAGCAACGAGGGAAACGCTGGGAATGTTTTTTTTCCCGCGCTTTTGCCTGCGGAAACCAAATAAACAAGTTTGTGCAATAAAGGTAAGGTACAGTAAATGACAAAACGGCAAAAAAAAAAAAAAAAGTACTGCACTTTACTTGCCCACAGAAGTACATGTGTGTACGTGTGTACTTATAGTCTTATACATCTAGAAACACTACCCCAACAAGTAACTTCACATTATAAAACAGAACTTCGTAACAGAATGAAGTGTTATTGATAATTGTTAATGAAGAATATTCGTACAACATCGAGTATAGTTTTCCTGAAAATAACCAATATTACCTGCAATATCTGGGATGAAATATGTTATGGTAATTTATTTCAAAATATTTGCAAATATTATTCCTGGTAAATGTAACTGAAAATTCATTCGGAAATGTTAAGCATTCGTCAAGATTCTGTAGCAGTTAATTAAACAGTTAATCTTGCTTAGTTGATTATGAGATAGTGAGCTTTTCCAATTACTTCCGAATAAACAGTGAGTCCCAATAATTAATTTGAAAGTTTCTCATAACTGCTTTTGATTTATTGTGCAAGAGAAACATTTGTGTTTTATTAGTTATTTATTCATTAGTTTAAAACTAGTTGTAAAAATAGGAAAAGTAAATTACTTGTACCTCAAGCAATTGGGCACGTTTTGACTTGATGTTGAATATTGTTAAGCTCAACTTATTTTCATTCCTTCCTGTTGAAATAAGTATTTTTATTAATCGAACCGTTTAGATTGATTCCTATTTCAAGCGGTAATATTCAATAAATACCTGACTCTTCGTTGAAAATATACTAACCTCTATCTTATATGCTGACCCAGGTTATATACAATATGAATCATACTAGTATTGGCTCCAGAAAGAAAGGGCCCCAGGACGGAACCACATTTTGAAAATTTCACTCCGCTCAAAAAAAAAAAAAAAGTCCCAAAATAGATCCTTTTCAAAATTTATGATCACAAAAAACTAAGGTTAGCAAAAGTGCCAGTAAAACTTTGGTTTCCAGTGGGGCTGTGTAAGAGGCCATTTGGCCATAACCCCAGACCTAGTGCGCTCCCCGACAAGGCATCAGTCTTTCATGTGCCACCATTAAGGAGCTGATGCATGATACAAGTAGTTTTCGACGCCCAGTTTCCACCAGATGGAGGCACCTGGGCTCTATTTGATGCAAAATTGCACAAGGAATTTAATTTTGTCGAGGGAATTCTAAGCCAAACGAATACCCAAGGGCTCTTTTACATGCCGCATAATCATACAACATGGGCGCTGATGATTTTCTGAATCTCGAAACCACCGGCTGGCCAACTCAGGCAGGCCTGCGCCTTACCATCACGCAACCAGCCGGCCAATAAAACCTAAATTTTCAAAAATACAGCTTGTATGGATTTGTTGGCTTTTATTAACATAAAGACAATTTCCTTCAACTCCCTAAAGGCTTTTCTTAAGTTCATTTTCTAACTGAACTCCAGACCCATACTAGCATAAACCAAGACTCTCCAGAATATGTGCATCAACTTGCTCTTGAGGTCATCAACCAAATCCCAGCAACAGCTAATCAAATTTATATTGATGAAAACAAATAGAAACAAAACTTATTAAAACTCCTTATTTTCACTAAAACTCCATGTAGGAACTCCGACTTTTGTTCAGCTTTTATCAACACGATTAAACCCATAACATCATCCAAAGGTACTTGGATCATGGATCCTATAAGATAATCGTAGTGCCAATCACTATCTGTGTAATTGAACTTAAGTTAACAATGAAACAACTACCGTGAATATGGGCTACGCTACTTAAGCCTTCAGATCCTTTGACCCAAACTAATCGCTTTTCATTGCCTTTCCTGTTTTCGTATATTTCTCACGACATAAAATTTGAAGCTCTTGAGGCATACTTAAGGTTTTAAATATCCTCATTTGTTGATGTAAAATATTTTTTAAAATTTTTTGAAAAAGTTTCATCTGAATCAAATACATGGGGGTGCACGACTTTAAACGGGAGAGTCTCATTTTGAACTCGGCTGCAGATACCACTTTTGCGCAGTACGATTCTCTTTCAAGATTAAATCTCCTCCCGTTTTTAAAACTTCCACTACATTCTTTTTCGTTTCTTGAGAAACAATATCATCGGAAAAAGTAAAGTGCAAAGAGTTCATCAGAAATTTAGTAAGGGAGACTGGGTAGTTATACACTTTTTACGTTTTGATCTTTCTAATTTTTGCTACTAATGTTACGCACCAAAATAAAATTTCACGCAGAGTTATTATTATTTTCCTATCAAAAAATGATTTTAAAATCTTTGTTGACAAAATGTTTTTATATAAAGAATCTTAAAAATGTTTTGGAAATGTATCAACTGTACTCAACGTGTGTCAGATGGATGCACAAATGAATAAACTTCACTCTTCTGTTTTCAATTTTGATTTTACTCCATGAAAACATGTCACGAAATATATTCACGCATTGAAAAAATGAAAAACTCTAGCTACATCTCTGCTTGCAGCAAAGAAGCCCATATGCAAAATTTTAAGGGGGGGGGGGGCTCAGATATTTTCCCCATAGAAACCGACTTCAGTACAGATTAAAGTTATTAAAAGTTGACATTTTTAATAACTTATTCATTAATTGCTGGAGAAGAAAAGTTTTTACATTTTTGCAAAGAAAAAAGTACTAAAAGCAAGAAAGTTCTAATTTCAAAGGGGGGGGGGGGTTGAGCCCCCACTTGCCCCCCCCCCATATGGGCGCCTTTGGCTTGTAGCATTTTTATTTTCACGTGAAATTCTTTCATCATAACAGCAGATGTTCTAAGGAATTAATTATTTAAGTCTATAGACCATGTTTCATCTTTCGTGAAAACAAATGAGTGTTCTAGGTTTTTTAGATTCCATGTTTCCACCGATATTCAATGCATCTAATGCATTGAATACCGCCTCAGTCGAATATTGCAGACAATACTCTAAATATTTGGTGAAGGTAAGATCATTTCAGTATCAGTCCGTCAATATTAATACCTTTTGACGCTACATCAAACATCTACTGGTTTGACGTGAACAACTCACATTTGATATCCGAAATTAGTAATGTCTGCTCATGCTATATAGCTTACTGGTCGGTTATATTAGATTTATTGAAGCAAGAATTTTGATAGGTCGTGCTGCTTTTCAAGATACTGGCTGACGTTTTGGCAAAAGGCAAATTACACAATTATATTCGCAACTCCAGAGCTCGAATACGCTACCTTGCGGTGATTAACAATGCTAAAGAAAAAGGTAAAACATTCCACGTGTTTTCTTTGGGGTAAATTACAGGCTTCAGACAATTTGTGATGTAATGCAATTTCAGAAGAATAGAAAAGAAAACTTCCAACAAACACGATGAAAAATTATTGTTATTCACTAAGCGTCAAAGCAAGTTATAAGTTACGGCGTGTGTTTGTTTTACAGTTTTCGTTCACCATTAGACAGTGGCTGCAGCGCCCCCTATAGTTCACTGGAGTTGCGAATTCAAATAAAACCATGCGAACTGTTCATGCTTTTAATAAGACTGAAAGTTTAATTTCGACATGAAACATTAGAGCAACGAATTAATTTATCTTTCAGTGTGTTCTGGAACATATTCGTGAAAGCGTAAATTTTGAATTTTGATTTTAATTTCATGTCAGAACTGGCATCGGCAGCAGAAAGCTTTTTGAATTCGAAATGAGTTTTTTTCACCGTATGAAAAAACTGTAATTATACTAAAAACCAAATTAATCTCAAAAGGCGTACTGACAAAAATAATTTTCATCAATTTAACTTTTTCCCATTTGTATTAAAACAAATATGACACTCACCGTCACTATCATTTATCTGATTAACTGCTTGTCTCATATTTGCTTAATACTACTTTAAACTCACAAAAATGCCAAACATTTTCGCACACTAATTAGAAATAGTTTACAGCATACATGATTTATAGAATACAAATTAACTTTTCAAGTCCTTACATTATAAATTTTTACTTTTTGGTCTCTAAATTAAATCACACACACACACACACAAAAAAAAAAAAAAAAAAAAGGTAAGCTATTAGACACTGAGACACATTTAGGGGGATTGCAATATCGGACAAAAAATTCAATACCGGTACTCGGTATTTTTAATATGTGATACCGGAATACCGGTATTTGAAATTTCTCAAAAAAAAAAAAAAAAAAAAAAAAATGCTTGAAAACATATTGTTTCGCTGCCACATTTCATAATTTCGTACAAAAATTATTTTTATGAAAACGCATCGGGAACAAATATAAAAGGAAGGAACAAATGTCATAATAAAAAATCAATGATAGTAAAAAACATGAAGCATCTATTGAATTGTCTCTAAGCCTGGAACTCATTTAGTGCTCAACTGTTCTGCAGTTGAAATTACTCTTTCTAAATTCGCGCAGGTCGGTGGTACTGTTAACAATGCACGATACACCGTCTTTAATTGTCTAGAAGTCCTTCCGACGTCCAAGAGACAATACTTTTCCAATATCTACATCATTTTCTTTTGAGCAGGAGAGGTTTGTGTTTGATGTTTATAATTAGCACTTTGGTTTGAAGTTTACGATAAACTTGATCTTATTAGTTTTTCTTATTCGTTTTCGCGTCATTTTCAAAATTCTTTGCAACTATAATTATGTAAATATCATAAAATATGCTTCAAATAATTATGCTTATCTTCTATGCAAAGTTTCAAGTCACTATATAATTTCTAAATATTATCTTGCCAAGTATAAGGCGATGACAACAAACCAATACCAGTGACAACAAACTACCATTTGTTTTACAAACAAAAAAAAGTTTTTTGACAAAATTCAGTACAGGTGAGACAAATATTTAAAGAAAATATCATAAAGTATAACTGCAACTGATGGTTGGAATAAATTATTTAGAACAAATATATTAGAAATTGCGCTCGAAATTAACTTTCACAAATGGGAAAGTGAGTGATCAGGGAAATAGAAAAAATAAAAACACGTTGCACAAAAACGAACAAAAATGCGATTCATCTTAACATCTAGTAATGAAAATATCATTTTGCAATCTTTCCGCTACTTTTGATTAATGATATTCCATTAGCTCGCGCTTTTGAAGCCGAATTTTTGCAAAAATAGATTGATTTCGATTCCGTATCATGGAAAAAGAAATGTGCATTTAAAATATAAGTAGACATTTAATAAGTTAAATTGAAAATTCTTTAATTGGGACTATTTATTATTTTGAATTAATACCGAAAATACCGGTACTTTACCTCAGCAAATACCGGTATTACGAAATTGCTCGAAATATCGGTATTCGGTAAACCGGTATTGCTATCCCTAGACACATTCAACAGCACCTTGATAATACAATCATAAAAACCCATTCAGGACGAATCAAATCAACTTGCTTATTTAGGTTCCTTTCATGTGAAGAGGATCATGGGTGTTGCTCCATGGCCAAACAGTGAAACTTACGTCAGCGGAAACCCCAAACTATCAATTTGTAATGCACTTTCTTCATTTTTGGCGGAGATATAGACAGTTGAAGAATGGTAATTTTTACCCAATTTTGGCCACCTTGGATTTGACACTACTGTTAAAAATTGCCATAACTTGAGAAATAATGGTTCCAATTTAGCAACTTAGGTACGAATTTAAAGCTATTTATATATAAATAAAATTTAAATCTAGGATTTGAATGAAATTAAATATATGTTTCACTATATTTTTACAAGGAAAGATTTAAAAAAAAAAAAAAAAATCCAAATTCAGTCAAATTTAATGGGTTGTGAAAAAATGTATCATCATATTTTCCTCTGAAATATGTAGAAACACTAATATATGTTTTCATACAAAATACTGAGAAGGTATTACTTCTTAATTAAACATTTTTACCTAAAGTTTCAAATTATAAAACTCTTTTTTGCCGGAAAATGCTACTGAAAAAATTGCCAAAATTTGGTAAAAATGACCTTTTTTCAACAGTAGATACCTCGGCGAATAATGGAGAAATTATATTACAAGTTGATGCAAGTTTCACCACCATACATTGTAGCAGTTCCTTTGAAAAACCAGCTGATGTATGAATCACATGACTTGATTTTACTCCAATTTAATGTCATTTCCCCATTACTGGCAATTTTAATGTGATTCAATAGTTTACTCTCTGAATATCACCAACAGTGTCCGAATTGAAACAGATTTAAAAAAAAAATCGCCAAATTTGTCGCCAGCGATATATCGCCAAGTGTCCGCCAAATTATAACACCACTTGAGTTTACATCGAAATTAACAATGATTTTCCCCAAAAAGGGACAAAAGACCCCCTTAGAAACATCCGAATGCAACCATAAGGTAACGTGCACAACTAGACCCCACTAGGAGTCTACATACCAAATTTCAACTTTATAGGACATACCGTTCTTGAGTTATGTGACACATACGCACATACATACATACGTACATACAGACGTCACGAGAAAACTCGTTGTAATTAACTCGGGAATCGTCAAAATGGATATTTCTCGTGTCTATACGTCTCTACGCGTGTGGTCGGGTTGAGAAAAAAACTCAATATTCATTCGGGGGTGAGTAAAACGGAAATTAAGGTCGATTTTTGAGCGAATTTTATCGCGAATACAGTACTTCCTTTTTTGTAAAAGGAAGTAAAAATTTGTTATTTGGGTGGGTACTGCACCTTTGGTCGTTTTTACATCGAATGACCCAAAGCATCATGAAAAGTATTCAAACTATAGATTGTACGTAATGCATAATGCTTTTCTTTTTGATAATAGCAGGAAGCCGTTTTACTTTCAGGCTTTTTTGGTGACGGAGCGAGAAGGGGAGTTTTGTCAAAATCTACTTTTCGGATCCTTTTTTTTTTGATCTCGTTTTCAACACTAAATTCCTTTATTTTTAAAGAATCTTATGACTCCAACAGTAAATGGAAACAATAAATCAATCCTATCTTGCAGCATCAGCTTCTCCAATTGTATTGTTTACTCAATTTTTTTCGTTGATTTATAGAGACACGTCGTATTTTAAGCCATTATAGTTCCATTTTGTCAAGAGGTATAGGTGTAAACTGACGATTTTATTTGACATGAAAAGGCTAAAGTAGGTAGGAAATCCAGTTTAACATACAGTTAACGTTTTAGGAATTGACGTTTCTTCAAAAAAAAAACCCTTTTTCTTTTGGTAGTATTTCTTTCTTTTAGTAGTATTTATTCTTTCACGGTGAAGTAGAACCTTGATTATCCGAAGTAATTGGTACTAACCATTTCAGATAATCGAGAACTGTTGTATTTCCATATTTCTTATAACTGCATGAGTTATTTCTGCTGCGAAAACGATTTATAAAAATGAAAACAAGAAAGAATTTGTGCACTAGTTGTACGCGTATTTATTTACTTGAATTGAAATTTTGAGCTGCCTTTTTCATGGTAATTTCATAAAAAATATACTTATTTTGGCTAACAAATAATTTAATACCAAAAGGTTTCGTACAATTGAAGTTAAACTGTATTAAGATTTATTTTTCATTCTGTAAAGTTGAAAGTTTAAAAATTAAGAAAAAGTGCGTGATTTTCAAGAGATTCATTATCTATATATATAAAGCAGACGGTCTTTCTTTCTTTCTTTGTACCCGATGGCCCCCATAGCACCTACAGCTCTGAAACTTGGCACAAAATTCGAACGTACCCCGCGGGTCTGCACCTCCTCCAAGGCCAAATTCTAAATTTCTAATTAGTTTTTCATAATTAACTAATTAAGCTGAAATTTCACGTTTTTTGCCTAATTAGGGGGTAAAAAATCCCCTCAACCCCTAAAATTATATGTCGTTGGAAAGAGCTTTCCTTTCCGAACAAGATCTTTGTTCCATTTCTCTCAATTAATTAGAACAGGAGATATAAGAGATTCTAATTGCGATCCTAATTGAGCCAATTTTCAAAGCTAAACTTGATTTTTGTTTCTGCAGTGACGTCATCTTCAGTATACGGTTGCGTTCGAATAGTAGAACCCGTGAATTCTTGATTTGGTTATTGCGCTGTTATCATTTTTGATAAATTCATTGTGCGGGCGATAAACAATTTAGTTGCGGATTATTTGTTTATTCCGCAAAATATTTTAGATTTCAAAGGACTGCATTTAGGTTTTCAAGGGGTGTTTACGCATTTTAGTTAAAAAATATGATTACTGATTATTTGACATCAGACGAAGGGGGGGGGGGGTATTTTTTTTTAATTCTAGAGGGTTTTTTTCCTTTTCTCAGACGATAGCTTTTCTATAGTTAAATTTTTCATACGGGGTGCGGGGTTTCCTTTTTGTCCTAGATGTAATAAGTTTTTTAATTGTGTTGTTTTTCTGCTTAGGAGTTGAATCCTTTTTCGTACGGGATACGGGATTTCCTTTTTGTCCTAGATGTACCGTGATTTTCAAACGCAATTGCTTAATGTATCGCTAGTGAAAATATAAAACTGTTTGTTTATCTTACTGTATACTCTCTTCAATTTTCATTGCAATTTGTCTACCTTTTAAAAGAACAAAAACATACAAAAGGCTGAAAAACAAAAACACAGCTTATATTTTAACTAACAAAGGATCAATTTTGAAAAAAAAAGAAAAAAAAGTAAGGTAAATGCACCAGTAGTAGCCATTTTAAGGTTTACATTTTAAAATAAGGATTCTAGGGGTCCCAGTGGGTTCAAACTTGCAGGAGGTAGACCTCAGGCAATAGTGTAGTGGACAGTTCAAGGAGGAGTAGGTAGAGCATCATGGAAAATTGTTATCAACTATTTAATACGGTCGCCTGGATTGTCGATGTTTTTTCAGCTGTCTTCTAACGCTTCTTCGTAACGAGGTATATAAACATTGTGTCGTATTATGAATAGAAAAATGCTCAAAAATGATATTTTTAGAGCTGTAACCATGTTATGAAATGTGAAAGATCATGTTTGGAACGTTTTCAACTGGAAATAGTTGCTTTTTTGGTTGACAGTTTACCTGGTCACTACTGGTACCAAAAAAATGGGAAATTCAAAAGAGGCCACCGAGTGGCCACTACTGAATCAGGATGGTTTTTCATAAATCAACTCAATTTTCCTTTTTATATGTTGTAATCTCTTTACATAAAAACCTGCCTCATTTCTGACATAATATTATTGTGTGATCTAGTAGTGGCCACCCGGTGGCCACTTCTAAACAGCAATATGGCCACTACTGACTCATGTACATTATATAATGGCCACTGATGGATCAAATTTGAGGTTTGTAAAAAATTGAACAAATTGTCATTCTGGCATTTTTAAAAAATGGGACGATTAAGGAATAGAAGAGCTATAATATGCTCATTGAGTTTCAAATATGGTAATTGATAGTGTAGGCCCACAGTTTAAAAAAGCCGCAAAAATATGCTTCACTGTGGCGACTGCTAGTGCGTTTACCTCTTCTATGGACAGGCCCGGATTACTGAACAGGCCATCCACTAGGCCCATTAGCCCTGGCCTAGGGACGCATATCACTGGGGGGGGGGGGGAATTATTAAATAGCTTGTTGGTAAAAAAAAAAGGAATTTTGCGCGCTAGTACAAAAAAGGGAGAAACATTCTATTAGAACCGAGAGAGAGATTGCAACCTGCTTGCTGAGCAGGTAAAAAAATGAAGGGGGAAGGGCATAATGCTTGATCGAAGTTATCCCTTTTCTAAGCAAAGCAGATAACTTTAAAATTCTTAGATTTTTCTAAGCGAAGCAGATAACTTTAAATTTCTTAGATTTAAGCAATCATTTCTTGAAAATACAGATTTTTTTAAGGTAAAACACTTATTAGAAGTAAGTCACACACAGTGAAATTAGAAAAAGCCATGATATATAAAATTCGCAGTTGTAACACTTGTTTATGGAACAATTTTTCTCTTTGGTAGTCTAAATCATGTCAGTAAGTATGTGTTTTGCAATTTATAATCTATTGATTCATATTTATTTATGACTGCTAATAGTCGGGGACGCCCAAAATTCAAATTTTTGGGAAGGGGGAAATTATCAGTTTACCGGATAAAACTTCAAAGCTTACCGAATAAAAAATAGGAGCATGGTACTACTAGTAGTTTTCTAAATTATCTGTGACTAGCAATAATTTAGTAATTACTAAAATTATGTTTACAATAAACAGCATAAATAATCAGAAAAAAAATATTAAAGTACTTAAAAAATAATTTACCACACAATACCAGATATTTACCGCCAAAGTTTTATGATAGGTTACAAATGTTGCAAAATTCCCGAATTTGTGAAATATGTAACATTTACGGACTTTTTAAAAATTTTACCTTTGAAAATTCTGTGATTTCTGTATTTTATCGGTGTACAAAACATCCGTAATTAATTCTTCAGACCAATTTTATTTTCTAAAATCTTCATTAACTTAAGACATAGCTGAGAATTAATGATAATTTTTATGAGTCTCTTGCATCAACACGGATGACTTGAAATTTTTGCATCGATGCGATCGGCAAAATTAGAAGTCTTAAAGTCCTCAACTACACAATAAGACATATAAGGAGGGTTAAAAATAATGCTAAATACATAATTATAAATGTCCAAAAGGTAAAATCACAAGGAAAAGAAAAATGAGCGAGTATTAAAGAAGCGGATGCATTCGGATTTAGAAATGTGTGAAAAATTGGGATTAACACGTAATAGCGTAAAAAATGACCAAGATGCGTAAGTTTAAGCTAATGTGTAGAATTTGATAAATATGCATGTTCTTGAACTCAAAATCCGTGACCAATTGTCAATTTCCATGATTTTTGAGCACTTTTTGCCGAAAATCATGACTTTCCATGACCATTTTTAATCATAGCCGAAATCTATGACTTTCTAGGTGCATGAACACCCTGCCTTTAGTAGTATTGAAAACTTATGCTACCAATTTCCTATATCCATTGATATACCTTGGTAAGTTGTAGGAAACAAATTGCCTTAGAATTACATTGAATTGTGTACTTACTATTTTCTTATGAACTAGTGGTACCCGCACGGCTTTGCCCGCAGTAGAAAAATTAAAAGGTCTTTTGGTTCGCCTATTTATTTACAAAAAATGTATGGTGACTTTCCCACCAATTGGCTTGCCCATGTTACGGATCCACGTTATGATAACTTGGTAATTTACTCGTCCATCTTATAATTTTGCTCGGGAAAATTTTCTTAAAAAATGGAATAGAAATTGAAAAAAATCGAATTTTCGAAAAATCGCTTCGAGGCGCACACCCCCATGCTACAAACTAACTTTGTGCCAAATTTCATGAAAATCGGCCAAACGGTCTAGGCGCTATGCGCGTCACAGAAATCCAGACAGACAGAGATCCAGATATACAGACAGACAGACTTTCAGCTTTTTTATTAGTAAAGATGATTTCTTAGTGATAATAATTATTCAGTTCATACTTACCAAAGTTCTTATGTAGAATACTTATATAAGTACATTCATTTTCTTTTACTTTATTTTTTACATTAGCGTACAAAAAATACAAATACAAATTTTCTACTAAAAACTTTTTATTTTATCCTAAGTACGTATGTACTTTAAAGAAAGAAATGTACAATAAAAATGTGATTAATTATATTGGTACTTAATGTAACTATCATATTGAATCAATTTTATCCATCAGTTATTTGAATTTAAAGTGAGTAATGTGAATTCTAAGGAAAGGATGTCAGATGGCCACTACTGACTCATGCATGTGGCCACTACTGAAAATCTCAGATTTTGGAGTGGCCACTATTGGATCAATTTTGAAGTTTGGGAAAAAATGGATAAAAAATTGAAAAAATTGAAATTCTGGCATTTTTAGAAAATGGGACGATTCAGGAATAGTTGGGCTACAATTGGAATTAATATTGTAGACCCACAGTTTAAAAAATACATAAAATATGCTTAACTGTGGCCACTACTAGTGCATTACCTTAACTTGCATAGAAAAATCTAAGTGTCAAGGGTTTAATTGCTCTTGTTTACAAAGTGTTATAATTGCTTATAAATTAAGCCAATACGAGATAAACTTTATTGAATATACGAGCATAGAGAATGAAGTTGAGAGAGAGAGAGAGAATTCTCGAATGCAATTCAATTCGGGAACATCGATTTGTTTATTCACTGAGCAAATTTCTATTACAAAAAAAGTTCAATTGAGGTAAGGAATAAGAGTAAAATGCTTGTAATAAATTTCACTAATTTTAGACCCTTTTCATAACAAGTATAGATTTTTTTTTGAACCAAAAAACGAGTTGATGTTTGTGCATCACATGACTTCCTTTTACTCCAATTTAATGTCATTTCCCCATTATTGGCAATTTTAATGTGGTTCAATTGTTTACTCTCTAAATATCACCAACAGTGGACAAATTAAAACCAAATTTTAAAAATAAATCGCCAAATTTGTCGCCAAGTTGGCAACAAAACTTGGCGACCAAAAGACTGGTGATATATCGCCAAGTGTGTCAGAATGCAACCAAAAGGGAAGGTGCACAACTAGACCCCAATAGGAGTCTACGTACCAAATTTCAACTTTCTAGGACATACCGTTTTTGAGTTATGCGAGATACATACACACATACGCACATACATACGTACATACAGACGTCACGAGAAAATTCGTTGTAATTGACTCGGGAATCGTCATTATGGATATTTCGCGTGTCTATACGTTCTTAGGCACTTATCCACGTGTGGCCGAGTCGAAAAAAAAAACTCAATATTCATTCGGGGGTGAGAAAAATGGAAATTAAGGCCGATTTTTGAGTGAAATTTTTTCCGCGAATACAATACTTCCTTTTTTGTAAAAGGAAGTAAAAAGGAAAATCAAAAAATTTCGCAAAATCAAGTATCAACAGATTCTAGAAAAAAGCATTTTTAATTCAACTAAGTTTCCATTTAAAGTAGTGCATTGATACAAATGGAATTTTTGCCCGAAGGACATTTTCTGGCAAATGTAGGAATCAATTTCGTTTCCTAGTCCTTTTCAATTTAAGGAAAGCTATTAGGCGTATAAAACATTTTTTGTGCATGTCCTTTAAAATCTTTCAACCAGCAGTTGCAGTATGAAGGCCAAAAATATTTCCCTATCCTGCTGCTAATATACTATATGCATTTCAAATCTATACTTCCTTTTTATGAAACAGGCAAGCGAGATAAAATGCTAAGCATATTCTATGCATTTCGTCTTTGAAGTCAAATGATTTATGTATCAATTTTCCCACCATTTAGAAATGACATTTTCTCATATGTTAGATCGAAACAAATTAGAAAGATATGCGTTATGCCATGCTGGATTATTATTGAAAAACTAGCTGCATTGCACGTTCTACCTGCCAAACAAAAGTTGTGTCAAGTGACACACGTTCAACAACCAATATTAGTTAAAAGACAAGGTGAAATTTCTCGTCTGTGTAGAAAAGAGCTATTTTATAACTCAAAATTTAAATATAGACGTCTTTGGATTATTTTTAATTTTCAGAAGTCCTGTCATCCTCATATATATAATATCCAATTCATTGATCGAGTAACGCTTACATCACCAACAATGAATCTCGTGCCACATTATGATAACTTGATAATATTTTCTGGCAATGTTTGACGTGCAGGGAAATGCTTCATTTTAACAAGGCTGAACTGGATCCGGTCACTTAACAGTTTTATAGGTAAGACTCATTTCGGGGGAATGAAGAAACGAAAAAGTGGTCAACAATAAACGCTACCTACTGGAGTTTAGGGTTAGGGTTGAAAGTTCAACTACCAAAATATTATTAAACAAGCAATTGGATCGTGCGAGTGTAGAAGCAATTTTCACCCGTCATATCTCGATGGGTAATTTTCTAGTTGTTATTAATAGGCGTAAACATTCCGTTTTGCGCATTTGTGACATCCTGCGCAACAAAGGACTTCTGCGCCAAAATCGGTGAAGATCCGACCAACGAAAACTGTGAATTAGCATATAGACCCCTCCTCCCTCGACCCCTATTTTACTTTCAGAGCATCAAAGGACCTCTGTGCCAAATTTGACAAAGGTCTGACTTAAACTGGATATGTTGCATAAAGAAAATCCCCCTATATGAATTCCTGAGCATCGAAGGATCTCTGTGCCGAATTTGACAAAGATCCGTCGTGAACTGTGAATTTGGATAAGGAACACACACACACACATACAACCATTTTCATATATACAGTAGGATCCCGCTACAACGCGATCCGACTTACGCGAAATGGCTATAACGCGAGTTTTTCATGAGTAATGAATTTTTTAGTTCGGACACAAATTACTCGCCTGCAACATGAAATTTTTCGGAAAAGACCGGCGCGGCGGAGAGTTAGAATGGGCTTCGTTGACACTAAATATTGGTTTTGTGAATGGACTTTCATCCCTTTAGCATCACTGAAAGCGGAAGTTCACCCACTGTATTAGTCTAAACAACGCTTTGCTTTAGTTTATACAAATAACAGCTCCAATTCTTAACTTTTTTTACTAAATACATTCTGATAACATTCTGATCGCGCAAACCTTCTTCATTTTTTAAATTATAAATATATTTACTATATCTATACTGTTAAGTACTATAATAATGCTGTAGTGTACATACTGCAAGTACCATACTGCATTATTTTAAGTTTCTCTCCCCCATTATTCATTGATTTTGTGCTAAATTACAGAATTTTATGTCAAATAATAACGCTTTTTCTAAAATACAGAAAAAGTCGGTTCTTTGTAAAAGATAATGCAATATATAGTTAATAAATGGTGTGAAACAATATGAGGTGTGATTGCAAACGTCTGAAACAATTGGGTATGCTTATAAAAAATTACTAAACATACCTTGTTCCACAACGCGAAATTCCGACTTTCGCGAGGTGTCTCGGAACGCATCCCTCGCTTAAGTCGGGACTCGACTGTATAGATAGCTATTTCAATGCCGAACAGAAAGAACCAAAATCTCTGTTCAACTTTGAAGAGCTTTAGTAGTAAGAAGTAAAAGATGTACTCGTATACGAATAGGAAATGCAACAAATGGATGCTTCACTTGCCAAATCGATTAACTCCACAAAGCAAAAAGTCGAGAAAAGTGATGAAGAAGATAGTGTTATCCAATAGGAGTGAATGGGCCCTCGTGTTACATTTTCTGCCATCGCAGGATCAGAAATGTATTGAACCAAAAGTTTAATATAAATTCACATTCTAAGCATTGATTAAGCACTATTAAAGCAGAAATGAGGATTTTTTTTCAAAAAGCGGAGTTAATCGATTTGGCAACTGAGCCATCCAAATGAGAAAATGAAAGTAATGAACCGACGAGTACGGATAATATTTCTGAAATGCGCGTGGAGTGGTGATGTTTGGCTCTGATTGCGTTAATTTTTCGTTAATTATTTCGGATTGGTTACATTTTCAAGCAAATAGAACTGTAGAATATGGCGAATCGGAAAACTTATCAACGTTGAGCATAAATATACCCAATTAAAGATTCTTCTTTTTAATTTTATTTTTTTACTAAAATTTTCGGTTACAGACCGAATAGAGTTTGTAGACCCTCGTTTTACGCGGTTTCGATTATACGCGGTTTAAGATTTGACACCTTTATTTTATTTTACGCCGATGAGTTTCGATTTTACGTGGATGAGGCAATACAAACAGATAAAATTTTCCCCTCTTCCGAAATCCAATATCTTAAATATTGCAGATTACGCGTAATTAACTGCATTTTGGCGTGCTAATAATCGAGGTCTGGAGACATTTTATACGATTGGTTCCAGAGCTCTTTCCAGAAGTAAAGTTATTAAACTCACACAGTTCAGTACTCACTGGAAGAAGAGCTTTTAAGAGTGACAAAGGAGGCCAAAACCAACAAGGATACCGACGTCGGTGATGCACAACCAAAAACGTTCACATTGAAAATTTTGAGCCATTCCTAGACAATAGAAATGATCTTTCTGTTTTGTTAGTGAAGGAAGATTCTATCATGGAAATGACGCAAGCGATCATGGATGCGTTAATGCTCTGCAAAGAATTACAGAGAAAAATTCTTAATGACTTCCAAAAGACTATCATAGCCAGCTCCTCTTTATAAACAGAACACGAAATTAATTTATGTTTTCTTTATGCATGTTGTGCATAAAAATCGAGATAACTACACATTAAACTTATTATACAATTAGTCATCACTAGAATGAAGTATTTTTTTTTTCCACGGAACCAAACCGCCGTATTAGGTCTCAATTTACGCGGTTTCGATTTACGCGGCATTTCCGTAGAGCGTAACTCCAGCTTAAAACGAGGGTCTACTGCAGTTTCTTTTACTTCTTTCTTTCTCTTTTCTCCATTTCAAAAGTTTGACTAAGACTTTGATTTGCCATTCATACATACACTAGCAAATACAGAACTTGACTTATGGAAGAGGGGGATGGTCATAACACAGTTTTTACATGCACATAAATTGCCATTCTAGGATTGGTAGTATGGCTTAAAACAAGAATTCTGGGGTTTGGCGGCCAAACCCCCCTCGTTGCACTCATAAATGCATATATTTTCATTTATGACAAGAAAAAATTGCTTTAAGGCGAATAAACAGCCGCAGTGATCTGAAAGAAGAATCGGAACAACAAAAAATATCTTCCGATTTACTCTAAATCCTAAATGTTCGACGACGTAAAGAATCGGTTATTTTTTATGAAGCAACTTGAAAAATAAACAGTGATGTTCCCATGGGTATACTCCATATACGCCGTATACTCTCAAACATTTTTTAGAATTGTAGCGTATACCCTCAAGCTTCAAAAGTTTTCATTTCTAATTCAGATTCTACCACCGCTTTTTTAAATTTTCCTAAGGCAAAAATAATACATTTACGTTGACCACATTTTCCTTCAAGTAACCTTATTTCTTTATATTTCTTAATACTTAATAAATCAACGCCTTTTGAACGGATTGCGATCGCATACACATATTGTGCATAATGGATTACTGGGAGTATACCCTCAGAAAAATTGATGGGAACATCAGTGAAAATAAGTAAATTCTACTACGGCATACTTTTGTGCAAGTCTGTACCCAACACGAAATACTATTCTCAGGTTTACAGTGCAAAAAGATCTTGTACTTACATAAAGTTCTGCAGATGAGGAAAACGTGAAGTTATTGATGCTCCAGGAGCTGTCTTGCTAATAGGCCAGTTTTGTGTCTAGGCTAATAAAACTTTATTTCTCTCAGCACTTTATCATATTTTCTTCCTAAAAAAGCAAGTTGGGTGTTAAAAATACTCAAACGTAAATATATGAAGGGGAGGGGGGAGTATTTGGGTCATTTGGAAGTTTCATTCTGATTCACCTCATTTTACGTTACTTCGACCAAACTCTTATCTTTGCTTGACATTCAAGTCAAACTGAAAAATTTCAGTTCTCTTTCTGAGGTACGCATGCTCAAATTGCTTGAAGTCATCTTTTAAATGCCTTTTATTTTCAAATTTCAACTTTTGGCACAAGATAAAATACATTACCTCTGCACATAGTTTAAAAAATTGTTAGAAATAGCAGATAAAGACAGGGCAGCTATGCTTAAAGTGTGGAAAACATAAATGTCATCATGTACAACGGCACGTAAAAGCTAGTAAATATACATATATCCAAAAAAGTTTTCTGTTAACTGTCTGACATTGTTTATATCTACTATTTTTTGTCCATGCGTAGTGTAGATCAGGGGTTCTCAAACTTTTAGACATCACGACCCCCCTTTTTCGACTAAGTATTTTGGAGAACCTCCTTTTTAACTTTGTCTAAACCCTAAAACAAGAACTACAAACTACACAAATGGTTAAGTTTTATCCTAAGAAACACAAGTAACTAGAAAAGTAGGCATGGATTTTTTTGTTCCTTGAATTATTTTATAATAAGAGACAGTAGTAGACTTTAATGATTTTATAAATCTTGAAGTTTTATGACAGTTATTAACCTTGCGTTCCTTCAAGTTCTATCATTGCAGTACGAAAAAGAAAATCTAGAAATAGAAAAGCATAGTCCTTTGATTTTACAAAGAATGAATGGAAAGTTACTTTCCTGGTATCCTTCCAGTCCGTTGAATGAAGAATACATATACTGTTCACTCGTTCCAACTGGAAGTAGAATGACCGATTGTAATTCAGCTAACAAACGAATATCCGCTTCTCGCGGCTAAATAGAAATCCTCTAACAGTAGGCTTGTCAGATTTCTGAAATGTTCAACCGGGACATCAGAATGCCCCCCCCCCCCCCGCATCGCTAGTATTCAAAGGTGTATACACCCCTGGCTGAATTTTGGAGCGTTTTATAGGGCAGTTTATTATCAATGCTTTGAATAAATGGTTACTAATTATGAACGTAAGGGGTAATAAAAAATGACAAGCAGATAAAACTTGAACATTTCCCTTTGAGATGATGCAAATATTTTCCATTCATTTCAGTTAGAAAAAAGTTTTGAATGAGGAATAAAACATTGAACAATGTTTCGATATACCTTTCAATTTATAGGATTTTTTTAGTCTTTCTCGGTTTAAATCTTGTTGTAACCCCCCCCCCCCCCAAGCCTAATCCGGTATTAATGTCACAATTCAATGATTCAAATGAGAAAGTAATTCTCCTAAATAATCATTCACAGTTAACTATTTTTAGACCTTTTTATTATTAAAGACTCTTTCTGTACTTGCTTTCTCCGTCATAATTTTCACACTTTGCTTCCGGTTGCTGGGTTAAATTTAGCCCGGTGAAACTTAACACACTTCCGCTTTTCAATTGTTGCCAGAAACAATGAAATAATAGTAATCATAAAACTAAAGTTTTGTTAATAAATTTCGCACATAAGTTTTAAGGCTAAACCTAACCACATTTGTGGGTTCTGGCAATTAAATTATATAAGCTTAATATAAGCCTTTAAAATAAATATTTTTACTTATGTGAGATTCCTCGTGTGCTAACGGCACAATGCGTCAGGCCGCTCCGCTATCAAGACGTTTAGAACGGACTTTTCGAAGGGACGTGTAGTAACAGGCCGAGAGACGAAGATATTGGGGGTGGCCAGCGGAAGAAAGGAGAGTGTGTTGTGGATTTTTGCCATTAAATTATTATATAAGCTAAATATGGCCATTAAATTATTATATAAGCTAAATACAAATGTATGCTTTTTCGTTTTAACTTTTTCGTACAAAAGGTTTTTTCGTTTTCTTTACTAATAATAAAGCTCAAAGCCTCTCTGTCTGGAGGTTGTCTGTAAGATGTCTGGATCTCTGTGACGCGCATAACGTCTAGACCGTTCGGCCGATTTTCATGAAATTTGACACAAAGTTAGTTTGTAGCATGGGGGTGTACACCTCGAAGCAATTTTTCGAAAATTCGATTTTGTTCTTTTTGCATTTCAATTTTAAGAACATTTTCCGGAACAAAATTATCATACGATGGGCGAGTAAATTACGAAATTATCATGACGTGGAATGAGAGTGCGAATGAACATAGCCAATTGGCAGGAAATTCGTCATCCATTATTTGTAAATATACAGGCGAACCAAATGACCTTTTAATTTTCAACTAGAGCAAAGCCGTGCGGGTACCACTGGTAAATAATAAAACGAAAAACCTTTGAAATAAGATATTTAAAAAAAAATTAAATCTGAAGACTTTTTTCATCAGCTTGATTCGCACTAAAAAGTATGAAATAAAATAAGTATTTAATTTCTTGATTATAAGGCTCAAAAATTACAGTTCATGTTAATATACTTATATTTACGTTAATGCTAAAGCAGTCAAGAAAATAAGTAATTGATTTCTTGATTTTAATGCTCAAAAATTTCAGTTCATCTTAATATATTTATATTCACGTTAATGCTAAAGCAGCCAGTTAAGTTTAAATTAAAAATTTGATAGAAGAAATAGGCGGTATAGTAAAAGTTGTTCGTACTAAACAATATACCGCCTGTTTCTTCTATCAAATTTTTAATTTGAACTTTACTGGCTGCTTTAGCATTAACGTAAATATAAATATATCAAGATGAACTGAAATTTTTGAGCATTATAATCAAGAAATCAATTACTTATTTTCTTGGCTGCTTTAGCATTAACGTAAATATAAGTATATTAAGATGAACTGTAATTTTTGAGCATTATAATCAAGAAATTAAATACTTATTTTATTTCATACTTTTTAGTGCGAATCAAGCTGATGAAAAATTCTTTAGATTTTAAATTTTTTTAAATATTTTTTTATCATTTTTAATCAAATTTATCTTTTCCGGGACGTGCAGTAAACCGGCCGGGACACCGGAATTTTGTTTAAAAATCGGGACTGTCCCGGTCAAAGCGGGACGTCTGGCAAGCTTATCTAACAGTAGACTGCACTAGATAAACTTGCGGAGCTAAATAAACAAAACGAACCCAACTAGCGACGACCAGACTCATAGCGCAACTTGCTCTTTTAACCAGTTCGCGTGTAACGTATGTCCTCTTCTTTTACATTTCGGGGCGAAGACTCCAATAATGACGAATTTAAAAACAAAACCAAGAAATCGAATGACACTGGAAAATGACATTGTTTCGTGTGTTACAAAGCTTATTCCAGGCATTGAAAAATTGGTTGATTCTAAACAAGCTCATGTATCCCACTAACTAATAGAACACGAAAACAAACTTGTATGTGTATGAAAAGCTCCATGTGTACTTTTTTTTGTTCAAATAAAAACACAGCAATAAATTTATTTTCTTTAAACTTTTTTTCCAAGTCTCGCGACCCCTTGGACACATCCCGTGACCCCTCTCGGTGTCGTGACCCACCGTTTGAGAACCCCTGGTGTAGATCATTTTGTATTTCAGATACTTTGTCTAACTCCATTCGTCGTTCTCATCTAGTCGATCTATTAGCATCACATAAAAATGTCTATTTTCATTTACTTTTGTAAATGTAAATGAGCTCGAAATGTTCACTTCTCGAATTTAATATTCATCCATTGATTGTCATGGCCGCTGGAGAAAACGAATGTCGTCAAAGTTGTGTCATAATCACCCAATTTAAAATATACTTGAACCAAATTTAAATGTGAATAAAATACCATATTCCAATATTATTCTTTCGAGCCCTTAGGTTAATTGTGAAGTGAAAATTAAGCGCCAAGCCCATTGCGTTAGCATAATAATTCTATTACACAAGCCCTAGGGACAGAGCCAGACTAATGCCAGGTGGGACCCCGGGAAAACATTACTCGCATCCCCCTTTCTAATGCAGCTTACTAGTTAAAGCAGCAGATAGCTAAAATTGCCACATATTATAGAGTTTCTCATCTTGTGCATATTATCATTGTTTTAACAGTTGATACACTTTCACGCCTTTTCCGGGCAGGTAGATTATTGAAATGTCTTGTATTTTTACTTCTTTGTAAGAGTCACAGGAAATATTAAACTGGAGAAAAAAAATCACACAAATTTCGGCTTAATTATTCATTTTATTAACTCGCGAATGAATGTTGAGTCGTTTTTTCGCCCGGTCCGCTCGTGCGTATTAGGATGGTGGGCCGCAAAATGGAGATTTTAGCTATCCGACTTCTAATAGCAAAAAAAGTTGTGTCATGGCATCCTAAATATGGGAAAACTAATAACATTTTCGTATTTATGTTTCAAATCGAGGTTGTGCTTCAAAAATTTAAAAAGTAAGCAAAAAAAAAAAAAAAAAAAAATGAATTTTGACCTCTTGAATTCAAATTATGTTTTTCGCAATCACGAGTGTGTGTGTAGGCGTGTGTGTTTAAGTGTGTGGGAGGTATATGTCTGTTTGTGTGCAGGGGGTATGTGTATGTGTGTGTAGGCATGTGTGTTTGTGTCTGTGTGCAGGTATGAGTGTGTGGGTAGTTGTGTGTATGAGTGTTTGTGTGTGTGTGGGGGGGGGGAATGTGTATGTGTATGTAGGCATATGTGTTTGTGTCTGTGTGCAGGCATGAGTGTGATGAGTGTGTGGGTAGTTGTGTGTAGGTGTATGTGTAGGTGTCTGTATGTATGCGTGTGTGTGTATGTATGTGTTTGAGTGTGTGTATGTGGTGGTGTGTGTGTATGTATGCGCGTGTGTGTAGGTGTATGTAGTGCGTGTGTGTAGTTGTGTATGTATGCGCGTGTGTGTAGGATATTGACGCAACCTGGAGACGGTGTTCGCTATAGGAGTAGCATCGTGAGGAGCCGGTCGACGGTGATGCTGCAGAGGGTGCTGGTGGGAAAACAAAATCAGTGTAACATCAAAAACAGTCAAGTGAGAACAATAAGCAATCGTGATTGCTCAAAAAAAAAAAGGTTATTTTTCAATTAAAATAATGCAATGATTCAAAAAATTTATTTTTACACCATTCAGATTTTTTTTTAGTGCTCTTTTTATATTTTTTAAAACTTATTTTAATTTTTTATAGCTTTCAGTTGGCGCATCAGCCGTTAAATGTAGTAAAGTTAACCAAACTTTGACGCTTTTTGCACATTAAAGTGTTTCTTCTTTTATATTCCTGTTATAGAATTTTTGCAATGAATGTGAACCATGCAGCTATTCGCTGATATTACAGTTACATTTCATGACAATAAGAACCCAGTACTCACCACAAGGAGGTGGCTGCACCTTTCGTCGCGGTTCTTCAAATCAACCGAAAAAAGATATTTTTAGAATTTACATGTTTATGATATATTTATTTTTACAAGAAAAACATGATTTTAAACAAGTTGATAACCTTTGAATTAAGGCTTAAAGTCGGAGTTATGGCCCAGTTTTAAAATCAGAGAAAAAAGTTGTTCTTATAAATCCATCTTTTGCGACTTTCCCTAAGACACTCCAGAAGATTCATCGCCAAGTTTTACAATCCTTTCAACAGAGTGTGATATGGTAATTTTAAAAAAGAAAAGAAATTTTTTAGTTTCTAGAAAGGACAAAATGGTTTTGTTTTTCATGTAGTTGAAGGGGAGGAAAGTAAATACGTTGACTGGTCAACTAACTCTTATGGTTTATAGCTTCAATACTTACTACTGATAGAAGAAATTCTCTTTTGGCGATAGAAGTGTTTCTTAATGGTTGATCTCTTTTCTTGAGTTACTGTTCTGTGATCTCTTTTATATGTTGCAGACCCCGAAGTGGTTTTTTGGTGGAAAAAAAGTAGGAAATAAGGAATCAAAAATTTAAAAAGTAGGAAAAGTAGGAAAAAAAATCACTTAAAAAAGTAGGAAAAAATAGGAAGAGAAAGGACTACACACACGTCAAGAGGAAACATTTAGCGTAAATTTTATTTCTAATGTAAAATAAACTAACAGTATTTTTGACTTTAAACTGTCCCAAAAATAAACTATCAGTACTTTTGAAGTATTAAAGGGAATTAATGAAAAACCGAGTCCCGAAAACAAGACAAAAGAAACGAGCTGACAATCAACAGCAAGAAAAATAAACTGGTGGAAACAAAGATATTATTTACAAAATATGAAAATAAAATCCAAACAAAGAAACACTTTTCAACAATACAGTAATAAAAATTTTTAATGTGAAAGAATAAAATGCAATACAGCAATCACAAAAATAAACAGTAATAATAATAATAAAACTCATATTTTGGTGCAATAAAACCATTTTCGTTAAAGATTTATTTTGTCAAAAATGAAAACATTTCTTTGAGAGCGTCCATTTATCATTTGAAAATACTAACATTTTCGGCTCCTGTTGTCATAAACTATGATACAAAAAGCAAAGCAAATATTGAATTAGTTTTAGTTAAAAATAATCAGCAGCTGACATGCATTCTTCTTGCATTAACAGGGGCAGATCTTTGAATTTGAAAAAAAAAGGAAAAAGACTGAAAATGCAGAATTGAAATAAATTTGTTATTAAATATGGGACAGAAAATTTATAATAAAATAATTAAACTAAATACATAACGAAATAAGTAAATTATAGGGTTTGTATTATGTTATGTATTTTTAGCATTCAACATAAATTTTTGTTTCCGGCTATTCATTTACGGGGGTCAGTGATGTCAATTTCTCCCCTCCCGGGGTTTGGAAAATTAATGCTTAACTATACAAGTTTGTGCGGTTTTTGTTGTTTTCAGATAACATTTAGTATACATCATCATTAGCCACCCCCGGGGTAAAAATCAAAACGACGGGCCAGTTTTAATTTTAATCAAGCAATAAAAACGAATATTGTTTTATTGGTTTGATGATTTTATACCTCCTTGTTCCAAAATTTTTGTCACCGAAAAAAAGGAAAAATCCGTGAATGGTAAACATAACATTTTTATTAAGGATAGTCAGTACCCCCTATACCGTCAATGTTAATTTGCACAAGTTCATGTACCTTTTTCTTAAAATCTATTAAAGATACATTTATGAAATTTTTTCTGTACCTTAAGTTGACTGCTTTCTCTATACTGAAGTAACATTTTACAGAAAGGAAGCTTAGTTTTTTCAAAAAAAAATTCTAATTCGTAAGTCACTGTATTTTTTTCAAAAAATGCCATTTTGTAACACGAAATCGGCTCTATAACAAAATATTTTTAGAATATAAGAAAGATTTTACTTCAGTATATGCAATTAGATGTATGGAATAGGTGGTAAAAATTTCAAAGCCTAACACAATTTAGTTTCTGAGAAAAAGGAACATTTAGTTTCAAAAATACCATTTCGAGATATTGCAATTTTAAGGGAAAAATCATACCTTATCAATATGCGTTTAAATTTTTTTAAAGCTTATTTTAACTTACTTCTAATATGAGCACGATCAAGAAGTTTGTATCATTAAAAAGGTATTGAAATGGAGTTTCAAAACATATAAAAATCAAGAAATCAAATTTTTGAAAGTATTTAGGGTACTGACTCCCCTTAAAGACAGAGATCAGTTATTGTCCATTTTTCACAAGAAGGCACTTTGCCACGCCTCCTCGAACGCTGAGTTCCATTTTAAGGGGGGGGGGGGTGATCCGTAAGCAATCCACGCGTTTCTGAGGGAGACAACCAGGCAGCCTTAATTTGAGCGCGCATTTTAATGTGCAAAAAAAGTCTTAGTGTCCATTACATCACTTGCTTGACTTGTCTGTTGTCATTTTGGTTATTCTTGCATTTTAAAAACCGCTGCTTTTACAGCAAAATGCTATGATCCGAATATACCTTCTGCCGAAAACAGCGAAATAGAATTATCGGATACCACGTGACGAGGAAGGAGTCAAGTGCCTTCTCGTGGAAATAGGACAATACTAATGTCTCTCTGTGCATAAAAGAGAAGGCATGTAGTTTCTTTCTCAATCCTCACCATACAACAAAAATATTCATTCGGAAATTGTTCACGAAATTGAGAGTAAGGAGGGAGCACCTGGCATCAAATGCCTGCATCTATCTCTTTCTCTCCCCCCTCCCTTTGATCAGGAGCCCTGAGTACAATAACTTACAGTAGATACGCCTCATCGGTATCAATGAACACCCCGAAAAGAGTAAGAGTTTGTCAAAAAAAATTTAAATGTTCAGAAATGCTGCATTGCCACACGCAGCACATAAAAATGATGAGTTACTCCTCGATATTGATGATATATATCAGAGTAGAAAATGCTCATTATATAAGAAGAAAAAAAATATATAATACATATTTGCTTGTGGCTCTATCCCCTAACTTTTAAAAATGTGAAGAAATAAAAACGGAATCTTGCACTTAAATTGATTTCCGATTTTTCTCCGAAAATCGGGAACGTTTTGCCCATCTAGGTTTTGCCGTGTTTTCTTCTTCTTCTTTTTTTTGCAAATACACGCTTTGCAAGGAAAGAAAATGAAATTTTATAAATTTTGTAATCATGCTTACGATTTAGAATGCCTGATAATCATATTTATGTATAAAAAAAGTTAGTTTTTGCGATTATTTTTGAAGTGGTCTGTTTTTGCGAATTTCTGTTATCTGTCGCTTTTATTTTGTACTAACATCAATAAAATATGTACAGTGTAGATGTTTTTCATTTCCTTACATTCCTTTTAAGGTTTTAGATTGTCTTTCTGTTTAAATAGAGCTCCATTTCAGTTGTAATCATTTATACAAAAAAAATAAAAATGGCGAATTGGAAATTCGGCTTTTCCCGCATTTTTTGAACAGTCGGCCGTTTACTTTAATTAAAGCTTCTAATTGACGGGTCAGAATGTGCCAGTTTCTATTTCTTTATTCTTTCGTTAAAACCGTAGGACTGAAGTCGGGGCGGTAAAAAGAAAAGTCGATCATAAACGCCGCAGGAGCAAAAAAGTCACTTGCGAAAATTTAACTTTTAACACGCAGACGCCGCGGCATTCCTTAGTAATTACTGTAATCAGTCAATGAAAAGCTCAGGATCCGCTTGTTTCTTTTGCTTTTCAAAATTGAAACATGCAGAAAATTATCGGTGCGGCATTAAGAATCAATGCACAATTAGAAGTGCTATACTCAAGAAAGAAAAAGTAGGAAAAAAAAGGAAAAAGTAGGAAAATAAGGAGAGAGCTCTAAAAAGTAAGAAAAATAGGAACTCTTCGGGGTCTGATGTTGCCTACCGACCACGACCATGGGCTATAACAAGGGATCAAGTTAGGAAAATGAGGAATTTCTTTGAATCACTGAATCCACGTTTAGTATATCATCAAATGACTTGCAGTCTGTGTAATTGTCAATAAGGGTACATGTCTATGATTCAAGAAAGGTCTTTTGTTTTACATATAGGGTGTTCCGTTTTAACCTGCAAGACCTTTATTTTCGCAGCTGTTAGTCCTAGATGTATACTTCCAATTTTAAAAATGTTCAAAATCAGATGCAGAGTTGAGATATTGAAAGTTTAAAGCAATAATAAAAATGAGTCAAAAAATACAAAATTTAACTTTTTATACGGGCCCTAGGACCCCTAACTAATATTTAGAGAAATAATCTCCATTTAAAATTATTACTGACACAAAAAACTTGACATTTGTGCGACCAAAACTCAAGGAGATATTTCAGTTCAAAGGGGGTTTTAAGGGACCATACAGAAGTTGAGATTGGAACTTATCGCTCTTTCAGAAAAATGATAAGTCGTCAAAGCAAGAAAAACAAGGTATTTTTATTTTTCATTGCTATTCAAAAATAAATGCAAATGTTATGCCGTGATACGCAAAAACTCACTACAAAACCTCGAGCAATTTGAAAAACCACACTCTATGCACACATTTAATTTTAAATACTTGTTAACTGCTTTTTTTCTCCAAAAGGATTCACGGCGAGTGAAAGGTGGTGTAAGTCACAAAACGCTGCGTTTCATATCTCGGTGAATATAGGTCGTACTTATTTCAAACTTTTTGTGTTGGGATTATTTTCGAATGGATCATCAAAAAGCTACACAGTGTACATTTATTGCAAAAAAAAAAAAAAATAAATAAAATAAAAATTAAATAAATAAATAAAACTGGATTATAAAAGAAGAAACACTGCAATAAGCAAGATAGTTTTAAAAGTGCAACTTTTGGTTCACTTTAATTTTACTTTTTATGCGCGAACTAAAAACTGTAAAGGGATGTTAATAGTTGCAAAGATATATGAAAATAGTGTTTACACAACGGAAGCATTTGAAAGGCATTGGAAGAAAAATTTTAATTACTTGCAGTTAAATTTAAAAAAAAAAAATTAAATTTGACCTATTTATTTTTTAAACTTTGAAGCTCATGTACGATCTGAAGACATTAATAGTTTTTAATTATATTATTACTTTCTCTATATATTTAGGATGCCAGTGCTAGTGCACAACTTTTTATTGTTATTAGAAGTGACATATCTGAAATATATATTTTTGGTTCACCTTAGTGCATATGTAACTACGAAAGTATCCACAACTGAAATACCCCTTTTTATAATCCCCGAGTTTAAGCGTGATAGAATCTCACATAGCTCAAAAATGATTTGCCATATAGGGTTGAAATTTTTTATGTAGATTCCGAGTGGGGTTTAGTTGTGTGCCCTTTCTCTTTTGATCGCATTCGGACGTTGCAAAAGGGGTGTTTACACGTTTTTATTTCCTTTTACAAAAAACGAAGTATTGTATTCGCGAAAAAATTTTCACTCAAAAATCGACCTTAATTTCCATTTTGCTCACCAATTTTTTTTTCGACTCGACCACACGTGGATAAGTGCCTTAGAACGTATAAACACGCGAAATATCCATTTTGACGATTCCCGAGTTAATTACAACGACTTTTCTCGTGACGTCTGTATGTACGTATGTATGTGCGTATGTATGTCGCATAACTCAAGAACGGTAGGTCCTAGAAAGTTAAAATTTGGTACGTAGACTCCTAGTGGGGTCTAGTTGTGCACCTCCCCTTTTGGTTGCTTTCGGGTGTCTCTAAGGGGGTCTTTTGCCCCTTTTTGGGGGGAAATCATTTTTAATTTCGATGTAAACTCAAGTGGTGTTACAATTTGACGGACACTTGGCGATGTATTGCCAGTCTTTTGGTCGCCAAGTTTTGTCACCAACTTGGCGACAATTTTGGCGATTTTTTTTTTTAAATCTGATTTTTATTTGACCACTGTTGGTGATATTTAGAGAGTTAACTATTGAATCACATTAAAATTGCAATAATGGGGAAATAACATTAAATTTGTGTAAAAGGATTGTCACGTGATGCACACATCAGCTCGTTGTAAAAGGTAATTTCAATTCCAGCACTTTTTTCTCGATTAAAAAAAATCCGGTCCCTCTCATAGATTTTAACATTACATATTTTCCAACTGTTTAAAAAATGCCCTGACAAAAAAAACATATATCACCAGTCTTTTGGTTGCCAAGTTTTGTCGCCAACTTGGCGACCAATTTGGCGTTTTTTTTTTTTAAAATCTGGTTTTAATTTGGCCAATGTTGGTGATATTTAGAGAGTAAACTATTGAATCACATTAAAATTGCCAATGATGGGAAAATGACATTAAATTGGAGTAAAAGGAAGTCATGTGATGCACACACATCAGCTCGTTTGTGGAAAATCGCTGATTTCGATGCTGACTAAAATAATGTAATGAATTAGTGCCAAGTTTTTGTCCTCAATTTTTCAGTAAGTCACCAGGTTTGCGAAAAGTTAAGCAGCAACAATCATTTCTCGAACTTGGTGTCAGTTAGAGGCTATTGTAGATATTCAGCGAGATATAGATTGCATCAGCGCTAAAAATGTCGATATTTGGGAAATAAATCTCTGTTCAAGAATTTTCTGAATCGGTTCATGACAAATTATGGGAGTAAAAAACGGTGTAAGATTGAAAAGGATTGTTTACTTATTCAAAGGCACCTTCATTTTTAATTTTCGTTCTTCATACACGTTTTGCAATTTTAGATCTCAGACGCTAACAGAACATCCTCCTTTTTTTTACATATTTGAAAGCATAAGTCTTTATGCCTAGCATACTTTTATAAGCGATGGAAAGTCTACAGTCTGCCCGCGGATGACATAGAATTTGAAAACTTCCAGGTAAGAAGAGTCTATCTGAATAAGGAGTAAAAATTAAAAATTTGATGCTCGTACTCCGTCAATTTCAATGTGACACTGCTTATTTTAAGAGTCTCACACGCATTTGCAAAAGCTGGCATCCCTGAAAACTAATAGATGTGTCCACTTCCGTACATGAATGCTGGCACTCAATTTTCAAGTTATTAAAATATCGATTGTTTAATAATAGGCATGCAAGAAACAATGTGGGGTGCACATCAGATTTTTTATTATTTGTTGTTATGTTACAAAATACGAAGAGCAGACTTAGTAGGGCAAAGTAGTTAGTTAGGCTCCATAGTTAGGACAAACCTAACCTGGCAGTGTCAAAATGTAGTGGTTAGGATCTGCGTAGCCTTCACAATGCTGCCAGTTACCCAAGTACAGTAATTATTTACTTAAGTGCAGAAAAGATGTTTTGATGTACCTTAAAGTGAGCGCACTTGTAGAGGTTTGTGGTAAACCTCTACAAGTGCGTTTAGCACTGCCTTGAGAAAGTATATATACCCCGTTCACCGAAAGATAACAAATGGGTTGATAGAAGGTTTGCCCTTTTTTAGGGATTTTCTCTGCATTACAAAAAGAGAGCCGATATTCTCCGTCGGCGACCTTGTTTAGTGGTCAAAGAAATCTGTCTGCGATGGGGAGGTCCCGGGTTCGAATGCCGGTTCGAGCACATTAGTACGTTTTCTCTCCCGTCTTTGAACTTCCTTTGTGTGATTGTGTTGTTGTGATGTAAATAGTTGCCTACCTTATGAACGGATTCTTGTGGCATGTGTATACTGTGGAAGTCGGACTTCACACCAAATTATGGTAGAGTTGGAAAAGAGAAGCAGCGCACCCCAAATTACCCACCTAGCTGGCACAAGACAACGGAAACAACCCATATTCGCCTTCTGCCAGCCACCGATTTGTGATTGTCCATGCGAAACACATGATTGGCGCCACCAAATGTTCCTTTCCGTAAAAGCAATATAAGTATATTTGTGTATTGGATAGAATAAAATTAAGAAATTTTCTAACTGCCTGCTTGATGACTACAGATAATCACAACCACCACCATCTTCTCACTAGGAATTGAGCTAGCACTCGTATTTGGCAAATGTGTATCAATTTTTACTTCTTCTTACATTGTAAAGGAAATATTCATATTCGCGAAAAAAAAATAAATAAATAAAAAATAAATAAAAATAAAATAAGTTAATTTGAATTCTGACATTTTGAATTCAAATTATGTATTTCGCAATCACGAGTTGCGACAGGACCCTATTCATTGGGGTTATTGTTTCTAGAAACGGCTCCTGTCCCCCAAGCTTGCCCCTCCTCCTGGGTGGTTACGTGTGTATAGTTGTGTGTGCGTAGGCGCGCGTGCATGTGTAGGCTTGTGTGTGTGCATAGACCTGTGTGTATGCACGTAGGCGTGTGCGTACCGACATGGACGCCTCCGACCAGGAAAAGCGGATAGCTCACGACCGGGGGACAGCCGCCGCGCCGCCTGCAGAGGCCGGTGGGAGGTGGTGCTGCAGAGCCGCTGATTCAAGCTGAAAAAGGAACAACAACGTCAAGAACGGTCAAGTGAGAACAATAAGCAATCGTAATTGCTCAATAAAAAAATAATTTGAATTTTGACATCTTGAATTCAAATTATGTTTTTCGCAATCACGAGTGTGTGTGTGTGTAGGCTTCTGTGGGGGTGTATGTGTGTTTGTGTTTGTGTCTGCGTGCAGGTATGATTGTGTGGGTAGTTGTGTGTATGAGTGTTTGTGTGTGTGTGGGGGGGGGAATGTATATGTGTGTGTAGGCATATGTGTTTGAGTCTGTGTGCAGGCATGAGTGTGTGGGTAGTTGTGTGTAGGAGTCTGTATGTGTGTGTATGTGTTTGAGTGTGTGTATGTGTTTGCGTATGTGTGTGTGGGTGTATGTATGTGTGTGTGAAGGTGCGTGTAAGTGTAGGATATTGACGCAACCTGGATATAGCTTTCGCTAGAGGAGCAGCATCGTGAGGAGCAGGTCGACGGTGATGCTGCAGAGGGTGCAGGTGGGAAAATAAAATGATAGCACATCAAAACAGTCAAATAAAAGCAATAAGCAATCGTGATTGCTCTAAAAAAAAAAAAAAAAAAAATCCCTCAAATTTAGTCCTAATTTTCCATTTTACTCATCCCCGAATGAATGTTGAGTGGTTTTTTAGGGCAGTGGTGGCCTGATCGGTAAGGCATTGGACTTGGGTCCGGAGGGTCTCGGGTTCGATCCTCGCTGGTCGAAGATCCACAATCGTCATTAATGGTGACTGGGTGACGTTAAATATGCTCGTGGTCACAACGTCCTCCAAGTGAAACGATACCTCTTGGGGTGCCAGACCAGAAAGTTATTCGGCTCCTGGCCTGGTTCTAAATTATCGAACTGTCCATAGATGGCACCACCATCTATTGTGTTGTCTTCTAATGGCAAGGCATTTGGCATGCAGCCCTTCATTGCTTGAGGGCCAGAGATCCCTTTGATAGTTGAGTGATTTTTTCGACCCTACCGCACGTGCATATATGCCTTAGGATCGTATGGACTCCCGAAATATCCATTTTGACCATCCCCAAGGGAATTACCATGAGTTTCTCGTGACGTCTGTGTGTGCGTATGTACGTACATATGTATTTATGTACGCATTTCGCATAACTCAAAAACGGTATGTCGTAGAAAGTTGAAATTTGGTATGCAGACTCCTAGTGGGATCTTGTTGTCCACTTCCTTTTTTGGTTGTATTCGGGTGTTCCAGAAGGGGTCTCTTACACCTTCTTGGGGGAAAAATCAATGTTAATATCAATGCAAACTGAAGTTATGTTATGTTTTGGCGAACACTTGGCTTGTATCACCAAGCTTTTGGTCGCCACTTTGGCAACAAATTTGGCAAAAAAAAAAAGAAAAATTAATTTGAATTTTGTCATCTTGAATTCAAATTATGTTTTTCGCAATCACGTGTGTGTGTGTGTGTATGTAGGCGTGTGTGTTTGTGTGTGTGTAAGGGTATGTGTGTAGGGGGTATGTGCATGTGTGCGTAGTTGTGTGTAAGAGTGTTTGTGTGCGTGGGGGCGGGTATGTGTACGTGCGTGTAGGCATATGTGCTTGTGTGCAGGCATGAATGTGTGGGTACTTGTGTGTATGTGTGTGTGCATGTGTTTGTATGTGTTTGTGTATGTGTGTGTAGGTATATGTGTGTGTATGTGTTTGTGTGTGCATGTGTAGTGGTGTATGTATGCGTGTGTGTGTAGGATATGGACGCAACCTGGAGACGGCTTTCGCCATAGGAGCAGCATCGTGAGGAGCCGGTCGACGGTGGTGCAGCAGAGGGTGGCGGGGGGGGGGGGGGAAATGAAATCATAGGAACGCCAAAAATAGTCAAGTGAAAGCAATAAGCAATCGTGATTGCTCAAAAAATAAATATAAATAAAAATATAAAAATAAAATTAAATTTAAAAAAAAATCGAATTTGGTTTTAATTTGGTGCTGTTGGCGGATATTAAAGAGTTATCCAATCAATCACGTTAAAATTGTTGATATGGGGAAAATTAATCTCTGTAAAACGCTTTTTTGCTTCAGTTCGCGGCAAACTAGGGGTGAAAGTACTTGAAGTGTATTTTTGATAACTCCAAGGCACTAATTATCATTAAATTGGCGTAAAAGTAAGTCATGTGATGCACACATCAGCTCGTTTTATTCAAGGGGAGTCAGTACCCTAAATACTTTCAAAAATTCAATTTTTTGATTTTTATATATTTTGAAACTCCATTTCAATACCTTTATAATGATACAAACATCTTGATCGTGCTCATATAGAAGTAAATTAAAATGAGCTTTTAAAAAAATGTAAACCTATTTTGATGAGGTATGATTGTTCCCCTTTAAATTGCAATATCTCGAAATGGTATTTTTGAAACTAAATGTTCCTTGCTTTTCCTCAGAAACTAAATGGTGTCAGGCTTTGAAATTTTTACCACCTATTCCATACATCTAATTGCATATATACTGAAGTAAATTTTTTCTTATATTCGAAAAATATTTTTTAATAGAGCTTATTTCGTGTGGCAAAATGGTATTTTTTGAAACAAATACAGTGACTTACACATTAGAATTTTTTACAAAAAAACTAAGCTTTCTTTCTGTAAAATTTTACTTCAGCATAGAGAACGGAGTCTACTTGAGGTACAGAAAAAAAATTCATACTTGTATCTTTAATAGATTTTCAGAAAAAGGTGCAAATTAACATTGATGGTATGGGGGGTACTGACTCCCCTTAATCACCAAAGTGAAAGAGTGAAAAAGAGGCAGTCTAGTGATTTTCAATACAGAACTTTATTTAGTCGAAAAAAGTCTCGTTTTTGAGACACATAAATCAAACAGAATATTGATCTTTTAAACAGAAGTTTATAAACTATTCAGTCTTAAGTATCAGTTACTTTATCAAAATAGGCCAGCTTTTTTAAATTTTTTTGCCCTGTTTCACATCCATAGATAATTTGATCAAACAAGAAGCCTATTTCTTGCTAAGATTTTTTTTTTTCAGAGCTAAATAAACTTTTTGGAGATAAATTGAATTACTACTTTCAAAATGCTCCTAGTGTCTTTTTTAAAATGGCTTAAAAAGACTTTATATTTACGAGTCTGTCACAAATACTTTGGAATGAAAAAAGAAAATTATATTTATGAAGCTTAGAAAAGTGCTCTAGATTCAATAAAACTTTTAAGGAACATTAAGCCAGTTTCTGGTAAATCGCATGAAATTTGAGAGAAAAAAACCGGTTGATTAAATAAACAATAAGGGAGATCGGGTAAAGTTGAAACGCGTTTTACATTTTGATTTTAATTATTTTTGATTCAAATATAAATTAATATTTTTTTTTTTTTTACGTTTCTGGAAATCTCTTTCTGAAGCAGCTTCATGGAAATACACTATATGATCAAAAGTACGAGGGTGGTTTGATAAGTCCGTGATTTTTAAATGAAAAAATCAAAATAAAAACCAAAATGCAATTTATTTTTCAACATAATCTCCTTTTACAGCTATACATTTTTTCCAACGATGTTCCAACTTTTCTAACCCGTCTAAAAAATAAGATGTCTGAAGGTCATCAAAATACTCATTTGTGTCATTAATGATCTCATCATTTGAGTAAAATCTCCTTCCACTAAGCCATTTTTTTAAATTTGGAAACAGAAAAAAGTCACTGGGGGCCAAGTCTGGGGAATATGGTAGATGAGGAACCAATTCATAGCTTAATTCAAGCAATATCGTGGTTGCAATTGCAGATGCGTGAGCTGGAGCGTTATCGCGATGGAACAGCACTTTTTTCTTGGACAAATGGGGTCGTTTTTCTCTTAATTTTCCATTAAAACTGTCTAATAAATTAGCATAATACTGTCCCGTGATTGTTTTTCCTTTTTCAAGGTAGTCAATGTGGATTATGCCCTTTGAATCCCAGAAAACTGAAGCGATAACCTTGCCGGCCGATGGAACTGTTTTTACCTTTTTCGGAGCAGTTTCCGTAGAAGAAGTCCACTGTTTTGATTGTTCTTTCATTTCTGGTGTGTAGTAATGGATCCAAGTTTCATCCATAGCCACATAACGTCGCAAAAATTCACTTGGATTACGCTGGAATTTGTCTAAACACTGCTTTGACATTGTTACACGATTCCGTTTCTGATCCACTGTCAGCAAACGCGGCACCCATCTTGCTGATAACTTTTTCATGCACAAATGTTCGTGCAAAATGTTGTATACACGTTCAGATGATATGTTTACCATATTAACTATCTCAAGCACTTTCACACGGCGATCTTCTAGCACGATGTCATGGATTTTGTCGATCATTTCTTCGTTCGTGACTTCAATTGGACGTCCAGAGCGTTCTGCGCCTGCTGTGCTCGTACGGCCACAACGAAATTCCGTAAACCACTTGTGAATCATACCATGTGATGGAGCAGACTCATAATAATATTTTTTCAACTTTTGTTCCGTTTCGGAAATCGTTTTTCCGCGCAAAAAGTAATGCTTAATCAACACGCGAATTTTTTTTTTCTCCATAACGAAATAAAAATAGTCTGCCGTTTTCTTCCAAAGCCAATAAAACACAACAAAATTTTAATATCGTCTGCAAATTTCACGGGTATTGCCAAATATAACTATAAATCATAATTAAATTGCATTTTGGTATTTATTTTGATTTTTTCCTTCAAAAGTCACGGACTTATCAAACCGCCCTCGTATTGGGACACGTTCAAAAATTAACATTTTTAAGGATTTCTCAAGAAATAAGACCAATTGAGATAGTGAAAAGCAAAGGGATGTAAGTGCTAAAATTAAAAATTTGGAGATAACCAGTACAAATGGTAGGCGAACCCTTCCTCTGTCTTGGGGCAAGAGCTGGTACTAGAAGCCCTGGTAGGTGTTGCTGCACAGCATGATGCATGATTTAGGGGGGGGGGGGGGGACCAATGAAAGCCTACTTTATAACTTTCACAATCTAAAACCGAACTAGGTTTTTCAACGTATAACAAAACTCCAGTTCAATATTTTAAAAATTCAGAAAGGTATCAGCTATCAAATGAGTTAAATTTCAACAATTCTTGAATAGGCGGCGAGTCGTGAGGGGTCGTTCGCAATTAACCTGTTTTTATCATGAAACACACTGAACGATTGCAAGCAAATGTTGCTAACTTGCGAACGACCGCTCACGATTCGTCGCCTATCCAAGAATTGTTGAAATTCGGCGCATTAGATCGCTGATAACACTGAATTTTTAAGATGTTGAACTGGAATTTTATTATGAGAAGAAGAATCTAGTTGGGGTTTTAGATCGTGAAAGTTAAAAATTGCTAGCTTTCGAGCATGCGCAGTGAAAAATTAATTGCTTTAAATGTCCATATTTTATCAAATTTTCAACATTTTAACTTCCAATTTTAGTAACACGCTTCTAAAAACATTGCATGTTATGAGAAAAAAATCTTCAAATAAAATTCGTAGTTTTGAAAGAAATGTTCATATATCTTTGTGAATATCAGTGATACTTGCTCAAAAACATGTAAAATTATTGTACATAGTCAGCTAACTAATTTCTGAAATTTACAGCTTATTCTCAGCTCTTTACGATGAATGATAGTCATAAACCACTTTCTTTTCCTTAACTTGTTACTGATCTCCTAAACGCAAGAGCAATGTAACTTTTGTTGGAAAATGATAGATGGAGCACACCTTTTACCTGACAAAAGTTTCAAAGCAATTGGTCTTTTATTTCTTGAGAAATCCTTAAAAATGTGAATTTTTGAACGTGTCCCAATACTTTTGGTCATAAAGTGTATTTCCATCGAGCTGCTTCAGAAAGAGATTTCCCGAAACATAAAAAAAAGATTAATTTATGTTTGAATCAAAAATAATTAAAATCAAAATGTAAAACGTGTTTTAACTATACCCGATCTTCCGTATTGTTCATTTGATCAGCCGTTTTTTTTTTTCTGTATATTGATTGCAATGTTTTTTTTTTGTCAAGTCATTTTTTAAACAGTTGGAAAATATGTAATGTTAAAATGTATGAGAGAGACCGGAAATTTTTAACCGAGAAAAAAGTGCTGGAATTGAAATTACCTTTTACAACGAGCTGATGTGTGCATCACATGACTTCCTTTTACACAAATTTAATGTTATTTCCCCATTATTGCAATTTTAATGTGATTCAATAGTTAACTCTCTAAATATCACCAACAGTAGTCAAATAAAAATCAGATAAAAAAAACCCCGCCAAATTTGTCACCAAGTTGGCGACAAAACTTGGCGACCGAAAGACTGGCGATACATTGCCAAGTGTCCGCCAAATTATAACACCACTTGAGTTTGCATCGAAATTAAGTGATTTCCCCCCAAAAAGGTGCAAAAGATCCTTTTAGAAACATCCGAATGCAACCAAAAGGGGAGGTGCACAACTAGATCCCACTAGAAGTCTACGTACTAAATTTCAACTTTCTAGGACATACCGTTCTTGAGTTATGCGACATACATCCGCAAATACGCACATACGTACATACATACGTACATACAGACGTCAAGAGAAAACTCGTTATAATTAACTCGGGGAAACGTCAAAATAGATATTTCGGGCGTCTATACGTTCTAAGGTATATATGCACGTGTGGTCGGGTCGAAAAAAAAAAAAAAAAAACAACTCAACATTCATTCAGGGGTGAGCAAAATGGAAATTAAAGTCGATTTTTTGTGTGAAATTTTTTTTCGCGAATACACTACTTCCTTTCTTGTAAAAGGAAGCAAAAAAAGACTCCAATAAACGTTTTTCCTGGTATTGTTTGCCTGAAATAGTTGACACTAGTTGCTAGCCGGTTTAGCCGTGAAAAGAAAACGGTAAATGCACAAGAGAAAGTGCAGTGTTTATTTTCGCTAGTCGAAACAAAAGCACGGTTAACTACGTGAAGATATTTTTGCCGGATGTGTATGAAGACATTCGGACCACAAAGGTTCACCAAGATCCACATTTGGTTCAGGTTTCGTTTTGAACGGGACAGTCCCGTTGTCCACTCACATACTGAAATGTCCCATTTTCTGAAGGGACAGAAAGGAATATGGAATGCTTCCAGTGAAATCCATTGGGTGGAGGTGTTTAAGCATTTTCCTTCCAATAAATTAAATAATATATGATTATTTAATACATTTTATGTTTTGCCTGGCCTAATGCACTCACAGAATAGAAAAGGAATTTCCCCTCATGACTAATTTGAAGACTAGCGAAAAATCACAGTTGCAAATCGCAGTTCTTTGTTTTGAAAGCAATGTTTATTTTGAAAGTAAATTCTGCAAAATTCTGCGAAACATTTCATTCTGATTTAAAATGAGCTAAAATGTGTTCAAGCAAATTTCGTTTTGATTTAAAATCAGCTCCAAATACATTCAAGCAAATTGCATTAAAAAAATTACATCACTTCTTCTCTTTCAAGTGTTCATTTCTGTTTTTGTATGTAACAAACTATTTTTTAAGGACTTTTTTCTTTTTTGAAACAAACACGTGCAGATGCCTAGAACTGATAAATGTCCCACCTTGAGGAAAAAAATAAAAGGTCATCTTACACTTGGTGGATGGTGGATTTTTATAGTCGCAAATTTCTTTGCCCGGTCATCATTGATTTTGTTTTCGCTAACCACAAGACTGCGCTTTCTCTGGGCTGGGCAGTTGCCTTTTTCTTTCCTCTCTCAACTGGCTAGCAGCAAGAGATGTCTACTTCAGGCAATTAGTACCAGAAAAATCATTCCGAGTTTCTCATTCTTTTGCAGAAAACTGTTTCACCTATTAGTATTGTGTTACCAATGTTTAAAATGGTAAAGATTTCTCTTGGGCCTAAAACTTAGAAGATCGATTTTGAAGAGTAAATAATGTTTGAGAAAATAAACTTGAGAATCACAGTCAAAAACTTGTAGAACATTAACATCGTTAATAATAGAGGGCTGCCGCTTATATGGATCACGTTTGTTCAAACCAGTTTTGATTCCAGAAAGCAGCTGATTCAATAAAGCCGATAACTCAATAAAGCTGGATTTTATTCTGTTTTTGACAATTTGATTCATTAAAGCGGCTGATTCAATTAACCACTGATTCAATTAACCGGCGTCCACTGTATACGATAAGTGAAAATAAATGAGCAGAAATAATAATTATATATTTTATCGCGTGCCATGTTTTCATGTAGTTTGACCTGCGGGAAAGTTTTTCCAATAATAAAAATGTATATTAACGCAAATGGAAGTGCATTTTTTTTTCTTAGCTTTAAACAATGACGATTGGGGAAAATGTAATGAGAATAAACTTGGGAATGTTATTAAGCTCACAAAAGCATTCCAAGAAGAAAATAATTTTAAAGCGTAGTTAAAAATTAAGTGATTGTTTAACATTGTTTTAAAAACATCCAAAATAATTTAATATTGTCATAATACGCGGAACAACATTATATACGCTCAAGTCATTTGCCTTTTCACATAACTTAACTACTTATGAAACAGAACATCTATTAATATACACACGGGAACGTAAATTAAAAAGGAAGTAACTTTTAAAAATAACGAAATTATGTTTTTGGTTGAAAATATTTTTACAACAGCGTGATTGGTTCTGACATATTAAATATCGTTCATTTATTTTAAAGTTCCTGCATTTGAAGAAATCTCAAATGCTATTAATTTCATTAATTCGTACAATATTAGATGTTTTTAGGAATTAAAAAAAAAGGTAAGTTGTGATGATAAATTAGCCTATGAAGTTTAAGTTATATTTTTTTACGAAATACTACTCTTTCGGAATATGCAAGGTGTTCATAACTAAACGATCCTACTTTAAAGTTGTCTAACGGAGAAACTATTGCGCAGAAATTAACGAAATGGTGTACAACATAATGAAAGGATGAGAATTTGTTTGAGGGAATAAAAAATAGCTCAAAATTTTGCCACCAATTAAATCAATCAATCAATCTACTAATGATTGAACATTATATATATATATATATATATATATATATATATATATATATATATAACAGGAGATACAATTTAAGACAATTTTAAAATAGAAATTCAAAGAAATTGAAAAAATCAACGACTGAAAGAATAAATACAAAAGTGTACCGTAATGCCAGCGCAAAGCTGCTAGAAACAAAAACAGTACAAACATATTCACACAAACAGTCAAAATACAAATGAAAAAGCAAACGAAAAAAGCGAGAACATCAAAATGGAAAATGAAAAAAGTGAACTCAGGACCAACACTTTCTCAAGGGGGGGATTGGTCCTAAAGTTCATAAGGCCCTTTCTGTCTAGCAAGAGGGAAGGTCCCAATAGCTTGCTACCCTCCCCGAGAGCCTTAGAAGAGAAAGGAATCAGAGAACATACCTTGAGATAAAAGAGCAGAAGAAAGTTCCTTTCCTGAGAAAGTGTTGGTCCTGGGTTCATCTTTTTTTCATTTCCATTTTGATGTTCTCGCTTTTTTCATTTGCTTTTTCATTTGTATTTTGACTGTTTGTGTGAATATATATATATATATATATATATATATATATATATATATATATATATATATATATATATATATATATATATATATATATATATATATATACATATATATATGTAATGGGTAAGGGGCAGTTTCCAAAGTTTCCTTAGCGATCAAGATTCACCGTTGAAGAACGACTCCCAAAAAAGCAAACTTTTTTTACCACATGCCACTGACTGTTAAAGAACTTCGATGGGTGATAAAGCACAAACATAGAAAACGAACTATAACACTTTTTAACTTCAAAAGAGAACTTGAAAGAAGTTCACATTAAACATCAAAAACTCTTATTTCAGACTCCATGCACAAAATGTTCTCACGAAATTTCTGCACTCGTTTTATTTTTTAAAAGAAATTGAGCAATATTTTATCCTAGAAACTAAGAAACAAGCAATAGAATTAGCCCGACCCGAAAAAAAGTGTGTTACAGTTGGCCCTCCAGATCAACTTATTTTGGTCATGAACTATTATTTTTGTTGATATTACTTAAGAATAATTATCTCTGTCTCCAAAGATCCTCCAATTTTTCTCTCCTTTATGTTCAAGATCTTGGAGTCAGATGAGAGGTTACTGTGACCTCCAAAAAAGTTTTCTTATTCGGCAAATTTTGCTGACGATTCGGCAAATTCGGAGACAATATTGCAACACCGAGACTCTTTTCTGATTTTTAACTTTTTAAAAGACGTTTTTTAATGTTGCTTATTGTTCCTTTTCAATATAATGATGTATGCTCGTATTTTATTGTTCGGAAAAACTAATTTCATTCGGCAAATTGAGAATTCCTTCTCTTCTCTCCCCACCCCCCACCCGCCAAAAAATGAAAAATTCAGGGTCCCTGCTTGGTATAACGAGATTTTTTTTCCAGCTTTTCAGGCCTTTCATTATATTCCTGAAATTTTAAAACTAAATTTGATAACAAGTAGGGGAACATGGGACAAAGTGAAATAACGGGGCAAGTTCCCCTACGTCCGGCCATATTTTGACAAACGACAAGACGAAAACATATTCATTTTTTCATAATTTTATATGAAAATTGTGTTTTGTTCAAAAAATAGATGAAGGTAGAAATTTAAAGAGGGATTTTGTACTTAAAGGGCTGTAATACGTTTACTCGTCCCTTTTTTTGAAAAACGCCGACATTAATCTTTCAAACAAAATTATTAATTTCTTCCGAACTTGAACCCCAATATGATTTACTGTGCCATCATTTTAAAGTTAGTGGGGTGGACTAGATTTTGATAGGTTTGACTGGTTGTAGCTCACACAATTGTTTTTGAAAATGCCGTTTACAGATTTTGGAGCCAATTCAACTTTGAGTACTTTGAACACTTCAAAGCTTGTAACTCGCTGAAAAATGTAATTATCCCGATGAAAAAGATGTCATTTTAACGGATTTTGTCTGCTCTTTTTAAATATGTAGGGGAATGTGGGGCAAAGTGAAATGGTGAAATATTCAGTCTGATTTTAGCTCCACCTATCTGGTATTATTTTGACTGTTTAGTACCATATGTAGTCTATTCCAGTCAGGAAAAAAATACTGCCGAAGATTAAAGCATTTGGTAATACAGGCAATTTAAAAAAAATTGATATTCATATTGTAATACTTTGTTGTAAGTCAAAAATTATTTGTGTTACTATAAAATGATAAAGTTCTTGTTATTAACATTTTACGTATTAATTGAGACCTCCTAATATTCAATGCATTAAGGTAACGCACTAGTAGTGGCCACAGTTAAGCATATTTTATGTCTTTTTTAAACTGTGGGTCTACAATATTAATTCCAATTTTTTAGCTCAATTAACGTATTATAGCCCAACTACTCCTGAATCGTCCCATTTTCTAAAAATGCAAGAATTTTAGTTTTTTCAATTTTTTATCCATTTTTTCCCAAACTTCAAATTTGAACCAATAGTGGCCACTCCAAAATCTGAGATTTTCAGTAGTGGCCACATGCATGAGTCAGTAGTGACCATCTGACATCCTTTCCTTAGAATTCACATTACTCACTTTAAATTCAAATAACTGATGGATAAAATTGATTCAATATGATAGTTACATTAAGTACCAATATATTGATCACATTTTTATTGTACATTTCTTTCTTCAAAGTATATACGTACTTAGAAAAAAATAAAAAAATTTTAGTAGGAAAATTGTATTTATTTTTTGTACGCTAATGTACAAAATAAAGTAAAAGAAAATAAATGTACTTATATAAGTATTCTTCATATGAACTTTGGTAAGTATAAACTGAATAATTATTATCACTACGAAATCATCTTCTTTACTAATAATAAAGTTGAAAGTCTCTCTGTCCGGAGGATGTCTTTAGGATATCTGTAGGATGTCTGGATCTCTGTGACGCGCATAGCGCCTAGACCGTTCGGCCGATTTTCATGAAATTTGGCACAAAGTTAGTTTGTAGCATGGGGGTGTGCACCTCGAAGCGATTTTTCGAAAATTCGATGCGGTTCCTTTTCTATTCCAATTTTAAGAACAAAAATATCATAAGATGGACGAGTAAATTAAGAAATTATCATAACGTGGAACTGTAACATGGGCATAAGCCAATTGGCGAGATACGAAATTATCATAACGTGGAACCGTAACATGGGTACAAGCCAATTGGCGAGAAGATTCACCATACATTATTTGTAAATATACAGGCGAACCAAAAGATCTTTTAATTTTTCTATTACGGGCAAAGCCGTCCGGCTACCACTAGTCTTTATCTTCTTTACTAATAATAAAGCAGAAAGTCTCTCTGTCCGGGAGATGTCTGGAAGTCTGTAGGATGTCTGGATGTCTGTGACGCGCATAGCGCCTAAACCGTTCGGCCGATTTTCATGAAATTTGGCACAAAGTTAGTATGTAGCATGGGGGTGTGCACCTCGAAGCGATTTTTCGAAAATTCGATGTGGTTCCTTTTTTATTCCAATTTTAAGAAAAAAACTATCATAAATTACAAAATTATCATAACGTGGAACCGTAACATGGGCACAAGCCAATTGGCGAGATACGAAATTATCATAACGTGGAACTGTAACGTCGGTAGAAGCCAATTGGCGAGAAAATTCACCATACATTATTTGTAAATATACAAGCGAAACAAAAGATCTTTAATTTTTCTATTACGGGCGAAGCCGTGCGGGTGCCACTAGTTGCTAATAAAAAAAGCTGAGTCTATCTGTCTGTTTATCTGGATCTCTGTCTGTCTGGATGTCTGTGACGCGCATAGCGCCTAGACCGTTCGGCCGATTTTCATGAAATTTGGCACAAAGTTAGTTTGTAGCATGGGGATGTGCACCTCGAAGCGATTTTTTGAAAATACGATTTTGTTCGTTTTCTATTTTCTATTCCAATTTTAAGAACATTTTCCCGAGCAAGATTATAAGATGGACGAGTAAATTACCAAGTTATCATAACGTGGAACCGTAAGATGGGCAAGTCAATGGGCGAGAAAGTCACCATACAATATTTGCAAATACATAGGCGAACCAAAAGACCTTTTAATTTTTCTACTACGGGCAAAGCCGTGCGGGTACCACTAGTTCATAAGAAAATAGTAAGTACATAATTCAATGTAATTCTAATACAATTTGTTTCCTACATCTTACCAAGGTATATCAATGGATAGAGAAAATTGGTAGCATAAGTTTTCAATACTACTAAAGGCAGGGTGTCCATGCACCTAGAAAGTCATGGATTTCGGCTATGATCAAAAATGGTCATGGAAAGTCACGATTTTCGGCAAAAAGTGCTTAAAAATCGTGGAAATAGACAATTGTTCATGGATTTTGAGTTCAAGAACATGCATATTTATCGAATTCTACACATTAGCTTAAATTTACGCATCTTGGCCATTTTTTACGCTATTACGTGTTAATCCCAATACAGGCGAACCAAAAGACCTTTTAATTTTTCTATTACGGGCAAAGCCGTGCGGGTACCACTAGTAGAAAATAAAATTGGTCTGAAGAATTAATTACGGAAGTTTTGTACATCGATAAAATACAGAAATCAGGGAATTTTCAAAGGTACAATTTTTAAAAAGTCCGTAAATGTTACATATTTCACAAATTAGAAACTTTTACAACATTTGTAACCTATTATAAAACTTTGGCGGTAAATATCTGGTATTGTCTGGTAAATTATTTTTTAAATAGTTTAATATTTTATTTTTTTTCTGATTATTTATGCTGTTTATTGTAAACATAATTTAGTAACTACTAAATTATTGCTAGTCACAGATAATTTAGAAAACTACTAGCAGTACCATGTTCCTATTTTTTTATTCGGTAAGCTTTGAAGTTTTATCCGGAAACTGATAATTTCCCCCTTCCCCAAAACTTGAATTTTGGGCGTCCCTGACTATTAGCAGTCATAACTAAATATGAATCAAAGATTATAAATTGCAAAACACATACTTACTGACATGATTTAGACTACCAAAGAGAAAAATGGTTCCATAAACAAGCGTTATAACTGGGAATTTTATATATCATGGCTTTTTCTAATTTTACTGTGTGTGACTTACTTCTAATAAATGTTTTACCTTAAAAAGAATCTGTATTTTCAAGAAATGATTGCTTAAATCTAAGAAATAAAAAATTATCTGCTTTGCTTAGAAAAGGGATAACTTCGATCAAGCATTCTGCCCTTCCCCCTTCATTTTTTTACCTACTTAGCACGCAGGTTGCAATCTCTCTCTCTCGTTTCTAGTGGAATGTTTCTCTTCTTTTTGTACTAAAGCGCCAAATTCCTGTTTTTTTTTTTTTTTCTTTACCAACAAGCTATTTAATAATTCCCCCTCCCCCCGTGATATGCGCCCCTAGGCCAGGGCGTATGGGCCTAGGAGATGGCCTGTTGAGTAATCCGGGCATGTCCATAAAAAGGGAAACGCATTAGCAGTCGCCACAGTGAGGCATATTTTTGCGGCTTTTTTAAACTGTGGGCCTACACTATCAATTACCATATTTGAAACTCAAAGAGCATATTATAGCCCTTCTCTTCCTTAATCGTCCCATTTTTTAAAAATGCCAGAATGTCAATTTGTTCAATTTTTTACAAACCTCAAATTTGATCCATCAGTGGCCATTATATAATGTACATGAGTCAGTAGTGGCCATATTGCCGATTAGAAGTGGCCACCGGGTGGCCACTACTAGATCACACAATAATATTATGTCAGAAATGAAATAGGTTATTATGTTAAGGTATTATGACTTATTAAAAGGAAAATCGAGATGATTTATGAAAAACCTTCCTGATTCAGTAGTGGCCACTTGGTGGCCACTTTTGAATTTCCTAACATTTTTGGTACTAGTAGTGGCCACATGAACTGTCAGCCAAGAAAACAACTATTTGGAGTTGAAAACGTTCCAAACATGATCGCTCACATTTCATAACATGGTTACAGCTCTAAAAATATTATTTTTGAGCATTGTTCTATTCATAATGCAACACAATGTTTATATACCTCGTTACGGAGAAGCGTTAGAAGACAGCTGAAAAAACATCGACAATCCAGGCGACCGTATTAAATAGTTGATAACAATTTTCCATGACGCTCTACCTACTCCTCCTTGAACTGCCCAGTACACTGTAGCCTGAGGTCTACCTCCTGCAAGTTTGAATCCACTGGGACCCCTAGAATCCTTATTTTTAAAATATAAACCTTAAAGTGGCTACTACTGAAGCAGTGGCCACTACTGGTGCATTTACCTTATTTATTATTTAATTAATACTAAGATTATTAGTATTCTTAATAAATTCTACAATTAGTCAAGTAAATACGGGACAAAGTGGATGGGGTAAAGTGAAATAGTTTGTGTCATTTACTCACTCAAGCATTTAATATAAATCACTCACGTTTTCATTTATTAAATAATTCATTTACATTCCTTCATTTAGTAATTCACGTATTCACTCACTTATTTTCTTCTCACTCAATTATTTTTCTTCATATAATAATTGATCTATTCATTTAATTATTCGTTTATTGCTTCATTATCTTTTAATTTATTCATTCAAACCTTTTATTAACTTATTTTTTAGTCAAAAATATGTTTTATAATCGATAAGAAAATATTTCATTAGAAACATATTTCATTTTTCACCTTGCCCCATGAATTTTTAATGTTAAAATTATCCACTTTTTTTGACGACTAGAATTTACTGCCAAAAATAAAAAATACTGTTTCAACGCAAGTTGTATTATAAAATAGAATGTTCTTTCTTTATGTACTGTAATTTTTGGAAAACAAATTTCCGATTTGTTCATTTTGCAAAAACTCAGTCATCTTAACCACTTTACTTTACCCCACATTCCCCACTTGCGATCTGTAAATCATATCGCCATTAGAATGCAATCTAATTATATTTCTAAGACCTTTTCTTTGAAAAGATGAATTAGAACCAAATTAGTTTAAGTCAGTGTTTAAAATCCAAAAACTTTTTTTTTCTTCTTTCTTTTTCAGTTCAGTGTTATTATAATGCTTGAATCGAGTGTCATAAATATTTTTGTCATTATTACTCGACAAAAATAATTCGTGACTGGTGTAGATGAGTTTCAACATAAAAATTGAGTGCACTAACGAGAATATTTAAATTACATGAAGTTTTATTAATGCTTTCAGGAAAAAATATTTCTTTTTGCATTCTGTTGGGCACTTTACCAAAAATGCGGAATATATTGAATTTCTAAAGAATAAAATAGCAATACATCTTGCTTGTTAGAACAGTTTTATGCTACACATGATGACAGAATAAATTTGTGATCCTAGTATCTTTGTCGAATAATGTTTCATGTACTAGATTTGGAAACGAATCAGACAGTATCTGTCTGGCAAAGGGAAATCCACCGGGTGTTACATATTGAATGGAACAAAACGAAAGCACGTCCGTGATAGTTTTACTTGCTTTGCTTGAATAAATTAAATTTACATTGAAACTCTCGCTATCCAAGTTTCTATTGATGCTTTATCTGAGCACCATCTTTGCCATGGCATGGAAAATACTTATGCAGTACAATCGAACTAGCTTATAACGAGTCCTGATTTAACGAGAACCTGGATTTAGCGAGGAAATCAGAAAGATTTGGTTGGTACACTGTTAAGTCTATGGGAGCATAACTCGCTTTTAACGAGCAAACCCCGCTTAAAGCGAGCAATATTTTTGTAATTTTCTTTTGATTTCCAGTTGAGCTTATCCTTTTTTTTAAAAAAAATTCCTTTAGCACTTCCGAAGTCTATAGTAAGTTAGTCATGACTCATATATCCTGAGCAAAAGTGATGAAGGTCCTTTTTTTTAATTTGTAAAATAGAGAAGCACTTGAAAATAACATAAAAGTTGACCACAATGTTATCACCACTTATAGGGTATACTTCCCAGGATATTTTAGCTCAAACTCAAGCTAATGTACATGATAAATAAATTATTTTTAAATAAAAAAAAAAGAACCGTCTTAAAAAAACAAACAGGAACTAAAAAAAAGTAACAAATAATTGGTCATACTTATATACAATTTCCTTCCCAAACCTATAAATTAAATTTGTTTTACAATTCTTGTACAAAAATCAACTAAACTAAACACCCAATTATAAAATAAACATTGATCTTAATTTCTATACGATGAATTATTTTAATACCTAACTAATTATATACGATCTCGTAATTTTTAACCTTTTGAAATCGAGGCCTCCTTACGTAACTGAGTAGGTTTGGATTTGAAGACTAATTTCGCGTTTAATAAAATTAGTGTTCAACTCAGGATTCGGTGGGTTGTCAGTTACGCTAGGTTGTAGTTTATAAGAGGCTCCGACTTCAAAAGGTTATTAAAAATTATGAGATCGTATATAATAAATAGTTAGGCATTAAAATAATTCATCGTATAGTAATTAAAATCAGTGTTAATTTTATAATTGGGTGTTTAGTTTAGTTGAGTTTTGTACTGGAATGGTAAAATAAATTTAATTTATAGGTTTGGGAAGGAAATCTTATGTAAGTATGACCAATTATTTTTTAATTTTTAGTTCCTGTTGTTTTTTTGAAGTCGGTTCTTTTTTTATTTAAAAAAAAATTATTTTTTGCTTTTTAGTGGCGTAAATATAAAATAAGTACGTAGGGTAGAGTATGGTACATGACGGAGAGGCCTTCCTTACGTCTATCTCGAGGGAGAAAGCGTCGAGCACAGGAGTCTAAAAACAGCTAAGATGAGCACAATAGAGAAAGAAATATAGCACAGCGTCTCGGAGACTTCCGAAGACCGTCAAGAAAGGCGCAATTATTTGCGCCTATCTATTTATTATCAAATGCGCAATTATTTACACAGAAAATTGTCTTCATCATCAGTTTGCTTTTATCAAAGTATGTTTCCGAAAGCAAATGCAAGAGTCACTAAAAAAACATCAGAAATCGCTTTAACTTTGCCCATAAAATTTGAAGAGTTTCCTCGATTTTTCAAGGATTTATCTTCAGATACTGACCTGTTGACCATGGGATCACCTGAGAAGTATTTCTTTTCAAAAAAAAAAATTTTTTTTTTTCAAATCAGTCTATGCGTGTTCGAGTTATATGGGGACATACGTAAAAATATTCTGACGAATTGAGGACGTCTTTTTTGAATTCGGTTAACAAAAAAAAAAAAAAAAAAAAAAAAACTCTTAACGTGCATAAAATTTTATACGATTCGCACTAAAAACTAATCCTTGTTTCTCTCCAGGATTAATTTGTGTGCTAATTTTATTAGAACCATTTACATGTTAAGGGTTTCCTAAACTAATTTACATTTCACATTAATACGTGTCACGTAACTCGTGATAAAAGTCACATTTCTCTTTACTTGGCCCCGTTATAGATCAACACCATACTAGAAATAGAGTATCTACTGTGATATGTTGCGTTATATGAAGATCAAAATACTAGCAGAGCAAATAATCCTAAATGAAATTCATGTTTGCTTCAGAGCAGCTGTTATTCAAAATTTGCGATATAACTGCTAATCATTAATACAGGGGCGATATTTAAGGTGGGGGGGGGGGTGCACAAGGTCTCACCTCCTAAATATCGCAAAGACTCTCCCAAAGCATGAGCCCCCCTAAAAAGGGAAAATACCCCTCAAAACACCACCAGCCGAGGGGTGCCCACCTCCCAAGAGCAAAGGTGCACCTCCTAAAGATCGTGATGACCCCCCAAAAGTAAGAGTCCCCCCCCCAAAAAAAAGTGAAAATGCCCCTCAAAATAACCGTCTAAAAATTTCGAAGGCGCAGATTATTAATATTAATGATGTATGGTACTTTCTTTTAACACTAAGTAAAGAAAGTGCCTTTGTTTAATGGCACTTTCTTTAACAATGGGTTTTGTATTTAATCGTTTAATAGGGAACTAAATGAAGTTTATTGTCTTTTTGTCCATAACTTTTTTTCTAAAGAACAAATATGGTGAAGCAAAGGTTTGGGACCTAAGTTAGATCACCCCTATCCATTAAAAAAGCGCCCATAAAAATCGTCTCACTAAGTGAGACTCTATGATTTTTTATATTCTACAAAGCGCGAGTTCGAAATTTAAAAAGTTCCTTCGATTTCACCAGAATCCCTCATACCGGAACTTGATGACCATCAGATGACCAGGAGAACATATACAGTTTCGGACAAACAAAGAATTGTGCTAATCGTTCCAGGCGTCTTCTAGTAATCGGGAAGCATAGTACATAAAAAAAAATTCAGACGAACTTTGTAAAAGAGAATTGCCATAACTTTGAATTAAACTGACGGCGTCATGAAATATTAAATCTAAAATACTTGTCAAACTTCAGAGAAATCGGACATCAATTACGATATATTTCTTAAGCAATATATAATTTGATCGTGAGATTAGGGGGGGGGAGGGATTTATGTCTTATGTTTCCCTTGAATTAGACACTAAATAACTAAATATATTTACAAACTGAAACATTAAAAAAAAAAAACCTTTAATGACTAAATCAAATTATTTATTAGCATATATATATATATATATATATATATATATATATATATATATATATATATATATATATATATATTTAATTAATTAATTCAACTATTTTCGTAGCAAAATACATTTAATTTACTGATTTACAACATGAGTAATAGATACATTGGTAAGAATATAGTTAAAATTTACAGGCGGCGCCGTGAAAATCAAATATCTCGATGGAGTGAGAATTAAATATTAATCAAGACAAGACCCCTCAGTCTAGAAAATGTACCGTTCATGGCAAAAACCACGAGACCTGTGACGCATCGCTCGTCTGACCCAAGTTGGATTACGTAGCCAGAACGTATGAAATTTAAAGTTTCTTAGATATCTCCGAGACCCCTCATCAGATCCAGACAAAATTGCCGTGGGACGATCTGGAAAGTAGACCCTTTCAAACAAATTTTTTTTTTTTTTTTTTCAAATCGGTCCAGTCTTGGAGAAATCAGAAACCATACATAAAAAGCCGCAAGACGAATACATAACCTCCTTTGAAGTCGGTTAAAATTTATGAAAACAAACACGTTGACGACAAATTAATGGGAAGAATTTTAAGCTAGACAATCTTCAACATTCTTAATGGCTCTTGTGAGGCAGAAAAAATTCAAACCGAAAATTTCAATATTTAAAATAAAATGAAGATGTTTTTAGGGCCATGAGTTTTCCCTGCTAACAAAAGTCCAAAAAAAAAAAAAAAAAAAAAACACAATAGGACAGTTTAATGCAAATTAATCAAATTCTATTCTACTGTAAAAAAAAAAGCACATGGCAAGTGTGTATGAATTTTGACGATTTTTTCCACAACCTCACCCCGCATTTTTTTTTATCCTTACATTTGATGCGAAGATACTCCTGTCACAATTATATTTTTATTGAACAATTTTGTTACTTAAAATAAAATTTATTTACATGTGTCACGTGCGGGACATCCAAAGTCAACCTCCGGTAACTTGCTTATGAATAAGCTCATATTTTTGCTCTATTAATAAAGCAATGACGAAACAAATTGTAGATTTTGAAAGCTATGGTTCCAACGTAAAGGACACATACGTCATTAGTTTAGAATTAATTATTTAAACCATTGAAAAAATATATGTATACACCCACTCCATTGAAAATGCTCATTTTGTCCCGCACGTGACGGTTCCTATATTTCATAAAAGATAAATAATTTTTGAAGAAAAATTTTGCTTAAGCAGTTACACATGCGTTTGTGATTTCCTAAGCAACAAAATTTTGTTCATCATCTTTTTAAATTATTACTTTTTATGAAATATATGAAGCTTCACGTGCGGGACAAAATTATCGTTTTCCGTGGAATGGCCCAGAATGTGTGTATACAGTTCCTAAGCAAATAATTTGTTTTAATCAAAATAATTAAGCCCAAAGTCAGTTCTAATATATATTTATTATAAAAATATTTACGTATGGAAAAATAAATGCTCTGGGATTACCATTGTTTCGAGTTTCTTGTTATTTCAAACACAGTTACAGGCAAAGATATAAGAAAAAAATGCACCTGTCGAAGATTTAATGTAAAGAGCATGAGGTATGATTTTTTTTAGTGAAACTAAAAGCTTTTTTTTTTTTAATATTTATGTATAATTTCCAGAAAAGAGCTTAACTAAATATTTATTTTTTGTCTGATATTTTGTGCATCCAGGAAGAGCTTTAAAACATTCGTAGTAGTTTCTTGAGAATAATAATTATTAGAAGAATTTTTACTTTTATTTGGTTCGCTTCATTAAAATAATTGAAGATAGAAAGACATTGCATCTTCAGCTTTGCGTATGTAAAAGCGAGGCTCTTTTTTGGAAAGATGTGTAATTATTTGCAAAATTTTAAAATGCTATGTTTGAAAGTAAAAACTTTAAGGTAAACTTAAGGAAATAATTCATAGAGAAACTTACATTTTAAACAAAGATATCTTTTTTATCATATAGAAATTATTTAATTCTAATTAACTAAAAAATTATACAACCTACGAACGAATTCACAATATAACCTTATTATCAACAAACGTTTATCTTCATGTTTTAACTTAAAACTTAAAAACTGGAAAGTACGTTTTCAGTGGAATTGGACATCTTTGTTGACAAATTTGGAGTCAAGGTCGATTTAATCTATTTGGGGGTTCAGGGGTGCCCACAGAGGGCGACTATGGCGCAAGATGCGTCATCAAGTTTTTTTTGGGGGGGGAGGGGGGATTCTTTAAATTTTTTAATTTATTTAAAAAAAAATTGTCGATTTATTTTTAGTTTAAACTATTTATTTATTTTAATTTTTATTTTGCTTTATTTTTATTTTATTTTATTTTAATTTAATTTTATTTACTTAATTATTTTGTGTGTATGTGTGTGTGAGGTGTGTGTATGTTATTGGTGTAGCAAAGAACTTCTGTAACAAAACAATAATAATAAATTTAAAATAAATAAATAGTTAAAAATATTGTTTAAAAAATTAACAAAATAAAAAAGGGCAAAAAAATAAAACAGAGCAAAAGGGATGAGATTTTTTTCGGTGGGGGGGGGGGGGGGTACTTGCGCCATCGAATTTTGGGTGGATGGGCACCCCTGTGCGGGTACCACATTTTAATACTGTTTATGCTTAGAAACTGCACACCGCTGTGAAACCATTGACTGCTCAATAGCTTAAAATTTCATTACAGGAAGCCACAGAATTCCTTCTAATACTGGCCCTAATTATCATTAGAGCTGAGATGTACGTTCGCGTCACATTCAGCCACTTGCATCAGTTGGGGCTCAGCCTGAATTTTTCTGGAAGAGGGGAGGTTAGAAAAAAAAAAAAAATCTTCATATATATGGGGGAAACTGTGAATAGTTGATACACGTTTTACATTTTCATTTCTCTAATTTTTATGTTGATGTTACGGACACAAATTAATTTCATAAAATACTATTAATATTTTCCTGTTCAAAAAAATATTTCAAATTTTTTTGACACATTTTTTAACATAAAAACCCCCTTAAAAACGTTTTTCTTAAATGTACCATCTTGACCTAATGTGGGTTAGGTTGATATACAAATGAATAAGCTGTTACTATGGCGTAATAAGCAATGACTTGAAGTTTTCAAGAGTTGTTTTCAAAGGTAGAGTCTCATAAAATGTTTGAAGTATCAATCCGAGTTAGATGATAAACTTAAATCGGATTTACAGATTATACAAACTTAAGCATTGATATCTTTTCCAGAATACGCTCTTTCAATTATTTCTGAAGGAATTTCTGAATTAAAAAAAAAATATTTCAAAGCATTTCTGGACAAAGAAAAAAACCCCCTTAAAAATTTGAAAGTTAAATTATTACACAGATCAACGTAACCCAAACAAAGCCATTACGTTAGCTCAAAAACGGTTTAAAAACAGCTTCAAATGTAAGCAACTTCTGTTAAGTAAAATCATGCCTCTTAGTCAAGGAACACAGTCTTGCTTAGCATGGTGTAATCTCTAAACACCCTATAACACTCTATACGACAGTTAAAAGCAAACCATAAAAATTTAATTTTGGGCACATAAAACGATTTTTTATGAATAGCTCTCAAAAAAAAAAGACAGGTTCTCCTGCTAACGTAGCATTTACTGTCTTACTTCATTCTTAATGGTTATCTCAGAAGAAAAAGAATGAATTCTCATTTTCTTGGACGTGCAAACAAACAAAAAAAAACGAGCTGATGTGTTCATCACATGACTTCCTTTTACTTCAATTTAATGTCATTTCCCCATTACTGGCAATTTTAATGTGATTCAATAGTTTACTCTCTAAATATCACCAACAGTGACTAAATTGAAATCAGATTTCAAAAAAAAAGACGAAAATTCGCCAACTTTGTCTCTAAGTTGGCGACAAAACTTGGCGAAAAAAACACTGGCGATATATTGCCAAGTGTCCGCCAAATTATAACACCACTCGAGTTTACATTGAAATTAACAATGATTTTCCCCCAAAAAAGGGGCAAAAGACCCCTTTAGAAACACCCGAATGCAACCAAAAGGGGAGTTGCACAACTAGATCTCACTAGGAGTCTACGTACCAAATTTCAATTTTCTAGGACATACCGTACTTGAGTAATGCGAGATACATACACACATACGCACATACATACAGACGTCACGAGAAAACTCGTTGTAATTAACTCCGGAATCGTGAAAATGGATATTACGTTCTTAGGCCCTTATCCACGTGTGGGCGAGTCGAAAAAAAAAAAAAAAACTCAACATTCATTCGGGACTGAGTAAAATAGAAATTAAGGTCGATTTTTGAGTGAATTTTTTTTTGGCGAATACAATACTTCCTTTTTTGTAAAAAGAAGTAAAAAAGAAGAATTTTTTTTTTAAATCTACCAGCAAATCGGAGCCTACACTAAGATATTAACAGAGAAATCGTTTCATATTTTCATCATTATAAAGTGGCATTGCTATTGCCTTTCTATGAAGGATGCCCTTCCAAGGGCGAAAACCATCTTTATCCCGGGTCTGACAGAGGACACCCTCATAAATTGCTGCTGATTAGGTTCAAGCAGCAAAAACTTACTTTAAAAATGGATAGCTTTGGAAAAAGATGAGTACTCTATAAATGTTCTAAAACGCGTTCCAAATGCGTGCTAAAAAGCGTTCTAGAATATGAACCAAAAAACATGTGTCAATGCTCGAAAAAGTTTCAAAAACGTTCTCAAAGTATGCTGAACTAAATTAGTGTTCCAAAAAGTTTTTCAGAAGTGATCCTTAGGGTGGTTTAAAAAATTTTTTTTTTTCAACTAGAGTTCAAGACATCCCCTATTTTTTTTAGACTTACTAATAGTATTATGCTGTAAAAGTTTTACCTTTTTACTTCAATTTAACATTAGCCGTGGCATAGAAAATGTCACAAATTTAGAAACATTTAATTTCTCTTGCTGTTTTCTTTTTTTTTGTAAATAAATATTTTGTTGTAATGTATATGCATAATACTCGTGTATATTATAGTAGTGTTATTTTTTCATTTCAATGTATTTTTTTAACCCCCTCCCCATACTGATGAAGTTTGGGGGAGGGGGTTGAGTACCCTTTTTCAGTTGAAATAGGAAGCTAAAATTCTTCCAGTATATTGCTATCCATAAGTCTAAAAATATTGAGGGGTGTCCGGGTACATAGGACAAACATTTTTTTTACATGTATTTTTGAACCACCCTTCAACTGTTGCAAAAGTGCTTCAAAATGTTCTAAAAAAGGGGACAGGTGTCCGTGTTTAAAAAGTGTTTCAATATTCGCAGTGTGATTTGGACTCAAATGGAAGACTTCTGATATAATTTTTAGAACTACACACTATTTTCCGAAGAGTTAAAAAATTTTAAGAAACATTTAAGACAAGTGTGCCAAAATTTAACCGATACCGTTTTGTCTAAACACAGAAAAATGAAAATATATTATCAAGATAAAATGCAGGATTGTTCATTTTTGCAGAATTAAATTAACGAAAATTAATTATTTCACGGAGTTTCTAATATATTAATCATTTGACTTTTGCAATTGGATTCATGTAACGCAATGGGGTTGTTTCCATCAGTCAAAAGTACTACTTTTAGTCACTAAAGTTGATAGAAAGTGCAAAAAAAAAAAAAGAAAAAAAATAATAATTTGAATTTCGACATCTTGAATTCAAATTATGTTTTTCGCAATCACGTGTTTTTTGCGTGTGTACAGGCATGTGTGTGTGTGTGTGTGGGTATGTGTGTGTGTTTAGGTGTGTGTTTGTGTCTGTTGCAGGCGTGTGTGCGGGTATGTCTGTGTGTGTGTGTGTAGCTTTGTGTCTTTGTGCAGGCGTGTGTGTGTAGGCGTGTGTTTGTGTCTGTGTGCAGGCATGAGTGTGTGAGTATGTGTGTTTGTGTATATGTGTGTGTATGTATGCGTGTAGGATATGGATGGAACCTGGAGATGGTTTTCGCTATAGGAGCAGCATCGTGAGGAGTCGATGGACGGTGATGGTGCGGAAGGTGGCGGTGGGAAAATAAAATGATAGGAAGCCAAAACAGTCAAGTGAGAACAATAAGCAATCGTGATTGCTCAAAATAAAAAATAAAAAAACTTGGAGCGTGGAAAATCCTTAATTTTCAAAACGTTTAATGTTTAATTAACTTTTTAAGATGTTCGATTTTTCAAACAAGACGTGGTCTTTATGAGGTCACAAGTGATGAACTTTGCCGCGTACTCCACTTGCGCGCTGAATGCTGACGCTTGCTGTCTACCGCGTTTCCAGGTTATGGTAATTCAGAAGCGAATTAAATATTGCAATCTACGCTTGCTATCAACCATATAGTTGCCAGTACATGCGAGTAAAGATGCGAATTAAAAATTGCGCTCTGCATTAATGACATCAGTCGATGGCATTTCATCACTTCTGATGCCATATGCAGAAGCTTAAAAAATGAAATTGAACCTGCGCACCGAAAAAATATGTTTTTAAAAATATTAATTATATTTATGTCAAACTATTTAAAAAATGGACCTACCCCTTTATTAAGCACTCTCTTTCAAAAAAAAAAAAAAAATTCTTTTAAAATTTCGGAAACAACTCCATTGCTAGAGAAAACTACTCATTAATATATTCTCAGTAGAATGAATCACCAAATTATCAGCATACTGAGAATTTCTTTTTTCCGGAACTAATCAATGCATACGATCTAAGTATTTGTTTTGACTATGATCATAAAAGCAAATATTTGATAAATCCTTGAAATACATTTCGTCACTTGAACTTCACAGAAATACTTGAAAACATAAAACGAATTCTGTGTATCGTAGAAATCAAAACACCGGCTTATTGAGATAGAAACGGTTGGGGAGCTTGAAAATGGCAGCATAGAGCTAGCAGTATTTTTCTAAAACATTAACAGATTTTTTAATCCGACGTTGTTTTTTTTGAAAATTAGGATGTAAAACTAAAAGTGTTCATATGGGGACTTACTTTTAACCAGTCATTGGATAATATGATGCACATTAAAAAAAATGCATGTTTGTCTGAGCCATACATTAAGCTACATTGTTATACTGCCGTGCTAAGCACAAAAGTCGTATCTGCCCTTTTTTTTTAAAATCAAAATTGAGTTATTGCCACGTTTTTACTTCCTTTTCCAAAAAAAAGGAAGTATTGTATTCGCGAAAAAATTTTCACTCAAAAATCGGCCTTAATTTTCATTTTTCTCACCCCCGAATGAATGTTGAGTTTTTTCTTCGACCCGACCACACGTGGATATATACCTAGGAACCTATAGACACCCGAAATATCCATTTTGACGACCCCCGATTTAATTACAACGAACTTTCTAGTGACGTCCGTATGTATGTATGTGCGTATGTATCTCGCATAACTCAAAAACGGTATGTCCTAGAAAGTTGAAATTCGGTACGTAGACTCCTAATGGGGCCTAGTTGTGCACCTTACCTTATGGTTGCATTCGGATGTTTCTAAGGGGGTCTTTTGTCCCTTTTTGGGGGAAATCATTGTTAATTTCGATGTAAAATCAAGTGGTGTTATAATTTGTCGGACACTTGGCGATATATCGCTAGTCTTTTGGTCGCCAAGTGTTGTTGCCAACTTGGCGACAAATTTGGCGATTTTTTTTTTTTAATTTTAAATTTGGTTTCAATTTGACCACTGTTGGCGATATTTAGAAAGTAAACAATTGAATCACATTAAAATTGCCCGTAATGGGGAAATGACATTAAATTGGAGTAAAAGGAAGTCATGTGATGCACACATCAGCTCGTTCTTTTTAAAAGTGGAATCTGAATCAAATAGACGGAGGCGTAAAACTTTAAATAACAGTTTTTCATTTTGATCTCAGCTGCAGATACGACTTTTTCACTTAGCACGGCGGTATAGTGCTGCTCTGAGTAGTTGAGGTATAACCTAGATGATGTTTACTAGAAAAGTAAAATAAGATTTAAAAAAAAGGTGTTTCTAGGAAAAATTAGTAGTCAAGATTTTTTTCACATTGAACCATGTTATGTCTTTTTAAATGATATCTGAAAAGACCCTGATATTTTGATGTACGCTTCCCCCTTTCTTTTTGTAGGGAAAAGGGAGGTGGACTTGAACGTAGCTATCTAGACAAGTGGGATATTATTGCTAACTCTGGGTCGAATAAAATGAGAATTAAACTGTAAGGATAAGTAGTTAAGCTGTTCATGACTATGCATGAAAATGCCAAAATATTAATTTATAACGGACGTCATCTGCTTGACACAATCTTTGAAATTGGATAAATTTTCATTGTTGTTTTTTAAGGTGTTTAACAAATAAAATGTGAATATCTACGTGTATTGTTTTTATTGAATAACAAAGTATGCAAATTTCTCTCCCCCACCCATAAAAGACACTTCATAACGTTAGAAAACTGAATTAAAAAATGACTTTTAACATTTTGCTACCTGACCACAGATGTACTGATAACACTGCAAGGCCAAACTAGCCCCTCAAAGAAGGAAATCGGGCTTGTTAATACATTGACGTTTACTGCACCACAGTAAAAAAAAAAATAATTTGAACTTTGACATCTTGAATTCATATTATGTTTTTCGCAATCCCGAGTTGCGACAGGGCCCAATTCATTGGGGCTATTGTTTCTAGAAACAGCTCCTGTCCCCCCAAGCCTACCCCTCCTCCTGGGCGGTTACGTGTGTGTAGTTGTGTGTGTCTGCAGGCGTGTGTGTATGTGTAGGCGCGCATGCGTGCATGTGTAGGCTTGTGTGTGTGCATAGACTTGTGTGTACAGAATAGGGAACCCCGCTCTGCTATGCCATCTAGGGCTTCCAGAGAACGGACCTTTCGGCCGGGGCCCCCTTACCCATAAGGGAACGAGATCTAAACCACTTACGACTCTAGACACCGTGGACCCAGGTACAGACCTGACTCCGGTGGTGCCCATTGCCTACTCACTGTTCCACTCGATAGCCATTGGGCAGATACAAATCTGCTCAAACGCAAGTAAAGAGTGGTCGTTTTACATACGTGGATGCTACACCATCGTAAAACCCTCCCCATTTACCCGGGCTTGGGACCGGTATAGGGACGGGCCTGGTCCCCCAAAGACCAGACCCCACCTACGGCTGGGTTTAGACTTGTGTGTATGCACGTAGGCGTGTATGTGTGTAAAGGCTTGTGTGTATGAGCGTGTGTGTATGTGTATGAGCGCGCGTGTGTGTAGGACACCACCGACCAGGAGAAACGGATTCTAGGAGGCAGTGCTCGGAGCCGCGCCTGCAGAGGCCGGTGGGCGGTGGTGCTGGTGTCCCTGGTCCAAGCTGAAAAAACAACCAAACGCCAAGGACGGCGAAATGAGAGCAATAAGCAATCGTGATTGCTCAAAAAAAAAAAAAAAAAAACACACACACACACACACACAACCTCCCTTAAAAAAACATGCGGTTTATCTAAGACTCCAAAATCTTTATACTATATGGATGCTTCACTTGCCAAATCGACTAACTCCATAAAACAAAAAGTCGAGAAAAGTGATGAAGAAGATAGTGTTATCCAATAGGGGTGAATGGGCCCTCGTGTTACATTTTCTGCCATCGCAGGATCAGAAATGTACTGAACCAAAAGTTTAATATAAATTCATATTCTAAGCATTGATTAAGCACTATTAAAGCAGAAATCAGGATTTTTTTAAAAGTGAAGTTAATCGATTTGGCAACTGAGGCATCCATATAGCATGACAATTAGGGGTGCGATATCAATGTCTATGTTTTGGATACATCGACGTTTTAGTTAAAACATCGATAAGTTTACCATCGATGTTTGACGGTTGAAAATTTTTAAACATCGATATTTTGGTATTAGTATAACAGAGTAAAATATGCGATATTTATACTTATAAGAAAAGTTACATCATTAATCCGTTGCTCAGAAGGGATAATGTTTATTTTTTCTTGATGTTTTATGAATCAAACACCAAATTTTGTCAGTGATGTGTTTGTTTTGCCTCTGCTCGTTTAATTTTAGTATTATTTTGTTAAAAAAATATTTTCTTATTATCCTAATCAATTTTTATTAAATGTTTAACATCTTATTATATTTAGAAATTTCGATTCAGGATAAGATATTGGTTTGATTCAATCGATTTGATATAAGTTTCGATTCATATGTTTTGTTGTCAGTGTCTCACCTTTAATGACTATATTATGGCATGGATGAAAAAAGTTTTTTTTTTTTACATTCTGAATGGTCATTTCACCCGCATGTTTTAAAAACCTCCAAGCTCTTGCTCTTTCTGCGTCTTACTTAAACATATTTACAATAAGATTGTACATTTTAATGAAGAAAATTGATTATAAACAGCGAGGAAACTAAACAAAACTCGAAATCAGCTTTTTTAATGTTGCCAAAAACAATGAACAGTAATACTAATCATTAAGTTAATTTGTAAAGTATAAGTTAACGAGCTAATTTCTAGGTTAAACTTAAGCAATGTGAATTACACTTTTAAACTAGAACCAAAGAAATCTTCGAAAACCTGCATTGTTTGAATAAAAGTTTTTCCCAAAATCCACAAATGTATGCTTCCTTACGTTAAGCTTAGAAATTAGATTATTAATTTATTAACAATACCAATCTTATAATTGCTATTATTTTCATTGTTTTTGGCAACAGTTAAAAAACAACTACGTCACTTCCGTCACACAAAAAGCTTGCGAATCAGAATTTCAAAGCCCTCGCATTAAAAGCTTCTCTTCAAAATCAGCTAGAAATGAATTGGTTTAATGTGCTATCCGCACATCACACTGTGCTACTGTAAAATAGAAGTGAGCAGCTTAGACTTTTATCAAAACACTTTCAAACTTAAAAGTACATGATAAATATATCTTCAACACCCAGAACCTTTAAGCTCACCTTGTTATGTCCAAACGAGCTGATGTGTGCATCACATGACTTCCTTTTACACCAATTTAATGTTACTTCCCCATTATTGCAATTTTAATGTGATTCAATAGTTAATTCTCTAAATATCACCATCAGTGGCCAAATTGAAATCAGATTTTAAAAAAATCGCCAAATTTATCGCCAAGTTGGCGACAAACTAGGCGACCGAAAGACTGGCGATGTATCTCCAAGTGTCCGCCAAATTATAACACCACTTGAGTTTGTATCGAAATTAACAATGATTTCCCCCCAAAAAGGTGCAAAAGACCCCTTTAGAAACACCCGAATGCAACTAAAAGGAGAGGTGCACAACTAGACCCCACTAGGAGTCTACGTACCAAATTTCAACTTTCTAGGACATACTGTTCTTGCGTTATGCGACATACATACGCACATAGGCACAAACGCAAATACGTACAGACGTCACGAGAAAACTCGTTGTAATTAACTCGGGAAACGTCAAAATGGATATTTCAGGCGTCTATACGTTCTTAGGTATATATGCACGTGTGGTTGCGTCGAAAAAAAAAAAAACTCAACATTCATTCGGGGGTGAGCAAAATAGAAATTAAGGTCGATTTTTGAGTGAAATTTTTTTTGCGTATACAATGCTTCCTTTTTGTAAAAGGAAGTAAAAAGAATAGATTTAAATAGAAATCCACCAAAGAATTTCTATGGACAACGTTTTTTCAAACGAAAGTTATAGAATTGCATAGCGATTTGAGAATCGGGGGATTTGTATTGAAGCAAAGGAATTGGTTCATGCATATATATATATATATATATATATATATATATATATATATATATATATATATATATATATATATATATATATATATATATATATTTACGAATCCTTGAAATTGGGGAAAGAAACCAAGGATAAAAAGGAATTTAAGTGTTTACCATTTTCGTGACGTTTGTTTAAAATATGTATTTTTGCCGAAATGGAATTTCAAATATCTAAGTCATGAAAAAGGAAAATGAGTCTTAAGTATTTCAAAAGTAGGTGGAATTCTTTGGAACAAAAAATGTGTAAGAACAAACATAAAACACAAAGGAGCATGAAATTATTTTCTTTTCCTAGATTTTGTCAGCAAAGGTAATATTGAAAGCTTATACGTATTTGTCGATATCAAACCGATTAAAATGTCGTTATAATTATTTATTGGAAAAGGAAAATAATTTATAATGCTTATCACTATGCATATTTATTTTACATATCATTTGATTAATGCTATGCAAAGTAAGTAAACATTTTGATTTCAAATGGTATTTTATTATATGCAAAGTTGTTCATTTAAGTAAAATAAATGAGGCGTTTATTATTAAAATAACCACAATCTGATATTTAAAATTTTCCAGAAGAGACAAAAGATGTTCATGGATTTTGCTGTTTTTCATAGAAAAACTTTTTTTTTTTTTTTTGACAATAGTTTTCGAATTGATTGAACAGGATGCGTTTCAACTCATATTATGATAGTATCCACTATGAAGTATCAAATTTTGGAGTGAAAACATTAAAATTTGTTTTAAATTGAACTGGTTTTTACAATAAACGCCTGAAATAGTCGCTTCAGGGGTTTCAAAGTATTTCCGATTTGCGGCAGAAGTAGAATTTTTTGATGAATGAAGGTAGAAATTTAAAGAGGGATTTTGAACTTAAAGGGCTGTAATACGTTTTCTGGTCCCTTTTTAAGACAAACGCTGGCTTTAACCTTTTCAACAAAAGGCTTCATTTCTGCCGAATTTGAACCCCAATATGATCTTTTGTGACATCATTTGAAAGCTAGTGGACTAGTGTTTGGTAGACTAGGCCGATAATAGCTCAAACGATTGTTTTTGAAAATGCAGCTCAGATTTCGGAGCCAATTCGACTTTGAATACTTTGAATGCTTCAAAGCTTGTAAACTCGCTAAAAAATATAACTATAGTCATGACAAAAAGTCATTTTACAGGACTTTGTTGGGTCTTTTCAAATATGGAGGGGAATGTTGTTCAAAGTGAAATGGTGAAATATTTACCCTGCTTTTAGAGCCATCTATCTAGTAATATTTTAAGTATGTAGTAACACATGTAGTATATTCTAGTTAAGAAAAAATTACCTCTGAAAATCAAAGAATATGATAGAACAAGCAATTTTCAAAACTTGATAGTCACGTTGTAATATTTTGTTGTAAGTAAAAAATTATTTTTGTAATTATAAAATGATAAAGTTCTTGTTATCAACATTTTAAATTTTAATTGATGCTTACCAATGTTCAGTGCAGTATTTATTTGTTTACTATTGAGCTTATTTGTATCGTTAATGCTTTGTACAACTAGACAAGCCCCCCAAATGCGGGGCAAAGTGGATGGGACAATATGAAATAATTCATTTTATTTACTTATTCAGGCTTTCAACAAATAACTTGCGCATTAATTTTTCAAATACATAGTTCATTTACATTTTCATTTTTATACTTCCCGTATTTATTCATTCATTTACTTATTTTCGTTTATTCTTTCATTTCCTTTTCATTTATTCATAGCTTATTTAAATATACTCATTTATTTGATCAAAAATATTTTAAATGATCAAATAAAAAATATTTCATTAGAAAAATATTTTATTTTTCACTTTGCCCCATGAGAAAAAAAGTAAAAAAAATCTATCTTTTTTGAAGGTACAAACTTACTGTGAAAAATAAAAAATAATATTTCAATGCAAGTTTTAGTTTAAAATGTATTGTTCTTTCTTTGTGCACCGTAATTTTCAGAACAAATTTCCAATTTGTTCATTTTGAAAAAAAGAAAAAAAAAGGAAATTGTCTTTTAGCTATTTCACTTTGCCCCGCATTCCCCTACTTATTTTGTGTGTAGATTTTCCAGAAATTTCAGAAATCGATCTTTTTCTCAGATATTTGCTTTTTGGGTCATTTTTCTTCTATCTACCGTAACTCGGTTACGGTTACGATTTGCACAGGATAATGGTTGGTTCTATGCTCCACTTGGGCTCTTCTAACACTCCCTTTCGTTTGGCAGATTAGGTCAAATGAATCCCGTATATATAGGGTAGACCCGGGGCGCATTTACGTGGATCTGTTTAATGAATTTTCTAAATTTTATGTTTTAACCATAGACTAATAATAAGAGTAGACCGAGCTATGGCAACCCTTTTGCTGCTCATAAACCAAACCATGTGACTGGTGGGTATCCTAGCAACAGCGGGCGTTAATCCTAGCAGACGATCAACGCCAGCGCGAAATAAAATAAATAGAATTGATGGAACACGGAAGAATGATCTTTTATGGAGTCCGATTTGTAAATTTCTTATTCTAAGTTGTAAATATTTTGTTAATATAGTGAGTTTTTCATTTAGATAGTATTGTGCATTTTCTTTAGTAATTTCAATAACTCTCTAAGCAATTAAAGATGCAAGCGACCAAGAAAAATCAGCAAACGGTAAGATTTTTACCTACAGTTTCAATTTAAGATACCGATTAGCACATTTTTGCGTTAGCGCAAAACGTTTACGCCATTTCGTTCACGCCAACGCTGACAGCTCCCAATGAAATAAAAGTTACCGAAAACTGATCAAAAACTATTACTAATGTCAAAATAATGCATAACTAAAAGAAAAACAGTTCAATCTCTGCACCTGAAAGTTTTTTTTAATGAAAACACATTGTCTTAAAATACATGTCGAGTGCCAAACTATAGATAATGCTGCCATCTAGCAACCATGCTGCCAAAGTCTTCGCCAAGCCCTTCCACTAGTCACATGATACATCTATGAACCAATTTTCTTCATCAGCAAGAATGAGAAAGCTCGGTCTACTCTTATTATTAGTCTATGGTTTTAACTTAAGAAATTCTAGACAATGCGGTTTTATAAAGCAGTTAATGGAGTCACAACTGGTACATTCAGTTGTTGCTCAGTTTGTGTTTTTAACCGTTTAAAAATATTTTCGAGTCCAAGTCGGTTGCGTAAACTTGCCCCGGACACGGCGCACGTTTACGCATATTTATTTTGACACCTAACGTGGTTCTGTTAGTGTTTTGAACTGAATGTCTTACCATCGTAAAAATAAAGCAAATTTATTACAAACTGAATAGTGTATAAAGTAAAAGCTGAACGGGCATGAAGACAGCACTACATGATTGTAAGCTATAAGGTACGAATTCGTAACTCAATTAAAAATTGAATGGTAATCTAAAAACTTAATAGCTTGAAAATACTAATAGTCCAGTCAATGAGTGCTCAAAATAGGGGTGTAGCGTGCATGGAATATGCAATAATTTTTGACTTCAGAATATTGTTAGGGATATTTAGTAAGTAAACATACTAAAAGTCCCCGAACTTGGGGAGTGAGCTAAAGGTGGGAGGGAAGGGGGAATTCCATCTAAATAAACTTCCTATAAAACTCTTTCTACACATATTTGTTAAATTTCCAATAATTTTCTGTGTATATGTTGAGAAATGGATGATTTTCGGAAAAATTCTCTCTTTTTGTCAAGCATTTGCTTCTAGTGCCTCCCAGGATCAGTATTCATGAACATTGTCCATGACAAAGTTGTAGAACTTTAAATTTAATTCAGTTTTATATGTTACTTTGTTATATTTGATTCAACCAATCAAAAGTTACAGAATTTCAAACACGTACTTTCATGGCAAAACATGGAACACTTGCCATTCACAAATTTCAAACTGACTCGAAAGGATCGCGCACTTCCTCTTTCCTCAATGAATTGTATTATCCTGATGAACAGTAAAGAAGTATTTGTGAATTACTACAACAACAAATGATGTTTAAGAAGGGGGGGGGGGGGTCGTGAAATTGTGACAAGGGGGAAGAAAAGAATAAGACATCTGACATCAAGCATTTTTTAATACGAATACGTTTATAAAAATTAGTTTATGAAAAGTACTTTGTGACAAATGCGGAGGGGGTCAAAAATGTTGAAAAAAGTGTAACATCCTTTTTGGACAGCCCCTTACCAAGAAATCGGACGAAGATTTGCAGAACTACATATATGCAGTATGAATTAAATCCATACCCATGGCATTATTTAACGAAAGTGAACTGAGATATTGCAGAAAGCCAGCATTTTCTCAGTAAAAAATTTGTTAGAAGTAATTAATAAGTAAGCATACTGAAAGTCCTCGACCCTAGGGGGAGCGGAGGGGAGTTAAAAGTGGGAATAGGGAGCCAAATTTTGTTGTTTTCGATTATATCTCGGGAACGGCAGGAAAATGTGTTCCGAATAAAAATGAAAGTTAACTAAATTTGTTGTGAAATTGTTTTTATACATATATGTCACATTTCTAGTGGATTTTTAGGTATGGGGGCGTTCTTGAAAACCAATACTTTTAGAAAAAAAATTATCTCGTTCTTTTTGTCTCAGAGTGTCTGTGCAAAGCAAGCGCTCAAGAGATCTTGTGCTGCAATCATCATGTGGCAAGGACCCTGACGGTTTTCTGTGTCTTGAAAATCCACCGGCTGAACACTTGAACTGCAAATTCAAACCTGATACCAAAGAAATACGAAGCCCATGCCCAATCGCTGTGACACCCAGCTGACAAGCAATCAAAAACTATGAAGTTCTAGCATGTACACAATTTCGTTATTCTTATTGAAATGAATATGTGACTCTATATAGCATAATAATGAAAATTTTAAAAAAGGAAATAAGGTAAATGTAGCTGACCGGTAGCACCTTTTTCTAATTATAGTTTTTATTACATTATTACTAATCATATTTTGAAAGTGTTTACATTGAATATGGACTGGCATTAATTAGAAAATGAAAATATCATCTTTAAGGAGACATCTTGGTTTTATTCTGAGGATGAAGGGTCATGTCACCAACGGTGGAAAAGTTGTTCTAAAAAATCGGTAATATATTGATGTCATCGTCGTCCCCTTCGTCCTGGATAAATATTTTGATTCTGTTGTTGCAACTGCCTCTGTAAATGCAAGCTTGCGACAGAGTAGTTTAACGATGATTTTCCACAAGTGGCCTTCCGTTCACTTGTAGAAAAGCAATCGGTCAAAATCATCTCCAAGATTCCGTCAGGAGCAACATCCGATTCCGAGAGTTTCGGCACTTGGTCATTCCTCCTTTCATAAACTCCCAATACGGTACTTCACCATTAAGTTACTAGCTACAGGTGTACCTGGTGGTACGGCAGAGTTAGAGATCAGTATTGATGTTTGCAGCTACTTTGATAAATGATCTGTAACAAAACCAGTTGAGGGACTTTTCTGTGCCTAGCGCATCATACCACGAGAGATGCATATGACCTTAGCAGCCTTAATGGATTCAGGGGAGGAATTTCTGATAAGTACCTTAGATACATGTTGTATAATTTTAGATTTCTGGTACATTTTGACAGCAGAATATTGTAATCAGTTAAGGATTTGCCTATCAAGAGAACAACCAGGAGGACTTCCTCTCAAATGGTAGTTACCGAAGAGCTTTGCCATCTGATGATAGCCGTCTTCGCAATATCAACGTCAACATAAAGCTCGAAGCGTATTTGTCTCGTTTTTCAACAGCTTCATCATTAGCGGAATTTTCAACTGACTGTTATCATGAAAGTTGGGCAGAAACCTTCTTGTATCTTGTCTGACCGTCGTTTCAATTTTCTAACTGACATTGAGGTCCATATGGTTTATACAGTAGTCTCTTTTTGCCTAACAGTGTTGATGACTAGGTATCCTCAGTAACAACAAATTCAAATTAAATTAAATATATGTTGTTATTAGTTTCCTTAAACAGTATGTATAGTACTGATTTTCTGCACGTCATCAGTCCACCAATTCATACTGCATGTACGTAATTTTGCAAATCTTCGTCTGATTTCTTGGTAAGGGGCTGTCCAAAAAGGATGCTACACTTTTTTTCAACTTTTTTGACCCCCTCCCCATTTGTTACAAAGTACTTTTCATAAACCAATTTTCATAAACATATTCGCATTAAAAAATGCTTGACCCCCCCCCCCCCACTTTAAACATCATTTGTGTTGTAGTAATCCACAAATACTTCTTTATTGTTCATCGGGATAGTCGAATTCATTGAGGAAAGAGGAAGTGCGCGATCCTTTCGAGTCAGTTTAAAATTTGTGAATGGCAAGTGTACCATGTTTGGCTATGAAAGTGCGTGTTTGAAATTCTGTAATTTTTGATTGGTTGAATCAAATATAACAAAGTAACATATAAAATTGAAGGAAATTTAAAGCTCTACAACTTTGCCATTGACAATTTTCAAGAATACTGACCCTGGGAGGCAAGAAGAGCAAATGTTTGACAAAAAGAGAGAATTTTTCCGAAACTCATCGAATTTTCATAGCATACATCCAGAAAATTATTAGAAGTTTGACAAATATGTGTAGAAGGAGTTTCAAAGGAAGTTTATTTAGCTTGAATTTTTATTTTAAACGTATTTTTTCCATCGTTTCCGACATTTTCTCGAAAAACCCAAAATTTCCTTCCTTCTCCCTCCCACCTTTAGCTCACCCCCTAGGGGCGGACTAAAGGTGAATTTTGCATCGCTTTTTTTTTAAATTCGAAGGAAGTAAATTCTATGAGTGTTTTTTGCGTGCTTTCGAATGGTGCCAAATTAAAACCGATCGGATAATTATTTCGGGTAGAAAGAGCCATTTTATGGTCCTAAAATTGAAATTCGAACGGTTCGGTTCTTTTTTGGCTTTCGAAAACCTCCCTACGTTCCTTCTCGGGGGCTCAAGCACCTCCCTGCCAAATGTGTTTGAGATCCGACGTAAACTGTGGATCTGTATAGGGAACATACACACACACATATAAATATATTCTTTCTTTTGTTTATATAGATATCGCTGCATTATATCCAAAAATGTAATCTTAAAGAGACATCTCTGATATTTTTGCCGTTCCATTTTACGTAAGTTTATCCTTTTAAATAAAAAAATATTTTGATTTTATATTGAAAATGAAAATCAAGGGACGAGCTGATAAAATTTAAAACATTCACTTGACTTTCCCCTCATAATTCGTTTTGATTAAATCTAGCTCATATAACTTAATAATAACACAATTTCATATCCTTTACGCTAGACAGAGTTCAAGAGGCGAAAATTAAATGAACGTTCGATAGAGCAGTGCTGATTGCGAAATACTTCTGGCGTCTTTTACGATTTTGGTTTTCTTCAAAATGCACTCTAATATTTGTCTTTAAAAAGTTTTCAATAAATCAGATATCTGTCAGAGGGCGCTGCTCACAATAAACGATTTGATTTCCCAAGCGCGGAACAATTTATTTGCAGTATGAGAATGAAGTTCGAAGCTTCAGCAACGATCGTGAGATGTTCACGTTCGAAATTTATGGTGTTTTAAGTGGTGTCTGGCGAAGCCGCTTGGATTATATGTTGCGAAACGCATTTGAAAATATTATGGAATTATTTATTGTCACGTTCGAGCAGCACAGAAAATTAATGGATTTCAGTAAGGACTAAAAGTGTTTCTGAAGTTTAAATTGCCATGAGTATAAACAAATTGATCGATGCTAAAGTTTTCTAAAGCATTTTGAAAACTTTGGTGACGTTCCTTTTTTTTTTTCTTTCTTTATGCTATTCTTCTTTTTCTTTTTTTAATTTTCAACTTTAGGCCAGAAAATAAATTTGTTTTAATTTATAATTTTGACAAGAATGAAGTATTTAAGGAGTTAGGGTATTAGATAAAAAGAAATTTTAAAATACATTTAGTTTTGCTTAAAAGTCAGGTTTTGTTTATGAATTAAAGATTTAAGAATCAAAATTAAAATGACTTATCAAATGTGTGAAGGATTTGGACAATTTAAAACTATAAATGATTAACTAAATAAACAGATTTAAGCTTTAATATAAGAGAATAAAAGGAGTTAAAATAAATGATCTAATACATAAGTAAAATAAGATAAGTAAAGACATAAATAAAAAAACAAACTAATGAACGTAATCTTTTTTTTTTTTTTTTTTGCTATGAACTTCCTTTTACGTTGAAAATTTATCAAATATGTCTTTAAAGATGTCAACGAAAGCTTGGTTTACCAGAACATCGCAATGAAAATCTAAACGTATGTTACCACAACAAATAAAATGTTAAGCAAATTTTAAAGACTGTTAAATAAATGTAAAATACATAATAGAGAGTATCATGTTTCTTTTGCAGAGTTGATTTTGTTTTCTTTACGATTATCGCTAAACGCTTAATGGAAGAAATTAAAACGCTTTGATCTTTAATTTCAGATTGAATGCTAGTTCAATATTTAACATTTAATGAAAGTGATTGAAATTGTGTAAAAACTTAAGTTAACTGAAGTCCATTTTCATTTAAAATGAAATAATTTCTACTTTAATACACGATTAAAAATTTACTTTTGTAACATTTTACGGTTTTAGTTCAACATTTTGAGGAATAAGAAAGAAATACATGTAATCATTTAGATATTACTTTGAAAAATACATACTAATGTATCTCAAAAAGGAATATGTATATGTGTGACAAAAGACTATGAGATAAATTGAGTTTCTTTAATCTGAGGTTAAATTTTGAGGTGCTGTTACAAAAAAAAAAAAAAAAAAAAAAAGATATATACTGAAATTTTTTTTAAAATGGAGTCGACTCATTAAGTTTTTCCGCGAAGAGTATGAAGTTTTTCAGCATAATTTGCGATGAAGTTCAATACAGAATTTGAGAATTTAATGATGGATATCATTGTTAGCAATGCAACAGAATATTGTACTCTTTCAGACTACACTACAACAAACTTTAATAAGAAATGTACTGTGAAAAATTACTCTGCTTGTTAAACATTTTGTGCTTCTGAGCTTAAACAGAAAGTTTTTGAAACCCACTTTGTGATGGACGTCAATACAAAGTTCGAGAACTTTACGTTGGACATCATTGTTACAAATGTAACAGAATGCTGTGTTATCTGTCTCTCAGACTACTCTATAACAAACTTTACTAAGAAATGTACTGTGGAAAATTGCACTGCTAGTTAAACGTTTTCTGTTTCCGAGTTTGAATAGAAAGTTTTTAACCCACTTTGTGATGGACGTCGATACAGAGTTCGAGAACTTCACTTTGGACATCATTGTTACCAATGTAACAGAATGTTCTATCCTTTTTCCTGCCGAAAACTGTACAACAAACTTTACCAAGAGATGTACTGCGGAAAATGTTACTGAAAACTCAATATTTTGCACTTCAGAGCTTGAACATGCGCCAAAATTTATCAGAAACACTTTGATACGTGTTGTCGTTTTATCCGTCATAGCACTTTTTGCTATGGTTGGGAACATCGCGACTCTCACGTCGATAAAGAGGAAACTTGCAAAGCGAAAATCGTCACTATATTGGCTTATGGGAAACTTGGCCGTCGTGGACATAATGGTGACAATCTTTTGCATTGTGGCCGAAGCGATTTGGACGTATACTGTTGAGTGGAAGGCGGGAAACTTTGCTTGCAAATTCATGAAGTTCTTCCAAATGTTCACCCTGTACTTATCCACTTTCATCCTGGTCATCATTGGATTCGATCGATATTCGGCTGTTAAGTTTCCCATCCATAAAGTCGACTCAGTTCGAAGAAGCAAGAAGTATGTTCTAATTGTTTGGATACTGAGTGCCTTGTTCAGCATTCCACAGGTAAGACTTTTTGATTTTGAAAATAATTCGTGAGGAAATGTCAAAATTCAGTTGCAATTACAGCGTTTGGATAAAGATTGAAAAATCTTTGAATAAATCTGTAAATGCAATCTTAGCATAGCAGTCAAATCAGGTCTTTCATATCAAAAGTAGTCTATCTTTATCAAAATCAACTATTTAAAAGTTAAAAGCACCGAAGCTTTGGGCATGTGCGCAAATGGACCTCTTTCATCCTTACAACCAGGGTCTTTCATTTCAAATCAATTGAAACCTGCTTTACAGAAAGGCCTAGGAAAATGTAGGCTGACTGCACTGGTTAATATTCAGGAAACTTTCATGGCAAATATTACTGTAAAATGGAGTGTTTACAGTACGGAAAAAAATTACAGGAAATTGTAACGAAAAAAAAAACGATTCTCCAATTGATGCACCACATGATTTACAGTTCAAAGCAAATAACGCTGAATTTCCCCTTACTCTGTGTCGCCCGACTGCTATGGTGGTCATCAAAGCCATCTGCCAATGCGAAGGCACCGAGTTTGAACCTGCGGTGCGCATTTTGCGTTTTTTTCTCTCGTTTATTCTACCGTAAAATTTTACAGTAAAATAGGATTTTCGGTAAAAGTTACTGGCAACATGGATGCCAGTAACTTTTACCGTAAAATTTCAGGGTTTTTTTTAACAGTGTGTATTAATGACAATTTCAAAGCAGTAACAGTGATTAACTGGCAAACAATGGCTAATAGGAGAGAAAAATGGGAGGAGATTCTGAGGATCGTCTTTGCTCAAATAGGCCAGTCCGAGTCAAGGTTAGTCATTTCATGTACGAAGTAATCCATCTAGGTCACTTCAGGTCCTTAGTAGGTCAGATTTTGGGTTAAAAATGTAAATTATATGCATGGTTTACTAGTTTACTGTCAAAAAATAGATTTATCAGAAAAATGTATTCCTAGTTTGATTGGGTTAACTCTCCAAAGTGCAAGGTTCTGAATAGATTTGTTCTTCAACCATATTGTTTCTAAGAAGAGCTACTGAATATTAACTGAGTTTTATAACAATTGTAATGCTCACTGCATATTTTCTAGAGCAAGACAACATTAAAATAGAAATTTAAACTTAAAACTACCTTTTACGATAGGGGTGAATTAATTTTGACAGGACATGGTTGAAATTATTTATTTCGAACTTCCAAATTAAAGCTATTATTGCTAAATGTTTCAATGCGACAATACTATGCATTTTGCAGATCGAAAGTTTTATTTCTTGGACTTTTTTTTTTCAATACATTTCATCATTTTCAACCGTAGCTTCTCTTCACGCAGTCCGTCGTGGTATGTTAATCTGCTGCCCTTTCATTCCCTGGAGTAAATGCTAACTCGGACCCTCTTGACCCTCTAGTAACATCATGCATTAGTCTAGAGACTCGAGAAAGGGCCGCAGGCATTCATTAACATCAATGTGCATTCAGCGTTTATCTAAAATTTATCTTAAAATTTATTCATTCCGATAGTTAACGGGGGGGCAAAAAGCTCTCATCGAAGTAGAAAGATTTGTTTTTACTAGCGATGCCCCAGTAAGCAAATTGGTCTATTTTATCGGATGTTGATAATCTGCCGATTAATCGGCAGAACCGATGAATGATCATCATGATTATTAGCACTACCAATTTCTTCGTCATCTTTTTTCCCTTGCAATTTTTACTTTCGAAATAGTTCATAGTTTATTCCTGAGAGACAATTTAATTTTCTCCATTTTCCAAATGTTTCCCACATAAAAGCAAAATTTCATCCAATTTCTTTAAGTCAATTTTCATATTATCCCTGAATAAATTTTATTATGTTAACCAGTCATGAAGATTTAAAGGGACATTTATTAGGGGGTTGTCTGTGGCCAGCAAGCTAATTTAAGGGCACTTTAAATTTGATATTTTTAATTATTAGTAGCCATTTAATCTATAATTTTTATTCTTCATAAAAAATATAAGGTTGTCTTAAAGCACTTTGCTAAAGGAGAAAAGTATTAGCAAATGAAACATGTTGCGACGTTGTATACATGTGTACAATTATTCAAAATAGAAATAAAAATAAAAGCAATATTACTTCAACCATCAAAAAATTATAATAAAGTTTGGGCAGATACTTTTTTAAAATCAAATAACGTTTAATAAATGATTAGTTTCTGTTGAATCAAAAATTAATAATACAAGGAGCAAAATTGTTAATTTTTGACTGTAAAAAGTATGATGTAATCATATGTATGGTTAGAAGGAACAAAACTAAAAAAAAAAAATTTGAAGTCTGAAATTTTAAATTCAAATTATGTTTTTCGCAATCACGAGCTGCGACAGGACCCTGCTCATTGGTTACTACCCTACTCACTTGTTTCTAGACACGGCTCCTGTCCCTCCAAGCCTACCTCTCCTCTTGTACGGAGACGTGTGTATTAGTTGTGTGTAGGCTTTTGTGTGTGTGTAGATCTGTGTGTATGCACGTTGGCGTGTGTGTATGTGTGTAAAGGCGCATGTGTGTGAGTGCGTATGTGTATGAGCGTGCGTGTGTAGGACACGAACGCCACCGACCAGAAGCGGCTACCGGAGGACGGAGTCACACCAGCAGGGGACGGTGGGAGTTGAAAAAGGCACGGACACCAAAGACGGCCAAATGAGAACAATAAGCAATCGTGATTGCTCAAAAAAAGAAGAAGACGAAATGTTGTGTTATCAAAAGCTGGGTTGAGGGTACCTTAATATAACCGTAGGAAATGATACATTAATATTTCATACAGTTTTACGCACTTTGGAAACATTTTGCTTTGTTTTTAATCTGTACAATTTCATGTTGCGTGTTATAGTAATGTTTGCTGAAAATTACATGTATTTATTATTAACAAATGCATTCATCATAGTTGTTGTAGTCTTGTTGAAAGTATGGTTAAAAAAAATCATTTTGAAA